>NC_073703.1:8353437-8666057 GCF_023634085.1 Falco cherrug
CACACCCATTGTGTGTACAGAAATTCTGTATTCAAAATGTACAGAAGTGCTTGAACTGTCTTCAGTGGTCTGACCAATTCTTTCTGGAAATGCATGAATGCGGACCTGGTGACCATGTCTGCCCCCAGCACAGGAGTCCTCCAAGTCTGTTGTCCGTGATCCTCTACACATTTGTTCACTGTTAGTGTCTCCCAGGGTCAGGAATTTTCTCATGAAGCAAGGACTTTCCTTGATCCCAAGACCAAATGGGTGAATTTCACCAAAATTGAGCACATTGACAAGATAAACTGTTAACATCAGCAATTTCACGAACTATCTTCCTAAAATTAAACAGGAAAGAAACACTAATCCAGCCTATAAAACATTGTTCCACTATGGCTGAAACTGAAAAGTATAACAGGTAATTAATAGTCATATGAATCTAAGAACAATGTTTGCACATTCACTTTTAATTTTAACTTGACCCAAATCTACACAGTTTTCTAAGAAATGCATGGACCTTTTATTGTGTAGTGGTTGCTTTACAAACATCTGCTTGTTTTTACACATGTGACTTGACCTAAAATCTACAATAAGACATGCTTTTCCTGACCTACATGTTGCAATTTTCACAAGGCCAAGTGCCACAGGACACATGCCACGACTCTCAGAACCAAGGGCAGCTTTGGGAATATCTCAGAGGAGGGAGACATCAGCAGCTGGCATGGGTGCCACAACTCCTTGGTGGATGGGCTAAACAGGGCATCCCAGCTGTGTATGAAGGTGATGACACTGTCAGGAAACATGCAGGTTGAGAGCCCATCATGTGGATTAAGTAGCATCTGCCCCAGCACTGCTTTGCTACCAAACACAAGAGCCCAAGCACTGGAAAGGCATTTCGTTCATAGCTAATCTTGAATGGCAACCAGTGTAACACCAGTGTGCCCCTTTATAGGCATTTGATGGACCAGTTATACAGAACTTGGCAATGTTTACTGCACAGTTCCAGTGCTTCAGCTTGTTTCTATTAGAACAGATTGCCATTACATTTCTGAATACTACATGAAATAAGAAAAAGCTAGTACAGCAGACATCTAAAGCAAAGTATATTGAGATTCCAAGTTTAGTCTTGAATATGCAGTTAATAATTCCTTCCAAAGAAATTCTTGCCGAGCCTTAAGTACTTTCATGAATCACTCCAATGTTAAAAAGCTAAATTTTTCCCTCTGAACTTTTTTAAATGACTTGATTGTGCAAGATGCAGAGTTACAAACCGCCACTGATTTGTATGAAAATTAAAAGCATTTATCCTTTGCTGAAACACCAGGTTTTACCAGGCTGGACCCATTTGAGTGTATCAAGTAACTTTCAAGAGTTCTTGTTAGTCTCTTCTGATAGAAACACTGTAAAAAGTCAGGTTTGAAGGTGAACAACGCATCACAGGACTGGAAAAGTAGGGATCAAAGGTCAGTTGCCAATTTTGCCACAAACTTTGTATAACCCTCAACAAGTCGTTTTATCTTCCCATGCCTTAGCTTCCTACTTATGAACTAAAGCTACTATCTACTTTTTCCTGTCCTTTGCTTATAGACTGTAAGCACTTTAAGGCAGACCTTGCCTGGGACTCCCACGAACTACACCACAATCAGGTAAGAACCACAGCTGAAAGAACTTGCTGAATGCAGTATTTTAATAGACCTGTAGGGGATGTCTCCAGCTCAGTTTGGAGCGCGTGTTTAATTCCTGAGAAAAACATACAAGTTAAAAACGCGTGGGGAGGGGTGGAAGGAAGAAGATTCCAATTATCAGGTAGTGGGAGCAGAGTCAATCAGGAGAAACCATTCTCTCTCCCTTCCCCGAAACAACGTAGGTGGTAGTGCATTGAGTCTTCAGAATGCATCATGTGATGCAAAGCCACAGTTCAGCTTTCTACATTACTAATAAAAGGTTAAGGTTCCGAGCTATTTTTTAATTTAGATCTGTTGTTTGGTAATTGGAATAAACATTCAAATTTGAGCATCAAATTTCTCATTAGTTTCACATCAATACCTGTGCTGAAACTATGGATCAGTGAACTGAGTTTCTCACTGCCCAAGTGAATTCATTAATCATCCTCTCCTAAGATGGGCACATAAGCAGACAGCTGTTCTAAGCAGCTGTCTTCTGATAACACTCCGAACATACATACTGCTTTAAAAAAAAAAAAAAAGCCAAAAAAAACCACCAAAAACCAAAACAACCAACCAAAAAAACCAAACCACACACACACACGAAATCTACCTTTTCAACAGTCTGCTGTTGTCTTAACTGAAAGATCTACCTGCACTGACAGGTCTAGCAGAGAGAGGAACTGGATCCCCACTCAACAATGCATTCCAATTTGTAAATGGTCACTTTATGGTTACAGACAGAAAGTTTTAAAACCATTAAGACTTAGTTACCACTTCTTATCTGGGGTATCATGAGGAAGAAGAAATACTAAACCAGACACTGATGAATGTATTCAATGGACAGGTATAATCTTAAACCAGATGCAGCTAAACTTTTTTTTTTTTTCCCCTGTCTATAGTTGCATAGACTTGATTCCTCATCCACTATCCCTGCCTCTTCTAAGAACAGATATTTAGATTCATTTTCATATACCTTGATGGGCTGGGATGAGATAGGCATTATAGTCTACATTAGCCTCCTATTTTCCATTACAGCCAAAACAAGTGCTTAGGTAACTGGAGCTTATCCTATTTAAATATATGCAATCAGGAAATTTGAGATTGCCTTGGTGGACCATATAATATTTCCTTTAGAAGCTCCCTGATATGCCATCGTCTACAAGTTCATCCATACAGCAAATGGTCTTACTGGGTAACCTTTCCCTAGTTGCGTCACAACACAAAAGTAAGATGAGACCATTGAAAAATATATAAACAAGGACTTTTGAACTGACCTTGTGCAAACTAAGCAAGAGACAGGAAAAGAATGTATAAACAACACCTTGTAATACCTTGAAACATTACAAAATCTTTGCCCTGTGTTACAATGGATATTTTATATATTTAGTATAAGGTGAAGTTTAATGAATACGGTTTTTATTTTATAAGCTGCCAAAGTTCTGCTTGGCAAAATCATAGATTTGTTGCAGATTGTATTAACAGAGGCATTCAAACATATCTGGAGAAGGAAAGAATGTCTTTTTGTTGGGAAATGAGCTCCCTGGCCACACAAAGTGCCATTAGTCATTGCAAAAATAAAGTAGTAAAATGAAAACGAAACCAAAGAGTCCCTGGTAAGCACCTAGGTCTGTTCTAACTTCAGTGGAAATTCAGACCTCATTTTTATTCAGTTAGTTCATTTGAAAAACTCTTATTGACCACTGTACTGAGTTTGGGAGATTTCACATGCTCCCTTGGGCTTTACAGGGGAAGCTCCAGAATGTTAGAGGCACATAATGGAGGAGCTGGGCTGATTCAATAGCCCAGCATTGTTCCCAGAGCAGTTTGCTATCAATTACTTCTTGTTGCTGGGAATTTGAAAAAAAGTATAACCTTTAACAAGGCAGTATGTGTGTAGTGGTAGAAAGACATTTCAGTTTCCTCTACTTAAGTTACTATGACAAAGTTTGTGGGAAGCAGCAAAATCTTTGACATCTCTCCTTGCAAAACTTGCCTTGATCATATCTTCAGATGGGCAGAGCTGTGACAACTTTATGAGTTAGTTACAATAAGCCACTGAGTCTGGAGAAGCTGCGGCTGTCCATCAGTGGCAAACGGGAGGAGACTGTTGAGAAATTTGTGTCCAATTCTAAATCATGTAACTCAGGCCACTGGTTGATTCCCCTTCAATGAGATGGGAGCGAGGTAATGATGAATTGTTTCTTTGGGACAGTTTACCTGAGTAAAATCAGCATGATTCAGACCACTTCTGGTTGAAATAACAAAAGGCTTAGTGCTTTGCACTGAAATACTGCTGCTTCTCAGAGGCTTTCAAAAAACATTAGCAAAGAACATCTTGATCCATCCACCTTTCCAGGATACCAACATTTTAAGTCAATCTAGATTTTTTTCCTCCTTGTACATGTACGTTGCTTGAATTTCTGTGACTAGATTTCACATTTCATTATTACTGGGCCAATTCCCAACTCAGTTCTGAATGAGAGCTTTGCCTGAGTGCACAAAGAGACTGAAAACGCAGTATTATATTTCATATCCCCCGAAACTATCAACCCTCATTCTCTTACACATAGAGGAAATTTGGATCTTGTGATCTCCCTAATCATGTTTTGCTCCCCCCAACTCGTAACGGCTGCAGAAGGGTCACCTCAATTTTAAACACAGAAATAAAGGAGAGCTGTTCAGAAACTGGTCATTTGCTTTTTTGGTATTAATGGTTACCTTTTTCTCAAGTTATAGAAAATTAATTGAAGAAGTAAACATTAGCTTACAAAAGCCCTGCTAACATTGGTTTCTGTGACAGAATGCAAGAGCCAGGAGAAATTATTTTCTACCTTATATGAAAAATTCTGTAGTATCTATACTGAACCAAACAATAATGTGCTATGTTTGGGTAAAACCTACAAAGCTCAACTGTGGTTTTCAGAAGATGATCAAAGAACAATTTCTCATCTCCAACGAAGTCAATAGCAAAGCTCATATCAACTTCAAAAGGCCAAATTCTGACGGCTTTACTCACACTGAATCACTCTATTTCATGTGTAGTTCCACTGACACCAGTAGAAGTACGGATGAAGTAACAGCTACTGAACAAGAATAAAAATATCAGAATTTGGCACAACACAATTAAGTTGGGATATATGTATCACTTTATGACTTAACTCCTAGGTACACTTGGGGGGATGTAAAGTTAATTTTATTCCATTTTCTAAGTTACAACATTATTTTAATATAAGCCTTTAACATTTTTCCTTCATAAAAGGAAATGCAGACCTCCTTAAATGCTGATACTCAGACAATTATCTCTTGACAAATCACCTAGAGATATTTTTTTTTAAGAAACAATAATTCTTTCGTCATCTAATTCCCATTAAAGTAATAATTTGTAAAAATGAAAATTACTTTGATAGCTTGACCAAAGCTTGTATCTATGGTTAAATATGTACAGTAGCTTCCTGAATGAGGTAATTGATCAAAATAGTTTTCAAGAGCTTTAGCTTTAAAGAAAAATGCCAATATTAAAGGATTTAGTGAAATCATACACAGCAGTTAAAAACATCTCTGGCTGCTATTGAGAAGGTAAGACTGCTGCACTTGGATTGTTTAACCCCTTAGCCTGGTATCGCTCTAAGCACCAAAGGATAAGGCACAAGGATGAAGAATAGGCTAGCCTGACTTCTTCCTAGCCCACAAAGTCTACCATTTTTAATCATTTTATATGGTAAACAACTTCCAGCTCCCACCTTCATCTCTGTCATTTCTTCTCATCTCTTTTACAAAATGTGTTACACTTTGAGGTTGTTGTTCTATTAACAAAATTGTCAAAAACTCCCAGTTGGAATCTATGCCCATTGTGCTAGGTACAGTATAAATAGGAAGAACATCCTGTCTAGAAGTTTTCAATCTAAATACTAAAGACGGACAAGCAGTAACAGAAAGGAAGATTTACTGTTGCATTTTAGAAATGGGCATCTAAAGCTTGCACAGACTGAGCTGCCCAAGGACACAGAAGACACCAGTGACAGCAGCATAAAGCAAGCAAAACCTTCCCCACACAAGGTCCCTTTATTAAGAATCTGCCTCCTATCAAGACTTTTCATAGGGTCCCAACCAGGTGACACTGCTCTAAACTGAATTTTAATTTAAAAAATAAAAAATCTTTCTAAAAGCAAGTCTTTCCTTGGGCAAGGTGCATACAAAAGTCAAAGAGTGTATGTTTAGGCTCCCAAACATAAATTAGGATCCTGGAATGCTGGGTATGAGAGGGACAGAAAAGAATGAATTTCCTTGCCTTTCGGTTTTATGGCTCACACTAATGGAGTTTACAACTTAGAAAATAAAAAATAAGCACAACACATAAAACCGTATTTCGAAAAGGATACAAAATGTATCATAGCGATATACTAATCCTGTAATTCCTTAGAGAGGCAAATAACCTTTTCTCTTGATATAGGCATCAGGCATTGATCTGTCACACTGTTTGTTCTAGCAGAGCTCCCAGAGGTGCATTCAGTTTGAAACGTTAAGGCTAGTTCATTAGCCGTCCCTAGCTCGTTTCTCTGAGAGAATCAAGATAATACTGTGGTTAGTTAATGGCTTTCTCTTGTTTCCCCTAGAGCCCGCCTGTCTGAAGCCTGCAGGCCCAAGAAGCTTGCTTTCCCCCTTCCCTTCACTATTAGTCACAGCTGGTAAGGCTTGCAGGAGCCTGGGTGGTTTGAAAACAGCCAGATTGCGCAAATGGTTGAATCTCTCTGCTGCAAACAGCCACCTTGGCCCCTGCCATCAGACAGGATTGCTCCTGCTTGCACAGCGGTGGGGAGATGAGGGATGGAGGGAAGGGGAACTCCTGATGAGCACACTACAAATAGCTCTCATTCAGAAAAACACCAACTTTATTTAAAAAAAAAAAAAAAAAAAAAAGAGAGAGAGGGAGAGAGAGAGGCATTCCTGTCTCAGCGAGCTGCTGAAACTGTTTCCTGGAAGGCAGGGGGGAAAACCGCCTGGCTGACTGTCACAGGGAGCTGCTATCTCCAGAATCGGGCAGGCGATGTCACCTGCCTTGCTCTCAACTTCTGTTGTTTATCATCACAGTTTAGAGGTCGGATAGGCACAGACAAGAATCTCTCCCAAGAGCCACCCCACTATCAGCTCCTAATGGATGGGCATCATTCCCTGTACTTTTGCTTTCTGCTTAACACATTCTGTCCCTCGTCATTCTCCCGTAATTACTGAAGCAAACAGCAGCCTGCAGAGGGTCCAGCTAAGCACTGCTGCTAGCATCACAAGACCAAACACAACAGCTTAAAATATACTTCTCGCTCTTGTTTTTAGCTTGCATTTAGGCTTTTTAAAATTAATATCTGGTTCCCATGAAAGCAAGACAATGACAATGTTGACGAGTGTCAGATATCTCCGGGCAGATGCGGTCCAAGTTCCCTTTACAGGGAGTAATTCTATCGATGTACCTCAGTGCTGATCTGCAGTATCCCCTGCTATTCCGGTGCCCTACTCTTTTATCTAGACATTCAGCACTCATTGCTGTGTTACCAGACACTGCCAGTCACGAAAGACTGCATGATGATTTTATCTGCCTCCTCGTATATTACCCATTGGGGAACAAACTTAGACTTGTAAATGTTTTCTCTTACCAGTACTTTAATCCAGACATGTAGAGATGCTTTTGCTCAGCAAGCAAATACCACCAAGCTATTTACAGAAATCCTGCTGAAGTTAGCAATAGACAGGGTGGTGACCATCAGATAAAACCTAGTCTGAAAGACCACTGTTTCATATTGACATGGGAATTTATTTATTTATTTATTTATTTATTTTGTAACAGTATTTATACCCACCCCTGACAAAATAACCTGACAAAGAAGCTGCTCTTTTGGATACAGAATTATGATACTGCTGAGTGAGCTTAAGTGTGGACTGTTACCAAAAGGAATGATGCCTCCCCAACACTCCCCTCCTCTGCACGGAGGGTGACGGTGGGTTTTGCACTTCCTTATAGATGAGGTCCAGCAGAGAATTATTTTCTACTTTAGTTGGGAGACATTTTTGCCCATGTAGCTCCCTGAACCAGCACCACAGGGCCCACTGAGAGCTGTGCTGGCCCAAGGGAAGCAGCACCTAGCTGTCAGATTGACTCATCCACAGATAAAACTGATAAAACCATGTCTCTCCCACTGGTGCGTAACACCTCTCCCCAAAATTTCATGCAATATGTACTATAGCCATGGAAATAGACAGACCAAGAGCAACACCTGACCCAATCACAAAATCAAGGCTTCTCTTTAGGCATTCACACGCCAAAATCTGTGAAAGCTGAACATTAACAAAGAGAAAGAGAAGAAAAGGTTTCCTGGAGAACTCTTTGAGGGCTACAAAATCAGAGAAAGGTTTCTGTGTCTGAGTTACAGTCTGGGGAGACTCAATCTGACAAAGAAAAGCTTTCAAATAGTAGCTATTCGCTACTTGATCAGAACAGAATTAGAAAAATAAAGTTTGAAATATGAACGTCAGGTGCTTTTTTCAGTGGCCTCAAATTGTTCCCTTCTCCCACTGGGTCCCCAGTATGGTGCTGGAATACTTTTGTTATGTCTAGAAATGGCACTGCACAGTGAAGGCACACAAAGCAAGATATGGACTCCTCTGCCTCCCAAAACATAAGTAAAAGCAGCAATCAAAGTCAACAAGATGATAATGATGAAAAAAGAAAGCATTCATCTGTGGATAATGCTCAGGTTCTTCAGAAACACGTACCATAGTGAGTTTTCATGAAAAGTAAGTGATACCATGATATTGTTCTATGGCAAAATAACATTTAGCTTCAGATGTTTCTTCTTGTTATAAATCTACCATAAACCATGGAAAGTGTAAGTTGGTAGGGCAAACATATAACTCAATGATTTTTCCCTTAATCCTGCATTCTTAATTTCACAATTGCCTCAAAAGACAGATGCTGGGATTCATATCAGCCCATGACCTCTCAGTCACCTTCCCCGGGAAGTATCTCTTCCTTCCCGCAATCCATTCAAGGAACCCATCCACAAGTCCAGCAGTTTATAAGCAGTTAAAGACTTCCTGACCAAGTGAATCAGCCTACGAGTTCTTATGAGATTGAGAGTATTTCCTATGAATTCAACAGGCCTTAAATCTACTACAGAGAAATACTCAGACCTCTCCAACTCTTTTATTAACTTCACATTCTGTTTTACAACGCAATCAGTAAGAGACTTGACAGTGAATTTGGTCGTATCTGTGTTGTTCCTTCTCTTGACATAAAGGACTGACTTTTTCTCAAATGTCTATTGAAATTAAACAGTGGTGTTTTCAAAACGCAAGTTTTTAGAAAGTAGTAGAGAAAGTTTGGTATGACATTTTCAAGGTGAGCTAAAGTTGGCGTACATTTTATCAATTCATTAACAAGGAGAAGAGATGTATTAAGGAAATGGCTAATGCTGTTTAGTCATTTTAGTCTTTGATAAGAGTTCCATTTTCTATGGATGAAATATGCTATTTAATGATCAACTACTATTATTTTTATACCCTGCTTTATAACACCGTGTCTTGCTTTAAGGCAATTATTTACTACTCTGACTACCTGGTAAAAAGAACTGTCATTTTCTGCTGTCCTTTTTTACCAAAGTGCTGAAAGGAAAGAAAGTTACAATTTTGAAGAGAAAACTTTTACCAGAAGTGAGTTATGATCACTGTTAGAAATGCTCCTGATAATTTCTTATGAAGATGCAGAACCCCTACAATACAAAAATACATAAATAATTATCTGAAAGATAAACTACTCAGGGACAAAAATCATCAGAAAAAGCACTATTTAAAAAAAAAAAAGTACACATCTGGTCTGTCCACTTAAATCACTGAAGAATTTGACTTTTTTCATTCATCTGCAATTTTTTTTGCTGGTGCAATTTGGTATATCATCCCTGTGAGTACTGAAACTGATGCAGAAAAGAAAGAAAATCCTGTCAGGAAATCCATGCACCTTTTAGAATTAAAAATTAACATCCCTACATTTGCTGTAGGGGACACACAACACAACGTGGCATTTTTCCTGCAGTCTGTGATTTAAGATGTTTTTAGAAGATCTGAATTTGTGACAAAAACAGGAGGGGGAAAAGTTCAGAACATTCAAGTCACTCGGCAATTCATTTTCAGATTTGATCTCTTTTTGTGTTTTAATGAATGTTGAAATTTAGCTGAAGTCACTAGAAAGGACATGAGCTGATGCTTCTTTGGAAGAAGGCCTTCTAGCAGAATACGAGCTTATGACTTCTTTCCGTGAAGTCTTAATTGGTTAGGACAGAGGATTATTTTTTTTTTTTTCCCAAAGCAAAACATGTTTCCCCAAGTGCTCCAAGAACAGTCACTAAAAAAGAAATCAACATGTAAAACTGTAACATTTCTAACACTCCTACATGACCAAAAGGATGCAATTTTAGAACTGTGATTTGGAACCTACAAACATTTTAAACATTTGTCTTGTGGTTTATTTGTAAACTAATGAGTCTTGATGCTGCTCCCTATGCTCATACTGCAATCTGTTGTTGGCCTTTTTGCAGCTTTAAGATCTACACTTTGGAGAATCACAGGGGGTGTTGGAAAAATAAGCCAACAGAAGCAGCATGATCAAATTTCACTTTTAACTTTGGAGGAACGAAGATTAAGTAGCATGTGTTTTTATTGCATGAAAACATCCTCACAACTGCGGCACTGCAAGATGGATTAAGATCAGCATCTCGTTTTCCTCAGGACCTTCCTAGATAAAATAGCCTGGGCTTTTCTCCTTTTTTTTTTTTTTCTCCCCTTCTAAATGGCAGATTGCCAGCAGCTAATTAAACATAACAATGGAAATAATAATTCTCACCAATTCAAGAATTTGTAACGCTGTCTGTATGGCAAATGTATTTAAGTGTATTGCTAATTATTTTTACTTTCTGAAGGCAAGAACCAACAAGGTTCTTAGGCACATGTGTAACCTTGGAAGCTTAAGAGTGTGCTGCAGTATTGGAGACTAGGTGCACTGGTGTATTTAAGATCACAAACTTCAAAGGGTTACATGAGGGAGACTCATCGAAGAGCGTTTTTATATAATCTTGTACAGTGTATTTACTTCTGCTTTTTAGGGTGTAGATGTTGCAGCACTGTATGCAAACTTGTAAAATAAAACTTGTAGTGTAAGAACTTCATTTCACATATGACCTTTTACAGTAATTGGATCTGAATTATAATCAGTCACCTGAGTCCTGAAATAGATAAAATAGTTTTTTAATGTTAAAAAGTTTTAGCCCTTCGTTGATTATCTATCAGTGCTTACAGTCCTGTGAAAATAAGATAAATGAGAAATTTGGTCTCTAATTAGACTTCACTAGATTTACAGCTTTTAATTTATACGCCAATGCAACTCAGGCCGGCACTAACACAGATAGAGATGGAGCCACAGTTTTCAATTGATTTAACAATTTAATTGCAGCATTAACATCCATTAACATTTAACTAACCTTTTAAACTAACCTCAGGCACAACCTTAAAGACTAAATGAAGTAAAATTGCATATAAAAAGGTACTAACATACAGCTGTAAGAAGCCAGAGTGAATCTTTAGGGAGATTTAGCATTGCTTCCCCGCATCAGCAGGAGGGAGTCTGTTTTCCTTCTTGCAAAATTCAGTAGGAAAGCATGCTCTAATTTATAGGAAAAGGAAATAGACACATTTGATGGTTATTAACTCTCATTTATATCTTCTTGTCTATACGTGATGTCTAACAGACACAATATCCCTTACTCTGGTCATGCACTAAAGAACAATTTTATTACTCAGAGAAACAATATTCCTGGATTATCTGTGATAAAATGTGATGTAAGGGAATATAAAATAAGCCACTGAAGTTTGATACGAAAGAGAAACACCATATTTTAGAAAGAATGGGCAAATAGGGCTCCCATTTATGTGAGTATAAATCTAAAGCAACTACACTGAAGCTGTTGGAATTACTTCAGGTTTACCCTTGTGGTACCACGAGAGAAAGTCATAGAAAATAAGCACAGTAAGTGCCTGATTTATATCTGTGTTGAGTACCCCAAAACTCTACTTCAAAGCAACAGTAGCTGCAGGTGTTGGGGGCTCCAGCAGGGAGGTCCTCAGAGCCCGATCCACCACTGGGGATCTTTGTTGCCCCAGTCCTGTGGCAACCGAGATCTGCTGAGGGCTAATGCCAACGCGGGGAGTGCGCCACGCACAGAGGCCGTAAATCCGCAGTTCGGCACTTACCATTGTGTGCAGCCGTAGACTACCATTAGGGCTGGGTCAAGATTTAAAGGTCTTTTATTTCTGACATGGATGACAAACGGGAGTTTTGAAGACTGTTTAAAATGTCACCTAGGCATTCTCAACCTATATAGTGTCAAATCTGACATAATTCTCAGCCACATCTGAGTAATCCACAGATACTGTAAATTCATAATGTATGGGGGTTTTATAGCATGGTACAACGTTTGGTTATACTAGATGTTTTCTAACCCATATTCTTTTGGACTGAACCGTTGCTTGCACAAGTAATTTCAGCGCATCGATTGGGTGACTTCTGTAAATGCTTATCAGTATGCTTGAGTTTCACAGCCAAGCTCCCAGCTAACTGTGCACGTGTTGTTACTGCTTCTCTGTATCTCAATCATATTTAATATTAGCCAAGGAACAGCAAAACATTAGGATTGTAACTTGGAAAGTATCACAACCTAGTGCCTTTTGATTGCAGTGATGGGTATCACAGGTGGTTACTGGCATGTCGTGACATGCAACACTGTTACATGCAGTGTGATATTAGTGGTTCAAGGATTATGAATCTCCTAGCAGCACACATTAACGCTGCTATGTTGTAATGACTCCGCTGGAATTATTAGTCATTCCAATCAGTGCTGTGCACTACTGATTGACTACATGTGTTACAGATATACGAGGTCAGGTCTGGATACTAAAAGCATTACAATCCTGTGCATAGATACAACACAGCGTACCACTTGGATGGGTTTTTCAGGCACCTTCTTTGAATTCACATTGCCACACTTCAGGAACACATATGTATGCAAAGCCCCTAAAGCATTTGTTTTCAGCTCCTTCTCAAACTCTGGTGAGTAAACTGTAGGTGGGTAACAAAGAACTGGCATTTCTGGTGACATTTGATTTTTCACTTTCAATTAATGCACAGCTATGGCTATTTCTGTATTTCAAACTATCTGGATTATGACTCCTTATGAGTTATGCAATTCCAACACAGATATGTGGTGGTACCATCCTTTTTTTCTATGTAAAGATAAATGGCATGAGAAGAGAATCATAGGAAAGTTCAAACAAATTTTTAAATGTAAACATCCACAATGGTATGAATACTTTAGAGAACACCCAAATCACTTCAGGAAGCATGGCTATATCTTCTACCAAGTATTTTTCTAAGGTTAGTGAGAATTAAAGGTTAATTTGCTGTGTATACTTGCTAAACTTCACCACGTACACCATATACAGTTTCTTATTTTACTAAAAAAGCAACCTTCTCAACTATAACATGTAGATCCATTGATCAGTGTTCATGTAGCCAAAATCAGCCCCCTCAAACATCAATACAATTTTTTTAAGCTGCCACTTTTCTCTCTACACATCCATAGTAGGTCAAATTTCCAGGATATGCATATAATTCTAAGCAATAAGACATTCATCTTTTGATCAATATTTTTTCTTTTAAACTCAGGGTTATGCTCACTCTGCTTATGGTACGATTCCAAAATCAGAATTTCACAGCTTATGAACTAATGGGCTTGAACTTCGTTGTATCTCTAACCAAGGGTAAAAGCACTCATCTGGCATGACAGTCAGCAGTTCTAACTCCGAAGTGATAATGAACACCAGAGAAATAGTATGTTGTTTGTGTTTATTTTAAAATGTGAACATCTGACTTTCCTTGGTCTCCTATCATCTGCTCTGCCCATCTGCCTCTAGTTCTAGTTTCTTAGACTCAACACTTCAGTACTGCAGCTTTTGCCATCAAAAATAGGACTTCCATCTCTTTCTGCCTGTGCCTCTCCACATCTCAGTTTTGGATGAAAATTTGACCCATGCATATTCTCTACTCCTGCTCTGAAAAATTATTTCATGGTATAATTATATTATATTTAAAATAAGATGTTTGAGTCCAACATATGCACAATACTGCTATATAAAAGTAAGAAACCTTTGCTTTAAAGTTTCAGAAATATCAAGCAGTATTAAGATACATAACTGAAATCCAAACACCAAAAGATCATCTAAGATCTGTATGGAAAATCAATGAAATTAGATGTTTTATATTTTATATGACTAAATGGAAGATCAGCATATGAGAAAAAAAAAAAGAAGAAAAAAAAGTATCACACCAATATAAAGATTTGTAAGGCAATAAGGCAATAAATATCATGCATGTGCTAAGAGAAAGATCAATATGAACTTACAGCTTTTAAAAGTGAAAGTAACCTACAGGAACAAGCTGATTTTTCAGATTTCCTTCTTTAAAAAAATCATTATATATTATTTACTTCAAATCCTCCTCTACATTAAAACCATTTTAATATCCTTTCAATATCCTGCTATGCAGGGTCTCTTTGATGGAAAGCTGCTGTGTGCCTCCCATTTTCTCTCTAGCTTGTTCAAGGGATGTAATCAAAGGATGCAATCAAGGGATGAGGTCAGAACTAGCCTGTGTTCTGCAAACTGGAAATTATCAGCTGATATAAAAACATTCATCCCAAGTACAACCCTCAGGCTCCCTAGCAGTTCCTAGGAGATTGCACTGAATGGGAAATGCAGAAACGGTCTTCAGTCATCAAGGTAACATAGCCTATAGTTTGATTCTGTTGCCAACCCATAGCCATTAATGATATTTTAAGATACTCTGGGTTTCACACATGACTTTCACGTGTGACTTCAGAAGAGTGTAAAACTCCCATACATCCCACATTGTATTTTCTAGTCCCACGCAGTACACCTCTACTTTGTAGATCCCCTTTCTTAGACAACTGAACTGCATGCTTAAGAGCAAACATGAGTTCTTCTGGCTCACCAGGATTTTATCACAGAATCATAACAACTAATAATGAATGAATTGGGGAGAGCAAGAAAATCTTTAATCATCCCCCTGATTTTGCAAAGCACCAACATGTGGAAGTGGGATGAGTGATACCAGGATAAAACCCTGTATAAGAATGCCAAAACGTGTCCCCCATGTATACATAAGTATATATATATATATATTTAGATATAATGCAAACCAGCAGCCAACTGAAAAAATACTAGGGAATGAGTCCCTGATTCAGACAGATGACATCAGAGACAGAAAGGCCTATTACCTCATATATCCACTCTTCTGAATTGCCTTTGTATTGCTTTATTTAATTCTTTGTTCTCTTTGCCATTAAATATCCCTGCTGATTAGGTTTGCACAATCTATCTCAATTAGATTTACCTCACTTTCCTAGTCAATTCAATGCTTAGCCTAGGTTTATATAAATGAATTCTGGCCACGCAGCAATTGCTTTTGGAATTAACTAAATATAATTATACTGTAATTTTGAGACTGTAATAACAACGTAGTTACATGTAATGATTGTATAAAGTTATGAGTAACTGCATAAAATTTATGTTCTTTTTGATTAACATATTAACATGATTATTATTTTTTAAAAAACATGAACTGCATGGACTGCATTTGGAAATTAGCTACCAATCTCCCATGCCTCAAAGTAACATTTGCAACTCAACCCACACATTACCAGCAATGAAGGATGCCCTATAGGCAAAGACACCGCTCTCAAATTCTCCAATAGTTCCCATGGTGTCACACTACAGATTCCACCCAGAAATGGTTTTCTTCAACCCTGGCAGTAGCGCATACTGGAGGAGCCAGAGAAGATGTTCATAAGGATTACATACATACAATTCAGGCTGAATAGCATAATTCAGGCTTGATGCTGTGTTGTGGCCAAAATAATCCTGGGTCAGCCTGTGAAGAAGGTAGGGTAGGGCAAGGTGACTCTGTGGAAACTTCCCATTGTCTGGCTTCTCCAGCTGAAGACATGAGCTGCTTCTGACAGCCACATGGGAAACTCCTTCAGAAAGGGAGTCTCAGTCTGTGTTCATGCTGCGCTTACCATAACAGGACTCATACCTTAGTAATATAGAAATACAAATAATTAATAAAGATAATCAAAAACTACCTAACTTTAGATTGAAGATGAGTGTTGTAATGTGTTTTAGTATAGACTCAGTGAGTTACAACATCATTTCCCATATTTTAGTTTTCCAGATTAAAAAAAAAAAAAAAAAAAAAGAAGAAAAGAAAAGAATGAATGAATTTGACAGGAAATGTGAAGTTAATTAGCTGTGCATCCTCAGCCTGGTGTTTTTTAAAAAGTTCCCAGAAAGAATTCCATTTTTCCTAGAAAAGATGTGCAAAAATGACTTGTCTGCAAATCCAATTAAAGTTGATAAATAATTCAGTTCAGGTAGCTCAATATTCAAATTGAAAGCCAGCATCCAATTTGAGGGGGGAAATAAGCATTAAAAAAACATCTTGAGCACATTGTATTACATTGATACTTTGCAGCACAGGCCGGACTTTAAATGAAATGCACTATTTTTATTCAGATGACAAATTGCTCTAAACTCTAGTATTTAATAAATAATATTATAAAACATTAATGGGAATAAAAATATTTAAATATTTATAACAATGAAGACCATAGATTCAGGATAGGGATCTAAGAACTAAAGGCAGATACAGTTCAGGTTAGTTGTATCTCAAAAACAAGCCCAGCCCCAATCTTGCAGGGAGCTCCATGTTGACCGTCACCTCTCTTTGCATTGTGTGAGAGGCCTTCTTCAGGAAGGTGAGGGGCCTTGCATAATTTTTTTCAGGCTCTCTTTTCCTTTAAAGATGTCCTAAACCCAAACATGTGACAAGAGTGAAAAAAATGCCTTCTGGGTTTACAAGCAGGAATTAAATACAAGTTGCATCAATCATCATGAGAGATCTTAGAACAGACATGAACCCTCCTTCCTAGAGGACCTGGGGGACGGAGCTGACACTTCTTGTGCAGGGCTAGGGAAGAAAACTGAGTGGGTGGAATTGAATCATAGAATTATGTAAGTTAGAAGAGACCTTTAAGTTAGTCAAGTCCAGACATAAACCTAAAGCTGCCAAATCCACCACTAAACCATGTCCTTAAGTGCCACACCTACAAGTCTTTTAAATACCTCCAGAGATGGTGACTCAGCCACTTCCCTGGGCAGCCTGTTCCAGTGCTTGACCACCCTTTCAGTGAAGAAACCTGTATCTCCCCTGGCACCACTTGAAGCCTTGAACTTGAAGGATAAACACATGTTGATAGGGTAGGAAGTTATGGAAGCCTGTACAACCACTGTGAATGGAGAAAATATTTCCTGAATTTTCCTGAATTAATTCACTTATTCATAAGCCAAGCTCCAGAAGGATGGTTCTGTCTTACAGAACATGTAATTATCTCAAATGCTCAGGATAGAGATGACAAAGATGGTAGGGCATCACTTTATCCCAGATACATTTTATAATTGGGTTATGACAGAAGATGTGAAGGAATTAGCTTGATGCCCTGCTTGACAGTGTGCTTCTGGAATGGCATCTCCAGATTCACTAAAGGACAGCTAGTGCACCTAATTATCTGTAGGAGCAATTGTGGCTATTATTATGCATGCAAATAAAGCATTCAACTTCATCCATCTTATTCCAAAATTTAGACCCAAATGCACTGAAGCAGCTTTCTTTAACACGTTTTCAACCCAGGTGAACTTGCCTAATGAGCTTCCAACTCTGAAAGAGACAGAAGTACAAGCAACAACAAACAGCAAACTCCTTGGGCTTTGGAGCAGTCTTGGGGAGCTTTTTGATGTGTGTTCTTAAATAGATTCAGCTCTACATTCCTCAGCCTCAATCCTACTAGTATTTGATGACCTCAGGGAGAAAAAGGGACTCAATAAAAAATTCCAAGCATACAGCTTTGTGGGAACTAACAAGAATCTCTGCTATAATATGGGACCTCATCAGCTGTAAATGAATCCTTATTCATAAAGGAATATTTGGAAATGCACTGCTGCCAGGGTTGAAGAAAACCATTTCTGGGTGGAATCTGTAGTGTGACACCATGGGAACTATTGGAGAATTTGAGAGCGGTGTCTTTGCCTATAGGGCATCCTTCATTGCTGGTAATGTGTGGGTTGAGTTGCAAATGTTACTTTGAGGCATGGGAGATTGGTAGCTAATTTCCAAATGCAGTCCATGCAGTTCATGTTTTTTAAAAATCATAAAGAAGTCTGCATTCTTGCTGTAAACCATCAACATAATATAACCAGATGGAAAGCAATTCTTTTCTATTCATCAGGTTAGAATTTTCTAGTGAAGGTTAGGATGTGCTAATGTCATGATACCAGGTCCTACAGAGTCCTCACCGAGATTATGTTGTGCAGATTTGAACATCGTTGTTCAAGAAAGAATATTTCAAATTGGAAAGAAGGACCTACTAATAGGAAGATTAGCCCATCTTGCAAGAGATGACTAAACAGGCTTGCTCAGTGGAACCTTACAACATGGAAGAAAGATGATTGCTGGGGAAAAAAACACAAAATGGGACTGGGGCAGGTAAACTAAGAACAAATTAAAGCCATGGACTATGCTGGCATCAGAAAAAATTGTGTCAATGGGCAACATATCGACTCAGGCTAGGAATGAGAAGGTGGTTTCTAACAGTCAAAGCAGTGTTAAATATAGCAGACTTAAGGTGCAGCTTGATCATCTGATGAAAGGAATTATATGACGTGGTAGACTGCAATGACAGAGGGCTGGACCCAGCAACCCAGACAATTCCTTCCAGCATGATGTTCCTGTATTATCTTTAGCCTTCCAGCTCCTGGCAAGCTGCTAACGAGGCCCCGAGTGCTTCAGATCTGCTAGAGTTAGGTAAGGATTCATGACAACGTGACTGTGGCGTGGTAGAAACTGGATGAGTGCACAGACCCTGTGAGCTGGCACTTGGCACAGTCCAGCACCTTTTCTCCATGAGCGCTGAGCTGGTACGCACTTTCTGATGGAATGTCTAATACACATAGTCCAAAACAAAGGCACATAGGTAAAATAAACAAAATGCAATGCATGCAAGGGAGATTTATTTTATACTATTATCAGCTTACATTTTAATGGTACTTTTAAGTTTGGGTTAGGATTTGATTTAAGAAAATGTGCAAAAGTTATAGGAGAACAAAGAAAGAACAGTGCAATTATAGTAACGCATAATGTATTTCTACTCGCTTCAAATTTCTCTGCAGATGCAAAACATGAAAATCTTACTAAGAAAATCCTGAAATTATGTAGGACCATGATGAACCAGATTATTTATGTTTTGTGTGTAGAAATATACTCAACCACACTAGTATCTCCTTAGCTGTTGAGATTCATATAGGATTTTTTTCTGGGTGGTGATTCTTATTATCCTATCAATGCATTAGGGGGGATTTAAATTCTTAACACCCACCATCACACCAAAGGCAGAATAGACTACTTAATATGAATAACAAGCACAAGAAGAAAAACACTCCACCCCATGTTTCTTCTGCAACTTTAAATTGGACACAAAGAGGAGGAGAGGGGAAAAAAAGAGAGCAGAATAACAGGGAATTAATAATGGAGAAACCTGATTAGAATATAATTTGTCCTCATTAGTACAGCATTCCTGACATAAGGCTGCTCCTTGAATCCTGTTTACTTTGAAACTCCAAAGAAAGAAAACCTATATAGTTGTTAACACTCGGCTTTTCAAGGATAGCTCCGTAATGAGGGTGGAGTGTATATGAGCCGGTTGGTTCTTTACCATCAGAGAACACTGAAAACACATCTGTGCAGTGAAGCATTATTGGGCCTTTCAAACAACCTCTGCGGCCACTGCCTATAAATCTCTTCCCCTGTCATGTTTAACTAAAACCCAATACCCATTCAACGTGAAATCCATCAATGTTATACAGAAAACAATGACAAAGCACTCTCCTTTGTGTCAGGAAAAACAAATAATTCTGCAGGAAAAAGAGGGAAACCTTTTTTGGCAAGCTTCTGCAAGGGTACAGAGATAGCAAGTGGCAGCTTTCTTTTAAAGCAACATATACCCAGCTACAAAAATAATTTCAAGGCCAAATCTATACTGGGCATTAGGATGCCTGCTCAAGATAACACATAATGCGTCAGAAGAATCTATGTGTTGAGGCATTTTATCTGAAGTATGTTTGTCACGAGGATAAAGTCAGCCTATGCCATCCAGCTGCATGATTCTGTCGATGCTAAATTGGTTTTACATTTTTGTAGCAAAATACGTATCAATTATAAATTCTTTCTTCTGCTGCTTCTCACCCCATGGAAGTGCATATATGTACACACGTACAGAGTGAGTTCAGTGGGTGGATTTAACCTTTTCCTTTCTCCTAACTTTAATTCAAGGGGGAACACAGATGGAGACAAAACAGGGAATAAGAAGTGAAGGTGATTGCCACAGGGCAAAGACACCTTCCATGAGGATTCATGAGCAAGTGTATCATGAATGCAAGAGGCTCCGAAAAACCAGCGCTGAATGGAAAGGACGGCATTATCGCTAGGCAGGTGGGCTAACGCAGCTGGACGTGAAGTGAAAGAAAGCAAACCAGACAGCTAAGACCAGAATCTATCCCAAACCCATAGACCTAATGAGAAAATGGAACTGGCAGGAATATCATTTTGCTGTAATATATTCAGCGCCATGTAAACAGGGAGGGTTTGCTTGGTAATTGTTTACCAGACAAGATTCATCTAAAACACAGGAACCTAGAATGAAAGTGACTCCCTGACAGCCTGTCTTGTACATGGAGACAGATACCCACACTGCACTGAACCTCTTCAACTCAACTATAGGTGCAACACTTAATATTGCCTCTGTCTTTTAAGAATCCCATTACTGTAAAGACATTAGCCACTGAACTTAATTAACAAAATCAATCATAATTAATTCTTTCAGTGTTCACAGAGTCATCACAGACATTTCCTTTAGAGTTTGGCTGTAATTTGCCATTAATGGAGAGGCAAAATAGTCAAATGATTTAGAATATATATAGAATAATGTACACCCACTGTACATAATAAGATGGCATTTTCATTGAGGAGGTGACAGAAGCATCATAAAGCAAAAAGTGCAGAGCTTGGCTAGTTTATCACTGTCATAAAAGCTGCATGAGTGGTTCATCTGCTCCGGTTCAGGGTATTTTACTCTTTGCTCTCATTAAATTTAGACTCAAAACCACATGGTAGTTATGAACAAGGAACTTTCTGCACCCGACTTGGGCCTTCATTTTAAATGTCACATGTAATGTCTGTGGTGGAGCAATGGGTTTCGCTTTATTATAATAGAGGATTTTCCAAAGACATTCCTTCTGTGGGCAGACACAAAGTCTGTTGTGTACCTTTAAAACCAGGTGTCCCTGAGGTCATCTTTTGTTGATCATTCACTATTTCTGCAAGCTTAATTTCAGATTTTCCCATTTTCCCAACAATCACTTACTGATGGCACGTTTTTCACTGAAAGTTTAGTCCCAACCTTAACTAAAACAAAGCAAAATGAAACAGGATCATCCACAATTCTCCACAGTATTTCCTTACATCCAGATGATAGACCCTGAAACTATGCACTCATCTTCAAATTACAAAAGTCTGACTTTTGGCTGAAAATGCCAGTTTTCCCTCCAAGAGAACTCGCAAGGCTAGACACCAAGTAGCTGAGTTCCTAGCCTTTCATCTGATCTGCTTCTTGTTATGATGGCAGAATTAATTTCATTTTCCTAAAGCCATCCCTGATCAACTGGGCTTGAATTGTGCCCTGACAACTCTCCTGAAGAAAATTCCACAAGCTCTTTCTGCTGCTTGTCACATTTCATAATTCTCCCTCAATACGATGATCTCAGCTATATTTTTGTCAGTCCAGAATAGCTGTTCTGACTGGGGAACACTTTAACCTGTGTTACTGAAATCAAAACGTAGCCTGAGAGAGCTACAAGATGCTACTTAAGAAGTATATGAAATAGAAAGCGTGATTTGAGTGCATGGTTATTTACCTGACGAGGCAGAGAGGATACCTTTTTAAACATATATGTATGCGGATCATATTCACATGCTATTATTTTAAAAGGTATTCTTAGGAGTTCAGCTAACATGCTTAAGCTAGATTTCTCTTAATTTTTTTTTTACCTGAATAGCAATCACTTGTATTACACATTTTTCCACATTAGTGAGAACACAAATTAGTGTTCTTGAACGCTGAGTGCTACAAGATGAACTTTAAATGAGCCATGTTATGGCTCTGTAGGTTTCAAGGTTTAAAAAAACACCTACTTACCCATGTGTCAAATAAGCTATCAGGGCAATTCTTCTCACCTACTCTTCTGAATGCAATAAACAACACATGATAGCTATCTTTCTGGTCTTCCTCTATCAATCAATATAATCCTATAAGAGTTCAAACTTAACACTAGTTACATAAGAGAGCTACTGAATTAGATGAAGTCAATCATCACTGGTGATGAAATGATTATTTAATTACTGTCAGCTGCGCTTCCAATAGCACAGAGAGGAAATCCAAGAACATCGACAGTCAATGGTAATTTATTAATCAATTAAACAGTACTGCCTGGGTAAGCGTAATTTGCACAATAAAAATTGAATTAAATGCTTAAGTAAAAGGGGTGGCTTTTTTCTAACATTAACAGTTGTGACACACAGCAAATGACTGAATACTCAAAACTTTATGCTCTACCTTCCAGTCTCAGTATAAAGAAAAACAGAAGGCTGATGGGGCTGAGGAGGACGGGACTGACGTTGCTTACATGGCAGTGTCTGTAGTGCAGTAGTAAATCCAACATCTTCCATGGTGTGCTTTTTCAGCTTGGAAGTCTAGCAAAGCTCAGAATCAGACTCAGGACATTTGTTCTGCACCTGGTAGTCAAGGCTATCCCCAATACCTAGCTTGGAATGATTTTAACAGGTATTCCTCTGTTTCTCAAGAGAAAAGGTTCTTCAGAACCAAACTATTTTCCAATTTTACTGTAAACAGGTAGGATCCTCATCTTGCATCACAAATTGAATGATGGTCCTTGGAGTGTGTCAGTCTTTGCTTTCAGTGCTACAATGTAGCATTGCACTCCATTCTCAATGGGCTGCTTGTGCAATTACCCTTGCAGGGTCTTCTGCACCCATCTTTGGATCTCACTTGGCTCAGAGAGACTATCAATTTATTACTTTCATGTCCTAGAGGCAAGAAGTGGATGGATGACAACCACACTTCTGCTAATTTGATTCCTTAATTACAGAACAAATGCATATTACTCTACTTGAAATCAAGAGTCCCTTCAGCTAGGCGCTATTACAAACTGACAATAGTCAAGGAATAGGACAGACAAAATAGAGATTAAGACCACTGTTGTGACTGGTACAAATTTTCATGGTGGATCTGTCATCAAACAAGATGATCTGCATCCCCTGTTTTAGGACTCTCACCAATGGCTTATCCCATGTCTCACCCAAAACTTCACTCCTTGTCACAAGAACATAAACCTTCAGATTCCTAAACAGATTGTATATAAGCAAAAACTTAAGATACTCCAAGAGACCTGGAGACCCCACAGGGTGAGCCACAGTAATAAATGCATTATTTTCCATCACTGCTGTTCATCTCCCATGAGAAATGCCTATCTCCCACCTATTTTCATATCATTATTAGTACCTACCAGAAAATTTGTGTGTGCAATCAAAATATAACTGCTTACTGTATGAAATTGTGTATTTGGTTGCTTTAAAACATGTTAGGTAAAAAATTTTGTGTGTATTGTCAAATTACAACTACATTTAGAACCAGCTTGTGTGAGAGGGCTGAAGTGGAATTTAGCAGTCACAGAACAACTCTGGGACTTGACAAACTCCAGCTCTGCTCTCGGCTCTGACACCACGTGGTTCTGCGCTCTTTGGCAGCCACGGCCTTTCTTCGCCTATGTTACCTCTCTACTAGAAGCGCAAAGCTCTTGCGGCCAAGTGATACCAGGAAGGCAATTTTGCAAAAAAACCCTTGGAAGGCCAAACTGTTGACTTTCAGCCATTCTACCACCCTAAACTGAGTTTCCTTTCTCTCTTAAATTAATTATCTTCTCCTTGAAGTTAGTCCATTAAGGTCTGTGGTCGCTACAGAGTGACTTCAGATTTAGGGCAGCAAAAAAAAGAGCAGAACTGTGTCTAGTCAGATCCTCACAAGTCTCTACAGTCCTTTTCTAATGATCATTCTCACTGGCTACTGTTGATCTTCCACTTTGTCTTGTTTATCTAAAACCAATACCTATTCAAACTCCAATCAATCAATGCTACATACAGAATGATGAAAAAAGACATCCAATTCTCTTGTTTAACAACTTGTTCAACACCTATTGCTTCCAGAGACCTTTCAGCATCCACACCTCCTTCGTGGTTACCAGCCTTTTGAATTTAAAAGAAATTAATGAGAATTTACTAGAAAAAGGCAGTAGTAGACACCATGTTCTGCATTGCTGAGAGCAGCAGTCATGACAGAAAAAACTTTAACACTGCAAGAACCTCAGTTATTTGATTACTACTGCAAGCAAGGCTTGCTTTGGCTGCACAGGGCTAGTCTGAAGTCTGCCACTCCATAACTGCATGTAACTGTTGCCCTGATTTTATTTTGTCCAATATCTGAATTAATAGAAACTTTAAGAGCGTCCAGAACTTTGTGTTAAAAGATAACTGAAAAGCAAAGCACTGATAATGCTCTGCTGCAAACCTGGTAGGAAACTGATGGCAATCCAAAGAGGAAAGAGCTGCAACAGAGCAATTTATTTTCTCATCTAATAGATGCCATGCAGCAGAACAGTCCCAACTCCGTGAAACCAAATGCTGTGTAAAGGGCCTGATCTTATTTATGCATGCAACAGTACTATTTAAAACAGTGGTTTGCAACCAGATTAGCATGGATTTGTACAACAGGCTGGATCCTACATTCTGTTTGAGTGTTTAAACTCCTACCAAGTTCCACAGTAGTTTAGGTACATCAATCTCTTTTCAGACACAGGCTTAAGCAAACAGCCATATGCAGAAGACAACTTAGTAATGAGATTCAGGACTTGCTTCATGTGCCTGAGGCTTGGGATAATTTTGCAAGTAGGTTTCAGATTTTTTATATTTTTTTAAAGCAAATTAGACAACATTGGCAAAATTTGTACTCAGGCTTTCCCCTCTATATGCAGCCTTCAACCTGGTATCTCTGTCCTTAAGATCTGATCTTTTTTTCATGATCAGAGCCAGGTCTCAAGGTCTTACAAACGGCATCCCAATTAACAGAACAGCCACCGTGGCTCGGAAACCTCGTTATTAAAAAACAAAAACAATCCAGTTCCCAAGCTCTGACTGCTTTAAAGTGGCTGCCACCAGCAAAGGACCTTAGATATGGAGATAAAATAAAAGCACCTACATTTTCTTTCCTCCTTTTCATGGATACATTAATACTGTGCTGGAGGCTGATCTGGCTAACAAGTTCTGAGCTGGGAACTGAGGTTATTAATGTCACTGTTAAGATATTTTTTTTTTATTGAATCTGATCCATCCTCTATCCAAGAGTGGGTTTTATTGAATAATCTACTCACCAAATGAAATGGGCTGTGACTGTAAATGGGGGGAGACAAGTTGTGTTTTAAAATAAAAAGTGAACACATTTTGTGACCAGATACCACTTAATTTGCAAATGTGTACTCTAGAACCATATGTTGTCTGATGCAGTCAACATTCCTTGCCAAGCAGCATTTATATAGCTGATCAAACACTCCTGTTCAATACTAAAAAGATAGAAAATTCTAAACTGTTACACTACTGCATATGCATAAGATGCTTTTTTTGTCCCCTCCAAGGTGCCTTAATGGATATAATTATTTTCAGTATTTTCATGTTGTGAAAAAAATATTGCATAATGATTCAGTCTAAGTTCGGACTTGATCCTCCAAATACCCACTGGTTGCCAACACATATGAAAAGCTGCAGCAAGCCTGCCCTACATCTTTCCTGGGCTGCCCAAATTCCTCACGTGGAAAATTTGTCCAGTTTGATCCCTGTAACCATGATAACCAAATGGCTAGACACGTGATGCTTACAGCCAAGCCAAAATTAAGTGGATTTAAATGGACATAGAAGCAAGATTTGAGGCCTTTGCAATTTGGCTCATAAAATCTCATAAACAGGTAGGGAAGAAAGGAAACAATGGATGTTAACAATTTCATAGGTTTCAAAATCCTTAACAGACTAAAGGAAATTAAGTTTTGCTGTAAAAAAGAGGTCTGCTCTTATTTTGTGCAGTGTGATCTACATAAATGCAATCTTTATCATGGCTTTTTAGGTCTGACATTATGAAAATTTAAGTCAAGTAACACAGGCTTAAATTTGAGCTCTATGGAACTGCTGCAACTACCAGAAAAATTAGGAGAGCAGAGTGCTCTGTGCTCTACACAATGAAGCTCACAAATGCCGTTTATTTATCTCTGCTTCCTAAAATGATATTTTCACTCCTGGAAATTTTCATAATTAAGCTTGTGACAGCTCCTGCTATGCAGTTCATCAGCAAGGAGGACATAAAGAACACCAAGGACTCATTACACACAGAACAAACTTAACTCATTAACAGCACTTGGAGTGAGCAATCTCAGACCATTACTTTTAATGGGATTAGCCTTTCTTGTGTACAAAAGGCAGCACAGCTCAGTCTACTTAAAATCATTTCCGTATTCTAACAACATGGGCTACATTCATGCTAACAGGAAAGTGCTCATTCTGGCTTTGCTCTTCATTGTCAGAGTGGCACTCAGCACTTTACCAGAAACACGAACAATAACTAAGTTGTTCTTAGTTTACTTTTGTCACTCTGGTCTGTGCATTTTTCTTTTCTCATTTTACAAGGCCCTACCTTTGATCATCAGTGAGGAACAGGATTAGCTTACTAATTCTGTATTACTGTCAGCAAGATGGCATAGACTGAGTCCTCCACATTAAAGTGAAAAGAGAATCCTTAGAGGATATAAGGATGAAGACTTCCCATGAGCTCCTAAAATCCATCTAGCTTTATACGTCAACATCAGTATGATATCACCACATAAATGCCTCTGCAGCCATGCAGCACGTCCCCAGCCTGAATAATTAGCCATTGCTGACACTTGTTAGACCTCTTTATGCACTTTCAGAGGAAAGTACTAGTGCTAATGAACCAAAAGCATCGCGAGCTATGATAGTGGTTCTCCTAAGGTCAGACAAACCCAAAAGCCAGGATGCAAATGACTTCTGTATACATTGCAACATTACAAAATGTTCCACTTCTAACAGGCTTGTAAGAATCAGTATTTCTGATGTAGCATTAACTTTGATAACCCTATTGCCAAGCTTTCATGAAGCAATCTTCATAAGGCCAGTAATGAAGCATTGCTACTGCATGGCGCATATAAATAACTCTGCCCAGTGCATGCACATCAGACTAGACACAGAGAAGTGCCCTTGAAATCTCCCAAAATCAGAAACATCAGGACTCCAGCTATGTTTGTCTCTTACAAAGTGCTTGCTCTTGGACAAGCAGTCAGTACATAAACAAATAAGTAACATTTAAAAATAAAAATCATCTACCGATATAAGGAGCACTTAAGGAGTATCTGAGGGCTAGGAGGAATGAAGACAAGGCTTCCAAACCTAGTAAAGCATAAGCATATTTAGGAGGCAAATGCAACACAAAGGCATCAACAGGCTCCCTGTAGCATCCAGGTGATTTCCAGCTCCTGCATGTCACATCTCAAGGTGATAATTTACAGGAAGAAACTTTCAACCAACATTTGATGTTAATGAATATCATTAGTATTGCACATGTATGCTCCATTGCAAGAGGCCTACTCACGCTCTATCCTGTCTCGTCTGGTTGCATCTTCTATGCGTGGTACACACAGGTTTCTAAAAACGTACCTGACTATTCAGAACATAAAATGCAGATATGAAAGAATAAGTTGCAAGCTAAGAGAACTAGTCTGTTAAAACTGCATTCTGTGCTCACACCAGTATTGTAGCTGATCCAATGTAGTGTGTAAATGTTACTCCAAGGTTCGGCCAGGAGCTCTCTTTTAGGACATACTCTTCCCCCTGCCAATGTCAAAAGGAGCAATTGGTGGTATTCTGGAACTGGACAGCAGCTCCCCAATATATTGAGAATTTCATTTCTAGCAATATTATCCTGCAAGGTGAAGAACATCATTAACTCCTGGCTGAATAAAGTGCACTCTGAACCTCAGAGGATAGGGCCCTTTTAGTACGAGATCTGAGAACAGCCATTTAATGACTAAAATAAAAAGCAAATCACAGATTAATTTTTGGGTAAAGTTGGATGAAATAAAGTTTCCTGTTGTCTTTCCATAGCTGGCCTAAGAGCTTTCTCTGTCTCTAATGAGACTAGATTGCAGTACCCCATACAGAGTCAGAGATGGAATCGTTTTTAGAAAGGATTTCCACTCACAAAATGAAAGCCTTAGGAGTTCACTTCAGAGACAAGATACCAATAGAGACATTATTAACATCACTGACATGCACACAAAGGAAGCCTGAGGCTCAGAGCTCTGCCTCTGTGTGGTTAAAAATGTAGGCACTTAGCAGGGAATGAGAATTACACTGGTCCAAGGTCCAGGACTTGCCATATTTAGTCCTGGAGTGGTGCCAAAATAAGCATTGCTAGACTAGATCATCAGTGAGAGAATGAGATTTAAAGTCTGATAGCATCAGGATTGAAAACTAACTCTTGTAAGATACTAAGGGTGCAAACAGAACAGAGAATTTCAAAAGAACACAGGATTTCCTCCTAAGGCTGATATGCCGGATCTACAGTGTGTACAATTCTTACACTGCTTTGCTTCTGCTTTTTGGTCAGTAATGCAGTTGTTTATTTAGGGAAAGTGATGTGACTGAATTTTGGGGGATCTGTTTTGTCTTTTTTAATATCTATTGTAAAACTGGGCCCATGGTTTTTTTCCTACCTGCCTGATTTAAGCACCCCTTCTCACCTTCTTGGACATGGAGTTCGGATACTTTGCAGCTACTCTAGAACCAGCAATTCTGAAACTGGTGGTACGCATCTTTGTGAGTTGGGAGCGCCTTTGTTTTGATGATTGGCACACAGATGCCTGTGGATTATCTTGTAATCTTTTATGGTAAGATACAGTCACTATCTTTTGAGAACACAGATCTCCTCCTGTTACATGTGAAGCCCTGAAATACTAGATGGGTCAAAGTCAGTCTTTCCCCCTCTTCTTGAACCTTGCTCCTTTTCACAAGGTGACAGAAGGTTGAGAGTACTTCAGTCCTGAAATAAGGACAGCCCACGGATCCACCTGCTTTCAGGCAGAAAAGGAAGCTAAACCTGAGTTTTCTGCACACCACAAGTATACAGGAACCACTAACACCTGGTCTAACAGACAGAGATATACTCTTTCTAGTATTTCCTCCTCCTCACTAAAAGTAATGGAAATAACTACATTTTGGGTGGAGATCGATCTGAAAAACACGACTTAGGGCTGCCCAGATCATGCCTCCCAAACCCTGCTGGGGGTACAGATGGAGAAATGGGTATCCTCGAGGGGTTTTGGTGTGATGCTCAGCTCCTGCTTACCAAACATCTCTGGCACCGCCTGTTTGCCACTTAGGATAGTGACTTCTGAAAACCTAGATCATCTATTACAAGTAAGTAGGGTACTCTCCACGTTTTTATGGCTTTGGTTTAATGGCCCAGAGAGTATTTAAAACAAACAAACAAGGCTATTTTACACAGATGTTAGAAGATGTAGGAAATTGCAAAGGGTTAAAACAGTTAAATAGAAAGATATATGTTTTAACGGAGTTGTGCTTTAAAATTACTTCTAATTTATCCACTTATGAGACATGTATGGAGGTAAAATGATCAGTGGTAATGTGCAACAGAAAGATATATACTTTTTTAATTGTAGCCAAGAGGAATAAAACAGCATGGAATAACTTAATCGTTGCTAATTATAATATCACTGAGGTAATTACAATAGATTTTGATTGTCTCATTTTCACACCAGAGGAGGGCACAATACTGGCTTTTCTCTTAATACATATTTGTTTTAGAGAAGAGCTGACAATTACACTAATTGTAGTCACAGCATGAAACTTTGTTTTTTAAAGAAAAATTTGTCTACATGTCACACAGAACAAGCGTGTGCTTTTTGTTTTGTTAGGTGCAAATTAAAGACATATTAATTGCTTTGTTCACTGTAACAATACAGAGATCTTCTCATGCAAGCACGATTAATTGTGTCAGAGTCACATCACTTGGAAAGTACGCAACACCCAAAATAAAAATGGCAGAATGAACCACTACTACTCGTTGGTTGATATGGATGTCTTTGAATAGAATATTGTCACCTGGAGAGCAACAGCCAGCCACTGTTCTTCCACTGTGGGATCCACTCAGAGTAGCAAGCACCAAGACAACTGGGCCAGACCTACAAGCCTTACTTGGTGTAAGCTTCTCTGACTTCAACTCAGATTCATTTCCAGCATCTTCCACACTGCATCAGACCTAAGGTTCAGCATCCTTTGTCTGGCAGTGTTCAAACTTAAAATGCTCCAGAGGCAGATGGAGGAAATGTGAGGGCACGCAGTGCCAGGCACAGCCCTGACCTGAACACAGGGAGGGGATATACCCACCTCTGAAAGTGCTGTCACATCATATGCACCATAAGGAACTACCAGAGGAAAACAACCCTCCTAACTCACCCCGTTGAAAGTCTGTACTTGATAAGTAGCATAAACTACTTATCTTTTGTGATACTCTCACCCTCCTAACTAAGATTAAGGTATAACCTATGGTTTAACCTCACAAAGTTACATTTACCCCTTACAAAGATTAGTTTATCATATTCTTGTTTATATCAGCAAGGCACCATGCTTACCATTACATGTCTTTGAAGCTGAGGACAGGGTAGCAGCTGAGAACAGGACTTTAATCCATCCTATCACACATTTGCTCTACCAAAGCTGTGATACCTACCCTGCCAGCCTGAGGGATCTGCAAAGTAATACCATCGATGAGCAAGATGAGAAATGCAGTGCATGTCTACAAATGCACTTTGCCAGGTCTAAATAACCACAGGGTAGTAGCATGTATTAGTATATCTGCTTCTGCCATGGAGGTGTGAAAGCAAGCTAGCTAGCTAAATTCTCCTACCTCTAACATGCAGGAAGAAGTTGTAGATATGCACTAGTATACTAATAAAAACAGATCCTGAAAATCTGTACTGGAACATTTTTTAACTGACCATACAATAATTTTGTACTATTTAAACTATAGTTTTGTACTATTTAAAATTTTCAGTAAGAGGAACATGATTTGCTACTGTAACACACCATGTCATTAATGTTGTCTAATGGAATCTTACCAGTTTACCTGCTTATGGGATGTCAAAACATCACACACCTTTCAAAGGTACATTGCCTGTTTTTCTGATGGGATACTCACTATTAGAACATGCAGGCTACTTCAGATGAAATATTCCATCACACTAGACCAATACTACAAAAATTCCCACCTTTCTGGTTCTAGTCTTTGGTCTTTATTCTACTGTTTCCACGCTAAAAGTAAGTAAAATAATTGGAGGTTGTCCTCTCTTTAACAGCTTCAATGAACACACACCGCACATCCTTACAGATGCATGTCTGCCCATCCCTGGCAAAAATTGGCATGTGAGTCAAAGAAGCTGTATCACATTATTTTGTAATTCATGCAGCTCCAATACACTGGTGAAACATGTTGCTTACAGCTTTTCTGCGCTTTTTTGCAGCCACTAACAGAGCTGAAATTTTCTCCTTGCAGTTGAGCAATGTATCACAGATCATCCAAAAATACCGCACAGATTGCTAACTACAGACTATCAGACAAGTCAAGAGCTGACAAAGGATTTAAATATATGCAATTTCAATGTTGGGAGGCGGGGTTTCTGAGAATGTAAAGAAGTGTCTTGGACAAAATGACACAACTCGGTAGCCAGTATCTTTAAAGTACATGTTAAAAGACTTGGACCATATTTGTCAACCAGTGTTTGTTGACAAGAAGCTCAACAGGACCCGGCAATGTGCACTTGCAGCCCAGAGAGCCAAACGCACCCTGGTCTGCATCACAAGAGGCATGACCAGCAGGTCCAGGAAGATAATTCTCCACCTCTGCTCCGCTCTCATGACACCACACCTGCAGTACTGTGTGCAGCTCTAGGGCCACCAACATAAGGAGGACATGGACCTGTTGGAGTGGCTCCAGGGGAGGGCCACAAAGATGATCCCAGGAGAGGTGCTCCAGCCCTCTGAAGACAGGCTGAGAGGGATGGGGTTGTGCAGCCTGGAGAAGAGAAGGCTCTGGTGAGACCTTCCAGCACCTAAAGGGCTCGGCAAGAGAGCTGGAGAGGGGCTTCTTACAGAGGCATGGGTGAAAGGAGAAGGGAGATGGTGCTGAGCTGGAAGAGGGCAGGTTTAGGTTAGATATTAGGAGGAAATTCTTTTCTGAGGGCGGCGAGGCGCTGGCACAGGCTGCCCAGAGCAGCTGTGGGTGCCCCGTCCCTGGCAGTGCTCAGCGCCAGGCTGGATGGGGCTGGGAGCAGCCTGGGCCAGCGGGAGGTGTCCCTGCCCATGGCAGGGGGTTGGAACTAGATCATCTTTACAGTCCTTTTCAGCCCAAACCATTCTGTGATTCTATGACTAACTCTTTGCACAATCAGGCTCCAAGGACCTAAAATTTAATGGTGTATGTTGTTTTCAGTTTTCACCAAATTCAAACATGGCAAAGGGTGACCAGGCCCTGAGGTTTAACATAACAACTTGTATGGATTAGCACAAGCAATGAAACACCAATGCATTTCTCTTGTCAAAAACAAAGCAAAACAAAACCCTTTTATCTTTTAATCGATGTATGTAAAATATATATGACCAGAGTCCATGACAAAGATATCCTGTTACACTGCTCCAAATGTGTTCCACAGTGGTCATTTTCCTTATTGCACAAGACTCTCATACTGAAAAAATAAGAAATAGAGTAGATTTGAATTGCTCACTACTTTAGGAAGCCCCTACCTATATCACAGGAATTAATGTGTAACTTTTAAACCTGTGTTATACATGCATATTTGCCACCAAAGGCAAACTAAAAGCAGAGAGTAGCTACAGATTTTACATACCAAGTTAATTAGCAATTCTTACCAAACAGAGTGTATCTTTTCTTCTCAGGGTTCAGCTTGGTCTCTATTAGACATATTTACGGGAAAAGTCAATGGATAAGACATTAGAGGCCAACCTCAAAGTCAGAATAAAGCAACCATAGACCTTAGAGAAGTGCTTTATTAGCCAAGAATTGGTTGGTTATTGATCCTGGTCTGTGTCTCTGGTCACAATAGCACTTACCCTAATTTTTCTAGTGTAAATATAAGTAAATTTGAATGGGTGTTGTTGAAAACAATCTGTAAATCTACATTTTGTGGTTAATGTTGTAATTGTAGTTACGGGAAGGTTCAATATCTGAAGCATGGTAAGGAGACAAGGCTGTGGCATGGCAACCTCAGCTCTGCAAATATGTCCTGAAGCACTTTCTCAGAGGTTATTAAAATGACTAGAGCTATCACTCTGCTTAGAAGCAAAGAAACCACATGGGTACTCATAAGAAAGGAACTGAGAAAAAAACACTGTAAAGAGAAATGTTATGCATTTAACTTCAGCTTTTCTTTTCACTGAGGTCAACCAGATAATTAAGCAAAACAGATATGCAGAGTTTCTTTACTTTTCTGTAGACAAACATTAATAAATTACTGCTTGCCTCAGCACTATCATGCTTTCTTTTCTATATTGTGCCTTTTTTATTTAGTTTCATCTTTAAGATTTATTTTGAGATCATTTTCCATTTACTTCATGGCCTACTGCATAAGACCTCTCTTCTGTTTGTCCTGTTGGGAACACCTGTCTTATCATACTTCTATAGGGTTAATGAGGGTTAATGGCTATTGTATTTCAGACTGATGTTACCAGCAAATTTCACGTGGAAAATACCCAAAAAAGTGATAGCTGTATCTGCTGCAGCACTTGTCTCTATTTAGGTTAACATTGAATGGACTATGATGTTGTATTGCTTAAAAAAAAAATAAAATATGTGTACATACTGCAATATATGGCTGGAATTTTCACTATTGCTAAGTGTTATTTCCTTCCAAACTTCTCATTGTTACTCAGAATCAATAAGATTTTTATTGACTTCACACGTATCGAGAGTGAGGCAAAATACTATTTCTCTGCCCACGATTTGACCGTATAATGGAAAAAGGAATAAAAAGAGGGGATGGAACTTTAACTTTTGTTATTCCACCCCGTGCCAGCAGCAACAGGAAAGTTCTTTCCAGCTCTAGACCTGGCCCACAATGTCTGTTCTCCCTGGAGCAATAGGTATGTGCAACCAAAACCATAAGCTGAGGCTACCCCTTACTAAAAACATGAGTCGAAGCCATGAATTATGACTCCACTGCCCTACAACTAAACACCATGGCTACTTATCTAGTCTGGACAAAGTTAAATCCTGTCTGAAACACACTGAAGTATAGAAAACAGAGCTATCTCTTTAATTGGCATATGTATGTCTAAATTGGCTCAGCAGTCTGTTTTCTGTTCCTGCACTACCCCTTTCTCCATTGACTTGATAATTTCCATCCTACCCATGACTGTTATGTTCCATTGAAACTTTTGTTTAACTGGAAGTTGACTGTCCAGGAGACAAGGTTTTCCCAGCAGCTAGAAGTGGGACCTGGAAACCAGAATTTACCTCAGGGAAAACATAAGCAGGTTTCTCAGAGTCAAATTCAAAACTCACCATCACTGCCTATGTTTTCTCCTGCCAAGCTCAACTGTAACAAATACAACTGCAAACCAATTAAAAGATTTCTCTTACAGGTGATCTGATATTACATTGACGAGCAATGGGAAGACCACCCAGACGGTGTCACACTAGTGCTGGAGAAGAACCAGAAGCAAGTCTGCTTTACATTCTGAAATACAAAGCAGCCTTTCATTGCTTCCCACCTGCTCCCAAATAAACCACCAGCAGTACCTGAAGTGGCTCAGACTTGCACATGCATCTATATCTCACCATTAAAAATAGTGGGTTAACTTTATAAAATCTGAAAGTAAGATTTTAACTTGATTGGGACATTATCACTTTTTTTCATTTGTTTATTTTCCTAAATGAGCTCTTAATTCCTCATCAACAGGCTATGTAATCCTTCAGAGTCCATAAAGCAGGCAAGAAGCAATTTTTTAATAACCCCAGCAGACTGTAAATCGGGTTGTAACAAAAAAAATAGCACAATCCAGGATATCCAAGTGCAGTTCCAACTTTATATTATTAAAAAAAAAAAAAAAGAACGAACACAAGGGGAAAAATTTGGGAAAAGAAGTAGCAACTAGAGGTGCATTGAACAACCTTCAAGGCCTCTCCAATTAAGCACTGACTTTCTTCTGCTTTCCCTTGCTATGAATGCTTCAATGGAAGAGCTGGTTTAAGAGATTCCTACCCTATTCTCCCTCCTATCCTGCTGTTCTTCCTGCTCCCCAGTAACCCCCTTACTCATGCTGAAGGAATCCTTTATACAATGTCACTTATTTAAAAAAAAGGGGCGGGGTGGGACACAACACACACACCATTTCACATTTGTGTACTATGCATTGGTTCAAAAAGACCTAAACTTGTCTAAATAAGACCAACAGTGACTTGAACCAGCTTTGCATCAGGAGATTTGTGCCATGGCACCACACCTTAAGCAAGTTTAGAGCTGAAGTAATTAGTGGCTGTTGTGGAGCTGAGCTAAAACACTTTGTAACTTCATTGATCACCGTTATTATTGTTCCTCTCTGTCTTCCAGTGTAGTGAAAAACCATCTGGTCTTGGCAATTGTTAACCCCAGTGAAACCAACAGCAATGGAGGGGGCTTACTGTCTCACAAATGGGGTTGTTAGCACCCTGGATATGCTACTGCATTGCATCACTAGTAGATATTGTTGACAAGTCACAACCAGTATTTATATTTATTCATGCAATGCAAAGGCAGAACTCTTTCTCTGTCTGCATCTCTAATGGCTGTTAGGAGGCTATGGATGAGAATAATCACAAAACCTGAATGGAGATAATAAAACCAATAGTGTTCAAGTGCTGAAACAAAGAGAATCCCCAGTGGGGCAGTGATCTTCTGAATGACTCAAGTAGTTCTGCACAAGCCTTTGAATTTCACTTTGACATTTAAATGAAGAAAGGGAGAGAAAAGCACAGGCCAATTTCATTGATTGGTGTAACTCAGGAATCTAACATAAAAGCATCGGGATGACTCACAATACATACAACATCTGAAACCAAACTCCATTCTCTTCTATTCCCATTTCATTAAAATAACCTCCTATTTTCTTCTGTTATAATATCGTAGAAATCATGTGTACTCTGGTTTGAAAAATGCCATGCAGGGGATTCAAACAGAGCTTTCTTTATTGGATTTCACTTGGGAGGGGAGCTGCCGTGTCTAATGCACCTTCTAAAAAATCAGTGTTTTCAGCTGAGAGTTTGCCAAGCTTGGATTTTAAAAGTTCGCAAACTCACAGCTTCCTCCTTCAAAAAAACCCCCAAGAATCCAGCCAAAACATATCATCGAAGTGAGGCATTTGCAGGGCACAGAAGAGGCTGCAAACATCTGATCCACGGGCCACCACCAGGAGCCTGCCACCTGCTCCTGAGTGTTGCCCCGTGCTGTGTTCTGCTAAGCCAGACTCCAGGAGCACCGCGCAGAGGAAATCCTCGTACAATACCAAGTTGCTATACAAGCTCTGTAACTGTGGACTCTAGTAATAAACATTTTTTTGCCACTGCCAGCATGCATCTCCTCCTGTGGCATTGCCGTGTTTTGTTAATAAATTGTTCCAGTCGCACAGACAAAACCAGGCACAATTTCAGAGAGAGGAACAATAACCTATACAGCAGACCCTAATCCTCCTGTCGAAACACATCCTGTGAGCACCCCTCACAGTTCAAATTGTTACCAGGCATAAAAGAAGGACAACATATATTATTAGATGTTCTAGTTCCCTGCTATTACAAGAACTCATGTCTACTTGTAAAACGTAAGAAGCAAATGCTACTTTGCCTATATTGCACTTCAGAAGATCCAACAAGTGAGAAAACAAAACAAAAAAACCCACTCTGCTCACACAAGAAGGACAAATTCTGTCATCGATTATTTTCCCAACCATGCAGGCAAGGCCTATAAAAACTACACCAGCTCTTCAGAGTAATCTGTGTCACAGACAGTCAGTGCCACTTATTCCTTCCCTTCACCTACACAGTTTGTAAAGCTGGGGCCCAAGGGGATGTGCATGAGTCAGGCACGGTCTGGAGACCGTATGGTTGTGCTCCCATAGCGTCACGTCTGAACTATGGGAACTGATTCTTTAGAGTCTTTTAGGACTCAGCACAACACGTCGCAGACCAGAGGCAGAACAAATTTAGAGGAACTTTACATACAGGGCACACTCATTGCTTTAATCCATTATGCGTATACATATTGACTTCCACATACAGTTAAATGCAGAAGCATTATGATCCTCCTGCATTCAGTCAGATACCCCAATGCACCCAAATTTTCTCCAGAAAATTTTACACCTGCCCCTTCTAGCACACAAACATGCATGCATTTGAGACCCTTGCTTATACTGTTTTACATAAAAACAATAGCAGTTTAAATGGAACAAACAGCCACTCCTGCTCAGGGAAGTCACCACAGTGCCTTGATAACTTCAGTTGTTTAAAAAGTGACATGTAGGATCCGAGATAACCTGCTAGATTGTTTCTAAGCAGACAATGCATTCACAAGAAAGTGCACTGCATTAACTTATGGCAGTTCCAGACTATGAAATCGTTACAGCAAATATCTTTGTTTTACTTTTTGACTGATAACCTTCATCATTAAAATTAATGCCAGCGTAAAGTCAAAATTGTACCTATTAATACAACTCTAATTGATACTATAAGTAGACAAAATCTCACTATGAATACAATCAATTCTTCACAGATCCTGTTCTTTATTGACTATTTGGTTCACTGGGGATAGTACTTTTTAGCATCATTTTTATTATTTTTCAGCAGTGATGCCACCATATAGGTCTGAGGCCCAGGGGTATTTGGCGATTTCATTTAGACTTCCTGTGACTTTCCCAACATACTGAGCCAATATAGGAGGATGCTGTTAGTACACAGTCCCCTTGGGTAGCTAGTTATGAAACTTGAATTGCTGCACTTAAGCAAGCCTGTCAGAATGCTTGGCCTCCTAGACACCATGGCTCCGGCTCCATCTACAAAATTTAAGTGGCACTTGCTAAAAGTATGGAAAAAACCCATATCCTGTCTTTGCATATATAGAACAACACTATTAATGATGTTCTGTAAGAGCTTGTGTAGGCTGGGCTAGGAAAACCAGGAGTATTTTTCAGATAAGAGCTTGTTTCTTACACTCATACAAAAAGCCGTCAACTTTACAGATGGACTAACTGAATTATAAAATTTGTTGTAACAACTTGTCTGCAACTTCGCCCACCTCTGCAAATGAAATTAACTCCAGGATTTTTGGTGTGTTTCAACTACGAAGAAGTTCCTGACAGCCTGTGCGTGACTTCTTTTTGCTAAGGGCTACCTGCACTTCTGCAAATACTGCTGCTAATCCTCAGTTGCTCAAGAAGCCAACAGTCCAGATCTGAGCAGAGGGGAGCAGGAATCCCTTCCACGCTTCACCTTGGGGCGAGGTTTCCAGCACACCCTTTGCCTCTGCTGGTGCATCCACTGTACTGAGCCTCAGAGCAAAGTTATCCTCTGAAAGTGGTATTGGTGTCAAGAAATAGTAACTGGAACAAAGGATTTCTGCTGGTCCTTTGAATTACGCCCTTTAACAGGACTGAAAGAACTTTTGGTGTGTAGACTGCTCAAAATTCATCAGAAGCAAGTAACATTCTTGCATTCCCAGTCCTTACCTCCTTAAACAAAGCATCAAAATGCCAGCAAACTACTTTGAACCGGCTTAATGAACGAGGCAAATTTTCAGAGGTGACAGGGCCTTAGCAGATGCCTCAGCTGAGCCTGTCCCAAAGACATGTGGTCAGGAAACCACAGGACTGGGTTCAGTCTTGAAATTTTCCAGTTCTTGTTATTACTGAAGCTTTAGAAGGCATCATAAAAACAATTGTTATTATTACACATTATTAAACAATGGCTAAATATAGGGCACTCATCACCATGGCATCTAGCTGCCTCTATCAAAACCTGAATTGTCCTAACGAGATTGAAAATACACCAGCTTTCCTGATACTGGCTGCAGGGAGAACAAGTTCTTAGAGCTCAACTGATGATTAGATTCACACTTAAGTGTATATACATAGGGAGCCAATTTCAAAGGCGTGGGCCCGCTAATGAGATTGCCCTGCTGCCAGCATCTGCAAAGCTGTACCCTCAGGAAGTGAGCGGTAGCTTTCCAGATGAGCACAGGTTACCTGGTGGAACGGAGACGGTGCTAAGGCTCTTATGAAAAGTGTCAGGGAATCATTAATAGCCACAAGCACTCAAGCACATCATCTTAAAAAAAAAAAAAAAAAGTGCCTCCAGCAGAAAACAGTCATCTTGTGTTTTGGGCTAATGCTGAGGCAAAGGAAAGTGCTACCAAGTGACTCAACCAAGCTACTGTTCGCTCTCCCTCATTTTTGGAGATATCATATTGAGGAACTGAGCTTATCAGTCCCGCTCAGACCATGAGATCTGATATGTCTGATTGCAGTGTGTTGTGATAAGGCTACAGAATAAGGAGATATTTAGAGTTTGATATCTACATATTTTTAACATTTTTTTTAATCATGATTACCGCACACATAACTTTAGCAGGCATAACTGCTTGCCCTAAATAATCTTTATTAACTAGAAGAATACTTAGCCATCTATCTTTCACTTGCTACCCAACAGCCAGTGACAGCAGAGCACTTGAGCAAGCAAAATGTCCCAATTTTGGTGTTTCTTCTCATGCCATGTCCCCCCTTCTTTAGTCCCCTCTTCATTATTTTTCCATGATCCAGTTACCAACTTGCTAAAACCGTTTTAATTTATACTTGCTTAATCAACAACTGTGGACCTACAAGTTTTAACACCATTTTCAGTATTACTCCCAACAATAAATTTGACAAAATGCATCCATGAGACATTTTGGAAGTTGACAGTGTATTTTATGATCTACTGCCTCCAAACAATAAGCAGATAATCAGCAAAACCAAGTCTTTTTTGAGAGATGCAAATGCACACACACACACTTCAGGAGCTAGATAAATCTGAAAATGTAAGGACATGTAAAGTCAGATCTTCAGCTGGTACAAATCAACACAGTCCCCTAATTTATACTGGCTAACGATTTGACCCTTAAAATATTTTCCTGACACTTTTGATAAAGAAAGAACATTACATTTCACTGTATAATTGGACCCTATAGTTAAAAATAGCCAGATTCTTTCCTGATTAAAGAGACAGGAAGATATAAACCAGATTTATTGTCTATTAGATTTTATGTTCCATTTTCTCTTGTCACAAGAGAAGTAATTTTGTGTGTATAGCCTGTCCAGCATGAAGTCATTTGTTCCCTCAGATACACTAATTCAAGCATAAATACATAGATCCATATTAATAAGCCACACCTCCCCCATTCATAGAGTTAGGAATCCTGCCTAAATGTCTTAACATTCCCTGGATTTGTACTGTTCTGTCTGAAGTGGTCTCTACCCCTTCCCAACAGAAGTCAAAACCCAACTGTAAAACATTTGTGGAAAAGAACATTTCATGTTATTAGAATCGATTAAAATATTTAACGATATCTTCTTATTTAAAATGTTTTTTATAAAACCAGTTGTTTTCACTAAAGTCCAAAGATACATTTTCTTTTCCCTTTTGGGATGAAAACTCCTTTTTTTGTGCATGTGTGCAGGGAAGAATCCCATCCAGCTTTATGAATAATGACAGCCAGAATAAATTGCAAGTTGGTCTTAACAAACATGTTCTCAAATACATTACACCCCACTACTCGCTCAGCCCACTGTGTAAGTGCTAAGTGGTGGCAGGCAGCAACAGCCTCGCCTAGCAATCTCTGTAATTAAACATTCAAACACAGGCGTGCATTTCTGCAAATGGGCCCCCCAACTTCCCTTTTTTGAACACTTTCTTCAGAAGGAAATCTCACACAGCTGTTGTAAGAACACTGCATGACATCTGCAAAATGTCTATTGTACAGACCAGGGTAAAACACCAACAAGCTGGATCTGACCACTAATTGAAGCCATTGTTTAGGAAAATTACTCGCGTGTGGTCTAACAACTCATCTGAAATTAGTGATTGCTGCAAATGAAAAAGCAGCATTACATACCATCTCCCATCCTCCATCTCTCCCAAAGGGAGTTGTGCTAGAAACAAACATTTACCATCACACACAAATATAATGCTGGTTTATATCATGTATTTTTTGTGGGTTTTAACTGCATCGAATGCCAGTGAGCTGAATTCCAACGCATATTACTGATACTGTCAACAAATATTAAATAGATTTTTTTAGTTTGTGAGATAATCAGAAATGTGTCCCTCATTTCTGTTTTCCACCCAGTAGGTTTAAATAGAACAAGCCATTTGTAGCTTACTGTCTATCTTACACCTTATTTACACTGAATTTTTATCTTCCAATGCATCTTATTTTTTGTTGGCATTCCCCACCATGCAGTTTACATGGTGATGAAGAAATAGCCTTGCAGGCATTGAAAAAGAGATACAACATGTTAAGACATAATTCCCTGCAGGGCATTCGAGGCTGAATTTGCTGTCACAATGAGTCCAAGCTTCCATAACTATCCATGTTTTATGTGGATTTGAAACATAAAATTAGATTCATCTTAATCTTCTGAAACAGCAATCTTCCCATGAAAGCTGAGAGACAACAGCATACGAAAATGATAAGAGAGAGAGAGAGAACAGAAAGACTACAAGAACTGAATAAAATGAGATGCTGCACTCTTTTACTAAAGGAAGTGAAGTTCCCTAACGGGTAATAATATATCACAAAAACTTTGCTGAAAGGGATTGAGTTCCTGCCAAATTCCGTGTTTACATACAAGTGATCTCTACTGAGGCTTCTCAGCAAGCCAAGTATGCGAGAGCACTGAGGAATCTAGCACTGGAAGAGAAATCACTACTGTTGAGAGGAAGGTTTGTGACACGTTGCATTTCATAAGTAACATCAGATTTATGGATATGGCCTCCATTCACCTAGGCAGGGACACAGAGCACCAACCCAAAAGAGCTAAAGTTCAAAACAATAAATCTCAAGTTTCCTTGGTCAGTCCAAGAGATGAGCTTAAGGAATATGCTGCCCTAGTTTTCTAGGAACAAGCTTTGCAGCTCGAGCAACTTCAACTTTTCTTCTTGAGGGGCTTCAGATTTGCCAGTTTTGTCATATTCTTTTGCTGCCCTTAGGGCACTTGGAAAAGTGACTGTTTTTTTAAAAAGTTCTCCACAGTCAAAGCTACTTTTTTTCTTATTTGTATTCTTCACATTTAAATATGCAAATAATATTTTATTGCATGCAACTAATGAACAGCACAGAACCTGAAAAGGAGAGAAAATAACGTTATGGTTTGAAGATTCAAACTGACAAGGGGAACACACTAATTGAAATCTTCCCAAATAATGTGGGACTAGAATGAAATTCTTTTTATATTTCATTTAAATCACACACAGGTTGCTCTTCTCTTGCAATCACTTCAGACTCATACCAGCCCGAGTACACAGCCTTACTTTTTTTTTTCCTCAAAATCAATGAAACACACAGAATAAAGTTTTTAAAGGGCTTCAAATTCATTTATTTTCCTGCTTCACTCATCTGCCTCATTGCCATTAAAAACATCAAATATTCCGTATGCTTTCCTAGTAATCAGCTACTGACTTGCACTTTTCAAACCATCTATTGCTTTAAATATTAGAGAGGAGTGTGAGAACGTAATAATATAGATAGTAGAACACAATAAATAGTGAGAATTTCCACAGCTATCACATTAGCTGCATTATACATCTTTTCTGTAATGCAGTCCTAAAACTTTCAGAGTTTTCAGTGACTGCCATATGTCATTATTCTGACATCAAATATTTCTACTTAATTAAGAACACCTTTGCCAAATGTAGTACCATATTTGGCCTTAATTTCCTGCAGACAATGCAGATAAACTTGTTTTCCAATGCTTTTGATACATAACAAATAAATAAAATAAACCCAGGAAAGGCACTTAAGGACATTCTTAACTTTCATTTCTTGACTTTCAGAAGAAATAGTTTGCATGGAATTGAAAATCAAACCCAAAACATCAAGCGTTTTGCTGAAATGGGTTTATTGAGCCTGACGCCAATTGCACACCCCACTGTGGCTCCCCAGGTGAGGCTGCAGCAACATGGACAAGGCGTGAACACGTGCCACTTGCTATGGGCCAAATCCAGCCCCACAGGTATGACAGAAAAAGCTACCACTTATCTGAGAATCCAATTTCTACTCTTCCTGGCATGATATTTTCAGCAGAATATTCACGCTCACTACTGTGCAGTCCTGTGTCCTTTCCCTCTGGTAACACCCTGGTAAATAACAGGCTCCGCGCAGAGGGACTGGGAGTCAACAACCCTTTTTCCTCTCCAGCAAATATGTTCTTTGGTTATTACTAAAGTCCTTGTACTGCAATAACCCTTCCAACTCCACAAGTTATTTGGAGCACCAATAGCCTCTTTCCTGAATCTCTCTCGCTTTCCTGCGCCACTGTCAATCACGTCCTTACGGAGCAGTGCCCAGCTCGTCAAGCAGTCCGAGGTGCCTTCTCCCTTCTCTCCCACGTTTCGCACGCACACGAGTCCTAGCGGGGAAGGAGAGAGAGACAATGTGCCTCTCCATATCAAACATCTTGACTCTATAACAGAGCTGGTATAAGCAGAGGCAGAGAACAACAGCTAATGTTCTGTTTTTACAAGAAGGAAAAAAAAAAAAAAAAGAGTCAGCTCATCAACTAAATAAGGAATAATTGGTGAAATGATTATGCATAAAACACACAGAGGCACTGCTCTAGGTAATAAGTTCTGCTGCCTATTTCTCCTGGCTATTCCATTTGATATTCTCCATATCTAAGTTCTGCAGCCTCAGACCCAAAATTTTAATGAAATGCAGTGCTCTGTTATTAACTGCTGCTATACTAAGATCCCAAAGGAAGTAAATACTTCATTTAATTGTGTTTATGTTAGCCCACAATACATGTAGAGAGAGAAGCTGGCATAGGTATGCCTATAGTCACTTATAGGTATACTGCGAGAGCCTTTATACACAACCTTCAATGTATTTTTTTTAGATCATATTTCAGGGAATAAATTCAGTTAAACAATATTTTCCTATGAGATTTCAGTTTAGCTGTAGGGATAATACAGTACCACATTTCATTAAAGTTGCAGGTTCAACAAATGCTGACTGCACTACTCTTATCTTTATTGGGGCTACATTGTGAAAATGATTAGAACTGATCAAAATGGGTAGGGTAGAGCGAAGAGCGGTATAAAATTTTCCATCTTCATAAACACTTTTCTTTTTCACCAAGGTAAGCCAGCGACCCTATGTAAGTATTAAGACTATAATGTGGAAAAGGGCATGAGAAAGATTTAATTCAGTAAAAAATAATGCATATGAGAAGAGTTTCTTCTTACTGTGTTATGTTATTTTAATTGAATTCAGAATTCTTGGTCTTCCAGTTTGGTTTTGTGTTCCAGGAAAATATAAGGACTACCGAATACTATAGCATAGTCTAAATCTTTGCTGAAGGAAATCCAGATTCATTGATGAGAACAGGATTTTTGATTTCTGGCTGTGTCCTAGCAAGGTGCTCCTACAAGGTTTACATCAAATTGTTCAGGCATATCTCAAATTGTTCAGGCAAGTTTCTGTTCCGAGGGGCACCTAAAAGAGCTGGAGCTTCCTGTATTTATACATAGTTGTCATATGGAAATTGAAATTCAGGGATGAACATTCAGCACTGTTTTAGAAAACTAAAGTCCAATACAGACCTGTTTAGTTTTATTTCCTCTCCACGGTAAATACTCAACCAAAATGTTTCTTTAGCATACTCTACATATAAAATTTCATTTCAAGGGCAACAAAGGGATAAGTTGAACGAAAGTTGATCCATAAACATACCTTTTCTGTTTCTTTTATAGGCCTGCAATGAATCTGATCTAGACGATGTACAAATTCTGGGTTCTTGTGGAGAACTTCAAGGAACATCAAACTTCTTTAACTGCTTTCACTCAGAATTTTCAAAAAAAACCCCACCAAATCAATTTGTCAACTAATTCCCGCTTCCTTTGTTTTCCACAGATAATACAAACTGGTTTCCAAATCAAATAGAAAATAGCTCAAAACTCATATTTTTGGAGGTTTCAGTTCAAACCTGAAACCATACCTAACATCTTCAAGACACTTTTTTAAATGTATGAAGATTTAAAGGCAAATCTGAACAGTTTAAAGTTTCACATGTGGAGACCACGTAAAACAGAAGTTTTCACAAGCTTCTGTGAAAGCCTTACTGGATTTAAGCACAACTCACTTTGCATTTTGAGTGTTGTCCAGACAAGAATGTCAAAGTGAGGGTAACTTTTACACAAAATTGATGCATTCGTACAGCTCTCGCAGGTTGCTTTGTTAGTCAGCCTGATTGCTCTCTTTTTTTCAGATATATACATAGAAAGAACCAGAGCGAGTGACCTCAGGAAAGAAACATTTAACCTTATCCTTGATGTAAACATCTCACACTGATATTGCAATGTAGGTAAAGGAAAACATGGCAATTTACCAGAACAAGGTCAATACCACAATAAGGTAGATGTTTCCTTTTTAAGGTTAACTTCTAAGGGGATTAAAGCATCCCTTCCTAATGTAAGTAACAAACTGGCACATGCTACCAAGGTTTGCCTTTAAAAAAAAAAAATCAAACAGGACAGTCATTGTAATTGGTCAGTTTTGAATGAGAAAGGTGTGCACAGTTGTTACCTATTCTAAAAAGTATGCCATTTATATTTCAAATGAATTAAGTAATGAACCACAGCTCTGTAAATGTTTCTTTCTCAGTTGTACACTAACATGATACAGTACACCTACGTACACATTTATACATAGGCTTCCACATACAACTAAAGGAAAGAGGTAAGTGTAAACAATAGGCATGACAAAATTGTCTTCTAGATATTCCTCTATTAATATGTTAGCAAACTTCAGAATTATTAAAGGAAAGTAGAATCATGATCACCCTTGGAAAACAAGTGTCATATGAATTGTTCTTAGGTAGTATCCCAAGCGCATGTGAATTATTATAATCTAGCACATATTGAGGAAGCCTACTGCACACAGAAATTACCAGTTAACACTTAATTTTTGCATTCAACATTTATGCAATTAATTAGAGAACACTTAACGTTCTCTCTAACTTCAAGCTCTGCATGATCATGTTTGATCATGAGGGAATTTAAAATCATTTATGTAGCCAAGTTTTAAATACAAGAGGAAACAGAGGTGGTGATGGTAGAAAGGGAAGCATGAATACATTAAGTGACAGACCAAGCTATATAGAAATGAGAGAGCTAATACAAACAGGACAAGCAAAGTTACTCATGGCATGTTTAAATAAATAATAAAAGAAGTCAGGCAACTTTTATTTATATAGGAAATATGCAAAAATATAGTTATGTATTCAGGGACTTGACTGGTCCATCAACTGTATCAGAGATGAAGACACAAGAGATAAATAGATTTAATAGGTATGGTAAGTAGTTAAAACAGTAGGCGACACACCATAGTAGCACTGAATCCAGCACAGGGTTTGTGGGTTTGGAAGTTATGTGCATCTCCCCGCTCTTGGATTTTGGGAGAATTGCCCATATTCCTGCCTGACAAGTACATACAAAGCTATGGTTAGAGGGGTCACAGTATCTGTAGTTTGTCAGAATTTGTTCGCTGGCCATCATGAATTTCTGGTATTGCTCTGACTTTCCCTCCGTTTGTGGCATCATCCAATATCCACCTTCCCGGAGGATTATTTCCCCAGGACCTTACAGAGGTCTGATTGCAGTGTGTGCCTTAGGCAGACACAGCCAGATCTCCATCGCCCCAGACCACAATACCTCCTAGTAAATCAATTGATCTAGGTGAGTCACCTTGCAGTGATAGCCTTAAGCTTAGCAGAATACATAGCAGGCTTAGTTACAGGATAAAGAAGGTCTTTAATATGCAAGTTCACTGTCCAGGGGGAACTGAGGGAGACATTTAAGGCTATAGTTTAAAGACTGATTTCGAAGAGACTAATGAGAATTCGTTTTAAAAGGTGCTTAGAGCCCCCAACAGTTCCAAACCACTTCAAACGAACCTGTTTCTAATTGAGTTACAATGGACATTTCAAGACAGATATTTCTAACCTGACTGCTGCTGTATTAGACTCCTCACCTTTGGCATGTACTAGGTGCCATCATTCCCTATAACACTTAGGATGCTCGATACAATACAGAAACAAACCTGGCGTTCCTACCGCCTTCACTCACTTGGGTGTTAAATAGCCCCAGTACTCAGAAAGGGACTGGGCAGAGATGGTTCAAATGATGGTAATGGCCACATTTAGAAACATTACTATTATGAATCTTTCTTTGCATCCCCAAATAAAGAGTCGGGATCGAATCCTCAGCTAGGCTCGACTAAGGAAGCGATATCAGTTTCCACTGGCCCAGAATGCTTGTAATCAAATACATCCATTTATTATCTGTGACAAGGTTGGAGATGTTAGGCAAATTACTTTATTATTCTGCAAAAAATAGCAGCTTGTCATTAATATTAGCCTGTGTCTTTAAAATCAGAGATATAAGCAGCTTCTTCATCTTACTACATCATGCTATAATCCGAAGTGCCCTATAAGGAGCTGTAATATTTAAGGTCTTTTAGCTGGTACCTCTACACCCTGATTATCCTTTAGAAATTAAATGCTTTCAATATACATTTGTAAGAGAGACTAACAATCTCCTGCCACTTGAAGGATGAAGATGGTAAATGATGGCTGGGTTGGGTTTTTGTTTCTTGTTTTGATGCTGCCAGGCAGGCTGATGACTTTATATTCTGCGTCCATGGCTCAATGACCCACAAATCTCCTTTGATATGCCAGGCAGCAGAGAGAACCAAGCTGAACGGATCAGGAGGAAAGTGAAAACGCTTCAGCAAGGGGCCCCCGATGAAGCCATCATGTGACAGGAATCCTAAGACTGTTACCGAGGGGAGAGGCGAGAGAGAGAGAGAGAGAGAGAAAGGGAATAGGGCATTGTGGTGGCACAAGCTGATAGAGACGTCAGAGACGCTTCAGTAATCTCACGACGCTTTGGCCCAGTGTGGGGGCAAACGAGGCCCATATTCAGCATGGCGTGACGGGTAGGACCACCCCGAAAAAGCTGCGAGGGGGCAGGCAGTTGGACAAATCAAAGCAGAAGAAAGTAATTTTCGATAAATTAAAGAAATCTCCATGGAAATTAGCATGAAACATTTTCTAATCTCCCGCTTTTCACTGCTGACAAGGGTCACTGGTTTAACTTCTCTCTCTTATTTTATTATTCCCTAGCCACATTCCTCTGCTTTTTTATATCCTTCAATTTTTACTACCTCTTTTTCTTCCAGTCTATCATTTTGAGCCTTTCTTACAGCAGCTTCTTAACCCTTTTAGGACTTCTCCCAGTAAATATTCTGGAGAATTAACTGATCTATTAGAGTTTAAAGGACGTACTCCAAAGCAGTTGCCTTTTCTAACTATCTGCAGTATTTCGTCTACCGAGCATGCCATCATTTTAACTGTGATCAAAGTCAAGCATTCCCTTCACAGTAAACCTGAGAAAGACTGCTTTCCACAATCTCCTTTAGAGATGGAGTGCTGACACTGCTAAATACAGCTGCAAATGTGCTCCTAGAGGTAACATTGCTAAGTCACAGCATTATTTTTGATTTTTAACTTTAATATAAGAAAGCTTTTCTTTCTCCTCCCATTCAGGTTTTGCTAGCACAAGAATGTCAGACTAGCATCTCTTCTTTCTCATATTTTGTTCCAGGAGGTCACATTTGGAAGTATGTTTTAAATTAAGATTGATTAGGACTATCAAATACTGACAATTTTTTTTAAAAAATAAATATGAAATAACAATGAGGTATTCTGATAAAAAGATATTGCTACTGCTTACATGAAGGTTACTGAGAGAAAGAGATACTTGCTTTCTGACTATTGTAACTTTGTACTTGTAGACATAAAAATCAATTAAACTTCAGTGGTCTGTGATACATGACATGATAAAGACAAAATGTGAACAAAATCATCATGATTAGAATGACAATTTTCACAAATAATATTAGTGCAACTTCATTTCTGATATCAGTGTAATTCTTCCTACATCACAGGTAAAGAGCCAGGGTCAAATTTACCTTTTTCAATGTTTATTTACAGTATAAACATTTTATGCCATATAATAAATCTTGTTTTGTAGTTTCCAAAGAACACGGACTTTGAGACCTCCTGCAATAGATTAAATTTCTAAAGACATCATAATATATTGGTGTTTGAAGAGGGAAATCTTTATATAATGACAAATAGTAAAGGCAAACCTAATTAACTCTTGGGCTCTTTTTTCTGCCACTTGTAGATGCTTTGGGATCTGAGGATGGATCTCCACAAGTTTCATAGTAGGTCACAGAAGTATGTTCCCTGAAATGGTTTCTATAAAAAGTGGTCCAAATATGTCATTTGCTATCACTTAAGAAAGGAGTTCTATATAGAATGATAACTGGTACAGTTTCTATCAGTTTTACTACTTGCACAAGCAGTGTGCTACATGTCTCTCATTTTCTTGAACAAGACAGATGCCTCTGGTGTGAAAAATACAGATGTTGGAGTATGCAGCAGACAACTATGGTTTATCAAAAATACACTACTGGCACTGACTGATGTCAGACTTAATCATTCAGCATTCTAGCAGGAGCGAGTGAATTATCGGGTCTTAGTCATGTGTGGTTTATGTTTAAAAAGTAATACGTCATCTTGTTTCTTCTTTACAGGGATTGGAAACTATTGAGCAGACAGCAATGCCTGGGGCTATAGGTAAGAAGCTGAACAGAACCCAGAAATGAAGGTGCATGACAAGGGGTATAGGCATGGACAAGTATCCATGCTTTTTCTGAAAGAAATGTCAATGAAGGGCAAAAAAAAAAAAATCAGCATTAGAAAGATCGCATTGAAAGGGGGTGGGGGAACGGTAGAACCTATGCTTATTTGATAAAAACATTTCCATATTTAATCTCAACAGAGTATACACAACTTAATTTTGAGTTTAAATATATGCATAGTTTAACAAACAGATTCTTAATTTATTCACTGCTTATCATATTTTAGATTATGTTTAAACAACACTACACACACACATGCACAGACAGCTGGTTTATTAGTCGAGAATGATTCACCTGTACACAGAAATTATTTCTAATCAACCATTTACTTTGAGGACTAAAGTGTCAGGTGTGATGCACTCTCACTTGAGTTTGTCAAAAGGGTCCTTACTTATTTTTCCAGTCCTTTGTCTGTTCCCTTTCAGCCACAGCATGGGAAGTTTCTCAGTGGATCTAAAAGATCAAGCGCATCGAAATATACTGAGACAGTTCCCTGCTATCTAACATGAAACAACAGTCAGTGATCGTTGTAAATGGCACAATTTTAAGTTCCTTTAGAAAACAATTATATCAAAGTATTATTTCAGGGAGGAAAAGAAGGAATGGTCTTTTCCTTTAAATAGGAAAATGGTTACAATAAACTTGGGCAGCTAGGAGGTGATGTCTCTAGTCACCATCAGGCCAGTCCTGAAGCTATTATTTATACGAGCATAGGTGAAGTTGAGTTTGACAAGTCACTGGAGCTCTTCTCACAAGCAAAGGCTTGCAGGATCAGGCCCTTTCAGTACATTATGTGAGACGACTATGATCTGCACACACCTTTAGCACAAAGGCAGAAATGAAAACCGATGTGTGACTCATTAGCAGTCACAGGGATGGAGAACATTGCCCGAATCAGCCTTACACCATTACTGCCAAGTGCCTGTGATTACCCCTCCAGGATCTTGAGAAAGGTGTCAGTTAGACCATAATAAGCAATGCCTTTATCATGCATACTTCTTAAAGAATTTTCCCATCAAGAAATACAATTTCAGAGTTAATGTTAGTTAGCCAGTTATGGGAAGTCAGGCTGTCATCCAAAATTCATGTGATACATTTTCTTCTGAATTATCTTCCTCCATGAACTTGTGATTAGGTAAACAGCATAATGCACAGAGGAAAAAGTATATTAATCTGACTGTTGCTTCTTCTCTCCCATTAATAGTGGATTTAAGTTGCCAGAATCCATAAATGCAACAGCTTCCTTTAAAAGCAGTAAAATAATTTTCCTGTATAAATGAAGACTTTCAGGAGGTCGTTACTGGAAAACTAACATTATATTCTGCACAGAAATAGGTCTCCTCTGGACTTCAACACATACCAACTACAAAATGTAAGTCAAGCCACTTAGCATCTATTTCAGCAGAAATAGGCTTACCTCCTAATTGAGGAGCTTTAGTTGGGGCAGAAAAAATATAATCATCTTCAAGCACTTTGACTGAACTGGTGCTACATGTATTGGAGTGGTGCCTGAAACCACTGGCCATGGACCAGAGAATTTTTACTCTGTGCAGTGTGCTGTCTAATTCTACAAAGTTCTAATATACTGATACCCAAGAGTTGTGTTTCTTTGGATCAAATCCAAATATAAGTCAAATGCAGCCCAGAATTCAGTGTAGTGAATATCTGCAAATCTAGGACCTGTTTTGGCAAACTTTGCAGCAAGAAAAAGCATCACTGTGAATGTAAACACATGCCATGGGTCCTTCCTGCCCTCTGCCTGGGCACTGAACCCTAGCCTGTAAGGGGTAAAATGCATAGTTTGAAGAGGTAACCCATAATACCAGTGTGCAAGCAGTTGGCTGATACACACATCAAGGAAAGAAAGAGTTTCTGGGTTTTGATTTGTTTTGTTTAGGGATTCAGGAATCACACACAAAAAATATGAATGCTTGATGGATAGATGGTGTTTCATTATCACTGAATACTTAGCAAACTTTAACAAAGTTAACTTTAAAGTTAACAATTTTTTTTAAAGTTTATGGAAGCTTCCAAGGAAGAACTGCTTTGGGAAGGTGAGGAATACAGCCCTTTTGGTTTAACTTTCCCCATACTAGTATTTAGATTGACCAGGGCTTAGGTAAGAATTTAGAGCATTAAAGAAGTTCTGCAGCATCCTGTATATACCCAATTTCATGAAGATGCACCCTTGCCAGTGGCAAAACTCATACACAAATGTAAAAATGACAAAAACCCCTCAAGCTACTGTAACACAAAACCTCATTTTTCTCTAATTCAACAGGCTAGCTTCACAAATTTATCTTGCACTTAGAGTGTCTTGGCACTTATGATTTGATAATGAAAGAGGAAACTTTTGCTTTGAAAAGTTATTCCTATATTCCTGTATTACAAAACTCATTTACATATGTCTTCTCTTAACAAGTCCAGATTTTGAGAAGTCACTCCAAGTGACATTGCCTTCAGTAGACAGACGGACAGTTCTGCCTAGAACTAGTGACTGCCTTTGCTAATGCGGTGCCTTCACCCCTTGAGACTTATTATTCAAAGGCTGGAAAGAAGGTCTTGCCATCAAATGCTTTTGACAAAGTTTCATGTATTATCTTCTGGGGACTGAATTTATATCGCAGACTGAACAAATATCTAAAGTGTGCAATTCATATTTGAGGATGTATCTGTCCACGCAGCCATATATATTTATTATTTTTCATTGACGCTGGCAACAGAACATGAGCAGAAAAGCTTTTTCCACCTTGACGAGAACGGGTCGCATATGGAAGTGCATTTTAACTTCCCTGTCTAGTCACGCTAGCCATGCTGGTTGAGTGATTTCAGCCTGCTTGACCTCATTCTATCACTCTAACTGCATTACCCAAGTCTTTCATCACCTTCTCTTGATAGGAAGTTACCTAGACTCTGCTGGTAAGGTTTTCTCGTTTATAAGGATTATCACAGGAACATAAGGGACACAGTAGCATGAAAGAGGAAGAGCATGAAACAAATGTGGAAGGGACTGAATTAGTCCATTTTCCTTGGCACACAAACCAAATGCATCTGTAACGCAGATTAACGATTAGGGAAAAGTGTAAAAAATGCAGAGCTGACATCCTTCTGTTTGAACAGAAGGTTTCTACACAACAATGAAAATCAACTTTCTGCAGGGGAAAGAAGTTACTCAATGAGAATCAGGAGTGGGAACTCAGAACTTTCGACTCATTCTTGACTTCTGCAGCATAATAATAGCATGGTCACAGGTACCAGCTTACAACTACAAGAAGTAGGAGAAAGGGAATGGGGAAGGAGAACAAGGGATGAGGAAGGGATGCACAGATTGCAAAGCAAACTTCAGTTAAGAGTGGTAAGAATCACTAGTTTCCTCCACATAAACATATCTTTGAAAGGATTTTCAAAAGAGAGTGGATTTTTTAAACTATTACAAAATGTGAATTTATTCTGTTACATTACTGTTAATCAGCACTAACTCCACAAAGTGGTAGTTTTAAACTAGTCCATAACTGACATGAGCGAAATAGACTCTGTGTGTAAATACAGTGAAGCACTGAATGTGTGTGTAGATAATTAAACTATAATTATATTACTTATTACACTGGCAGAAAAATTTATTACTGTGGTGAAAGGTTACTTAGAATTTTCTTTCCTGTTTTGACACATTAAGAAGAAATTTCACATTCGCATTCAAAATACAAATATCACTACCCAAAAAACATCATCTTTTTCATAACCAGAGGACACAGAGGTACAGTCAGTTGGCAAATAGGCTCCAGGCAACACTTGCACGATAGGAGAATGTTCATATGGAGTCAGTCTTTGTACTGTACATTCTCATGTACCTGTTAATCATTTTCAAACAAGTTATTGTTTCACACTACTCATTTTGAACAGCTGATGGGATCAGTTTTACAAACACCTAAGGAAAAACATCAAAATAGAGGGCTATTTTCACTATTCTAACTAGCTTCTTGGTCTGGCACTGTGCACAGCTACAGATAATACTCACATAGATGGTTATCACAGGGGCTGCCCAAAGCTGAGCAAAGGTTTCTCTTCCCAACTGTGCAAAAATACTTTTGTTGAAAAACTGTCTACACAGTGTTGTGTTTCCCAGTCTTTGGAAAGCTGAGCCTTCTTGGGGAAAATAAAATGGGTGTCATATCCCCTTCCATCACAGGATGGTATGGGAATTGCCCCACAGAGGAGACATTCCGCATTTCTGGGTAGCCTTGTGATAGAGAAACCTGCTTGCGGTCCCTTGATTTGGTCCTTTCCCTTCCCCTACGCACTTGGTCAAATTTTCAAGGTCACTCTTAACAAGTCCTTCCCCTCCCATCCCTTTGTCTTCGATGTACATTTTATCACAAGCAATCTATTTGCCACTGCCTTCTCCAAAGCCACAGCTTCCATACAGGGGGTCTATTCATCTGAGGTTGCAGGGTCCGCTTTACATTTCTAGAAGCAACGTGAGGAGGAATAGTAGTGACAGACCACTGGCTCGAGCCCCAGGCTGTGTCTCTACGTTCAAATCTCCCATTGCTTCCAGACTTCCCTATTAGTTACACCAGAGCCTCCAGCCCTCTGAAGTCCAAGCTGGCAGGAATGCGGATGGCTCCGGGCTTCCCTGTTAGCAGTGAACACCACTCTCCAGGGCAAAACTAATGGGGGAGCTCAGAGCAAGCGTGAATTTCAAGATGAGCAGCAGCTGGGCTTTGCTGACAACTTGCCACCTGATCTCCCGGCACAGGAGAAGCTGTAGGGCATGGGAAAGAGGAAGCTGGGGGCACATTTGGAGGGGAGATTGATGTGATCTGATCTGAACCTGAAAAACGGCCAGTTTGGTTCAGACAAGGAGGGTGAAGGGAGGTTTTAATGTGTACTGGCCCAAAAATGGCCTGTTTAGATAACATATACTACAAGTTAAAAAGTAATTCAGCCTGGCTAATAGCTTTAGGGGTGTATTTGAAGATCGAGGCTACATCACACAAGACAGCTTTCTTGTCAGGAGATACAGATATTCTGTATGGAGAGTCATGGTCCGTTCCTTCCTTTTTGCCACATAGCTGTGGATTGTGCATTTGACCCTATTCTCAGCCTTACAATAAAAAGCTGGAGCAAAATGCTGAGGGATCAGTGTGAAAAATTACTCCCAGCTTTGTTTAAAAACCAGAACAGCAATCCACAAAAGTGTCCATCCTTAACTAGAGGACACCTGTGGTACGGGAGTACACCCTTGATGGAAAATAAAGCTGCAGGCTAAAGGATCAGCACATTGTGACCATAGTATGAGTTTCAATAGAACAAGACAGCTGGGCCCAAGCACAGGAATTTCATATTCTACCATTATCATCTTAGAGGTGGATACAGCCCAGCCTAGCACAGAGAGAGTCCTAAAGGCCCCAGTGCACACAAGAACTGAGAGGCAAGGGTTAGATACTGCCTAATAGAAGGTGCATAAGCCACCCTTCAGACTTTAAGAAAATCAGAGAGATCCAGGTCTGCAAGGGTCAGTTGATTACTTCAAAATTTGCAAGTGACTTTTCATTCTTTCATTTTTAGTAGGTTTTCATGACTTCTGACATTTTTAGCATGACCAAATTACAGCCATGACATGTGCATCCAGCAGGCACGCGGGTCAGGGTGTATCTTTGTGGGTCTACGATACCTGTTTGACACTCATATGCCTCTGTTCTACAAACAATCAGGGATGATTTTCTGCCACAAGGAACAGCTGCTAAATCTCCCCTTTGCCTCTCACCTCTCCTCAAAGGAAACAACAGAACATACCTTTGCTTTCGCCTCTTGCCCTTACTCTAGTAGTTCAATGCTTTTTCTTGCTTGCCATACAGCTTTTCTCTGTAGCTGTAATAACACAGTATTTTGGTTTTATCTATTTTATGCACAATACGCACAGAAAATTACAGAAACAACAAATACCTGCTGGAGTTCGAAGACAAGAGCCAAGCTGAAATTATCAATCTCCCAACTTCAGCATCCTTTACAGATGCCTGATGCACTTTCCCCTGCTTGCTCCACATTTCAAAGAGGGCTGTCTGAATGCAGCAGACAGACTACTCACCTCCCAGTACAGGAGTTATTTTTATCACTGATTATGGACATGTGGTTTTACAATCTGTAGCGGCTGGGGTGCAGGGCCAGCTAGGAACAGGATTTTGGTGTGTGTCATCAAGCATTGCTCACTGATCTTGCTCTCCTCTAGGCAACAGGAGGAAAAGTGCAAGGTCACTCACGAGGAAAATTTCCCTTTTAGGTTTGAATTCTTAAGAACGGAGGTTGTACAGCAGTAGGAAATGAATTCCCCACCAGAGCTGCAGGGCTGCATGGTGCTGGGCAGACCTCAGCCCAGAATGCAAATCCCACTTTCCATTGAAACATGATCTGGAAGAGTGGGAAAGTAGGACACCACACCACAGTCTGTGGTCCTCTCACCTCTGCTCTGCATGAGGTTTAGCGCACATATATTTTTTTAATCTACAACCAATGCTACCACCGCAGTAAGAAGGCTCATGTATATGGAGATGTCTCTGGAATTATTTGTTCAGTTTTGCACGTTCATGATATATTGCTTTAACTATTGTACCTAGCCACTGTGCCAACAAATCGTGGAAGGTAACTAAAACCATCTAATTTTATTCCACAAAACAAGAATAATAAAATAAGTTTGCACAGACAGCTGCAAGAATGCGTGTGGTGCATTGTTCTTACTAACTCACAGTGCACTTAACTCCTTAAAACGAACTGACAGAGAACTGCAAAGTGATAGAGAGGTGACTTTCATCTCGACAAGAAATATCTCCATGCACAGACTGTCAAAAACTAATAGGAAGAATAAAATAAAAGAATGGAAATAGGACCGATCTTTGGCAGGGAGAGGGGGGCCATCGCCACTTGAAAGAAATACTTTCTACCTTGACTTATGTCCTGCCCAGTTTCCCACCAGGACAAAAATCACTGAAAAAGAGATATACATTAATTGCCAAATATCCATCCCAACCCCATGAGAGGCGCTGCACCGTGCCTCTGACGCCGCAAGGCTGTGAGCTGTTGAACACAACAACTCAGCAGATGACCAGTGTCACCCTGTGTCTTAACAGGCCAAGCCATGAGCACAAACCAGCGTCAGCCCGGCCGCAGAAACATAGCAGGTGACAGCTGGATAACACGGCTGTGCGCTCAGTACCACGTGAACGAAACCAGGATAAGATACTTTTGTCCCCAGCCCTGAACATGCAGATAACACGGCTCAAACACATCCTAATTTTGATCTGTTGGGAAATCATGGAACAGGAAGGTTACGTGTCTTGTCACGTAGGAAATGGGTGGCAGACCTGAATTTTGAACTTATATACTTAAGTCCCACTCCTTTCATCCTATGACTACAAACCCCCTTCCTGAACTGGAATTCAGCAATAAATAAATCTAAAACATGAAAGAAAGATATGAATTAGTCTTGAAGACACTGAGGAAATAAGATAATACATCTGGTCTACAGCAAAACTAACCAGTATAATTAAACCAACTATACTATAGATCTTTTGGCTACTTAAACTGGGAGAGGGGGGAAGAAAGGGAGAGACAGGGGGGGTGGAAAGAGAGAAAGAGAAGAAAACTGAATTCTTTCACACAGAGATAGGACTTTTTTTTCTCTAACACCAGAATTTCATCTAAATAACTGGCAGCGTGATTTGCACCCAGATTTCATTGTTTCAATATTGCTCTGGGTACATGAGGCAACACCGAATGCTGCATCCTGGGAAGATGTGAAGCAATGACAGCCAGCACACTGTTTTTATTTTTAGAGTGGCTTTGTTACATTCACAAATTATATCTTCGGATGAGTCCAATCTAATTTTAAATCTATTGGACTGCTGTAGGATCTAAAAGAGCTGATCCTGTAGGATTTGAAAGTGAGTCTTTGAACTGAGATCTCAAGAGATAAATGGCAAATACATTAACTTTGCCACCTCATTTTCTTTAACTTACAACTTAATTGTATTTTTCGTAGATCTCAGCAATCATGTTTTAATTAGGTCCCTTTGTCTGATTTTGATAACTTGTTTTGCACCTTTCTTACCTTAGCCCACTGCTCCACAGAGCAAAGCAGATAATATTATGATCTGGTACTTATTTCTAACATTTGCTTTAGTTGAATAAGGTACTACGGGAACTCTGACTTCCCTAAAGTTACCAAAATTACATCTACATATTGGCAGCCAAGACTAAAATAACCTCCTGCCTATGCTATGTATGTAAGACAAATGGTAAAAGGGATTTTAGCTCAAGATAACTGGCTAGACAACCCGGTCTTACAGATAGTTGCTGTTTCTCCTAAGTGATCCCACATAGGAGGCCAGCAGGTGCCACATTTCAAATCATATGAAATTACAAGTTAGCAAGTCGTCTCTCCCCATGGGCTCAAATACTACTTCTTAAAGGCTCGAAATAGGACATAGACTTGAGAGGAATTTTATACTTTCTGAAAGAGAATTCCTTTTGTTCAGTTCTGGTATTTGTGATCCTTTCTCCCCTCAAAATGTCCCCAGAAATCTTTATAAGCGAAGACATATCTATTAAATCTGCAGCCCCTTTTTCTGTAATATCAATTCAATATGTACTTCAGCTCTGAAAAGAACCAACAACTCCATGAAACACTCATTCTGTTTATTGAGAATATATTGATCCTAAATAGCCTAAAATTTTCAATCTTTCACATACTCATACTACAGGTTAAAATTTTATTTTTATAGTATATATTTATTATAATATATTTATTATAACATATTTATTATAACATAATTATAATATATCTTATTATAATAAATAATTTGTTTATATATAATATATAGATAATTTATTTATATATAATGAAGAAGTGTATTATAATAAAGTTATTATAATATTAATATATTATTTATATTATATATGAAATTATATATAGTCACTCAAATAGTTGGTGGATTGTTTCCAAAACCTGTTTAATTTAAAATACTTTCATAATCTCAAAACTAGGCTTGTTGTTGTTTTTTTTTTTCTTCATAATGTTGATAAACTCACAAATATACTTCCCTTGTGATTTCAATTCAATTTCAAACAACATTTTCCAATTTTTTTGATCGGGTTCTATTTCTTTCCACTACCTGTACTTCGATTCTCTTTTGTCCCTGATAAACCACATTCTAGAATAATTCTGCAAGACTATGGTGATATTTTAGATTTCACATAATAGAACTCAATTTTTGTTTCAGGCAAAGTGTAATTTTGTCTCAATCAGCAGTCAGTAGCCACATTGCCAATTAGACTGAAGTACACTTTACAATAAAATGTGCAAAATTATTGGGGGAAAATATACAACAGAGAGTCTCAACTGTGGGTAAAATAAATATAATTGATGCATCCTTCAGTCTGCAGCATTGATTATTATTTATTATTACAAACTCTTCAAAACAGGATGATTTGATGTCAACATGTTATTTTAGGAAGTGCATTATTGAAGAAAGCATTATTTGCATGGATTGATTCATAAAATATGTTTACTGAGAAGAGATGTGCACTTTTACTTGAAATGATTCTGAATAATACAGAGAAGTCAAGACAGTCTTCAAGCATTATTGTTGAAAAGAATATCTAAGTTTTTAAATAAGCTTCAATTAAGAGAATAGTTTTTGTACAAAGCCAGAATCTATGCGTTTTTTCTCTTTTTGTGCAGTCTGTCTGTCTGGACTTAAGAAAACAGTCACAGCAAATCCAGGGTCACTTTTATCCTACGTCACCCACTGAATTTGGAAACTCCTCTTAAATAGCAAGGATCAGTCCTATCTCCCCTTGTATTGATCTCCTTTCCAAACAGAATACCACCATGCTTTGATGTGACATATGGAATGAGAAGGAAGTAATAATGAAAATCAATGAGTCTAAATATTCTCTACTTGTAACTCACCTGTCGTTTGCTATGGTTATGTGTGTGTCCAAGAAAGAGATGGATTTAAATACATCTGCACCTTTCTCATTTAGAATTATTTGTAGCCCTATGCTGCAGCATTAAAAAAAAAAAAAAAAAAAAAGCCCCCTGAACTCATGAGAAGTGGAACATTTATGCCTGTGTGTATATGTACACACACTTTTTTTAAAACATTCACAGTTCTGACATTATAGGATGAAAAGCAGGACTAAACATCAACCTCACTTACTACATTGCTCTTGTTACTCAATGTTTGCAAAAATACTTTTATCAGAGTGGTTTTAAAATTATTTGTGAGATTAATTATTATTATAATCTATGACCTTACAAACCTGTCATTGTCCAGATAGCTCAAAAGAAATGGAAGACATGGAAAAAAAAAAAAAAAAAAAATTACCCTAAATCAGTTCAATATCGCAATGGACAGCTACCACAAAACAAATAGACCCAAATCAGCACAAAGCAGGTGAAGGGGGCACCAAAGCCCTTCAGGTAAAGCACTGAATCAGGATGATTCACACTAGCTTGCACAAACTCCTGTCATCATGCAAACCCTCATCTCACCCCGCTGTTTTAAAATGTTGCTCTTCTTTCCAGTGATCATCATTCAGGATTATTTTGGCTCTTCGATTACTCAGATTTTTTTGTTTAAAGTAAATGTGTGTCTGTCTTCCCAGGCACTGTTTTTCATTCCGATTTTAACTAAATGACACTGTGCAAGAAACATAATTTCTTCCACCAACAAAAACTGCACACAAAAATCAGCCCAAACTAGTTAAGAAAAATGCTCAGATGCAGTGGTGGCAGGATGAGACAGACAGACTGCGGGATTCAGCTGTTACTCCTTTGTTTGGTATAAATACCAGTAATGTCTTCCTAACTCATTAGTAAAGAATGGAAAATCACTATTTTAAAGTTTCTTCCTGTAAAAGTCCAACTTTCCTGTGTTTTTGTTAACTTTTTAAAACTTTGGCTGGCTGGGTTTTATGCATAGGAAATACTGGGTTTTATCTCTAGAGTTAGTTTGGCTTTTTTTTTTTTTTAAAAAAAAAAAAAAAAAAAGCGTTAGCTTTGCTACAGATGCAGTCCCTGAACAGTTCAGCCTGCTTCATACAACTGTTAGAACATTTTGCTGATCAGTAAAGCATCAGAAAATGACACTGTCTCATTGAAGAGTTTTAGCACAATATCAGGACGTATTTTTTCTGATGGTATATAGGGGGTCCTCTTTGCTGACACCAGGGTTGGAGTGAGCAACAGCAGAGCCAGGATCTTTGTTACTATGCAGATCCACCAGCAATTTACTCTTTGACAGACATGCAAAACCACAGAGGAGGGTGCCTGTAGCTTGGAGACTACAGCCAAGCTGGTCCGCAGCCGGTGCAAGGGAAGGTTTATTCCTTCCCCTGCTCCCTGCAGAGTTCCCCCACATCAAGCCTCTACATTTGGGCTAGGCGTGGAGGAAGGGATTTGCCCCTGAATGCCTTCACAACTTCATTTAGAGCATTACGAATCACTACTGTTCACCAGAAACAAGCTGCAGCAATTTGCATTCCGTGCAAGCCCACCAGCATCTACACCTCTCCGCCGGGGCTCCAGCAACCACTGGGAAGACAAACCCCGAGCCCCGAGAGGTGTGCTAGGCATCCCTGAATTTAACCACGGTTGAAGAGGAAACAAAACCAGCACGCGCTCAAGCGCTGCGCTTTTTTACCCCTCCGGGTCGTGAGCTGCAGAAGGCAAGCCCAGGCCTCAGGGGCTCACCAGGTACTGCAGCACTGGTGTCACCAGGAGCTGGCACGCAGTGCCCGCTTGCTCACACCGGCTAACGATGGGGACACGCACGTACAGTCACCTGGTCCCCGAGCTGCCGTTCTGAGCTCACCCTGCGCTGGAAGGCACAAGGGCAGCTGATGGACGTTCAGCGACAGCAGCTGAAGCACGCTAGGTATTTAAAACAAAACACTTTTCCCAGCGTTTAACACTCACTGTAAAAAGAAAACGGTATATTTTTGACCATCCTTTTATTTTCCCCAATAAAACTTTCTGAATGCTAAAATGCAAGACTGGAACGTATTAACTTCAAAGGCAAATAATGGCAACTGTTCCTTGATCTTGAATTCCATGAAATTTCAGGTCATTGTGGGGAAGCCAGCAACCAGTTTAGTTAAATGCTTAATGACATAAAAACAGTGATTGATTGCCATAAAAACGGCTCCTAGGGATTACAAAAATGAGAAGACTCACAGAAGTTATTCAGTGTTCCCAAGTAAACAGAAGAAGTATTTGTCTACAAAGCTAAGTTCCTCTCAGCCAGACAGGGAACGGTGAAATGTATATGTTTTCAGAAGGAAAAAATAAGTTAATCTTAAAATAAGTTTAAAATAAGTTTGTTTCATCCACTGACATTAAAACTATATTTCAGGTGGATGTTAAACAGAAAACACCACAATCTCTTTTTAAGCAATGCAAACAGCACAGAACTGTATGTCCTACTGTACCCTACCAAAATATTTATCTTCTCCCTTCAATTAAAAGCAAAAGTACTGCAGGACCTGCGAAACGCGTCACATTTGAAGTGAGGAGAGAGTGTCAGCATTTCTGCAGGCTGGTGTCATGTGGCTGGCGGGGAGACGCAAGGAAGAAGGGGTGCCCCGTGTGCTGTGCTGAGGCCGCAAACAAATTAAAATCGCCCTAACTAGGGCCCTTTGTCTTTAATTGAGGAAGAGCGGGTGCGCATCTGATGTGGGCTTGCAGCGCTCCTGCAGACTCGCAGGCACAAGACAGATGGCAGTGCAACCAAGCTAGAGCCTGGACCTGCAGTCGCTCCCTCTGGGTCTAACTCCTATTATCCACTTGTAAATTAACCTGTCAATTTATCAATCAACACCATCTTGATTCTCCCCTGTTCCACTGCCCAGCATTGCAGTGAATTTGCCTCGTAAATAACTGGGAGCCCCATGTTTGTTAGTATTGTGAATGAGTTTATTATCACTTTGATGACTGCTATGAATCACAAATGCTGCCGAGAGCCTGATAAGGGGGGAAAAAAAAAAAAGTACATGCACACATTAACACAGTTGAAACTATTTGGGAGATAACAGATCGAGTTACAGTGATAGCAAATCATTTCAACTGGGGGGAAAATGCCTAAAAATTGTAGGATTTGTGTTGGATAAAACTCCTGAAGTACAAAATACGAAATAAAGGGGAACAGTATTGTATCTGAAGCTCAGAGGTATCTTCCCCTACATTGCCAGCATACTTCAACTTGTTCCTAGAATTTCTCAGATATTTTTCTCAGATTAAGTTTTATGCCCTATTTGCAAACTTCAGAAGGGAGGAAATATCCTTTGAAATGCAACAAGTACTTTTTTATTTTTATCAGTTTAACACTATGCAGAACTGTAATTTATGCCGTGAAAAAGCTGAAGGAATTCAAATAAAAATAAAAGATACTTTTAAAAGAAAGTTAAAGAGGAATTTTAATATAATCCTCTTCATGACACGAGAAAAAAAGCTGAATAACGTTCTAATGTGTTTATTGTACAATTTTGTTTCTTCTGTTGAAAGTCTCGATGCTCAAGTGGCTTAACTTTATTTAGACTCAAAAAATGTAAAAAGTTAGGGTTGCTCACCCCTGAACTTGGCATTTAAATCATATTTAATATTCCATACAAATAATAATATGGAAAGTACAATTTTTCAGAAGTCCTTTGAGAAATCAGGGTTCGGTGGCGTATTCGCTCTTTGAAGCCAAATGAAACATAACTAAAATCTAAATAAATTATAAACTGCATGTTAAAAAAAGCAGATGTTTGGCTATTTTTAAATACTATCAATCTTTTACCAGGTGTAAACAACAGTCTGTGTTTGGCTGAAATACATTTGAAATCTTAAAATACACAGAAGTTTATTTAGGAAGGATAAACAGTATCATGACAAAAGAGGTCAAATCTTTTGTACATTTTATCACTGCAATTTTTGAGATATTACAACGAAGTAAATGGTAAAGGTGAGTTAAATTCTGAACAGAGGTTTATATATAGAATTAAAAAGGCGTGAGTCTTATAAAGCAGCCAACACACTTACATTCCTATGCTTTTCCCTACTGCTATCATTTTTGGTGTATTTACTCATTATCACAGTTTTTCCATATTATAGTTCTTAAAATGCTTCTAAAAAGTTAGTAGAACGCATCACTAAACCTTTTAACGCCCTTTTTTTTTTTAACGAGGCTGATTTACCACAGAAAATATTATCTAAATTACAAATTATTTTAGAAAATGCAGAATGGTAAACAGACATGGGTTATTTTGCTAGACCTGCTTTGCTACTATCTTTCAAATTCTGGCTAAGATATGGACCACATTCCAACCTCAGTTCCTACGTAAGTTAAAAATTCTTACGGAACCCTAGTGTACATATATTTTAAAACTGAATAACCTAGTTCAAACCAAGCTGTGGATGTAAAAAAGCTACAAACTGAATTGTAATGCCTGTGGTAGAATAAGACTTAAAAGACAAAGCAAAAGAAAAATTTATACAAATATTTGCTGGGGGTTTATATAGCCTTACTAAAAATCGAAAAAACAGTTTATGGAACAAATGGCAAGCAACACACATGCCCACAGAGAAACAGTTGTCATACAGCAAAATCTCTGGCACAATTAAAGTAGAGGAACAGGGTGTATACTCAACATTGTTATGCCCAGTATATTATTGGTGGAAAAGTAATGGAAAATGAAATTATTTGTTAGAATGCAATTTAGGGAATCTGATAGGTTGTCCATTTTATTCATTTTATAATTAAGATAGTGTTTAAATTTGAAATGAATTCTATATATGCATGTTCAATAGGCTATAGCACAACAATAAGAATGGAATCACATCTCATTTTATCATAAATTGTGTAATAAGCGATAAGGTAAAAACTAGGGCTAAAATCCTTCCAGCAAAAATGAAAGAGAGCGACCTCAATTGCCCTAATTCATTCTGCCTTTTTTTTTTTTAAACTCTTCATTTTCCCTCTGTTCACATTATTAGCTTACACATGAGTGCATTATTAGAAAATAACAAAGCCAAACAGGGAAACTTGGAAGAAGCAGGAGATAGGATCCCCTCTACAGCTGAAAGGTATTCTCATTTCATTTCTTAGGAGTTGCAAAAATAGTTTTATTGCCAGGGAAGGACAATGACCTCTCTCTTTCAACAAGCTTGGTGGTTGGTCTTTTGATGGAAAAAACTAGGGGATACAACATCTGGTAATTTGTGTTACTGAGCTTAGCTGAGGTATTAACGATGTAAGCAGATTATTCCTGAAGAAGAACAAAAAAATTCCGGAAGACTCAATGAACTATTTAAAGTTATTAGCTGGTGCATTCTGGCACTTCAACACTCTTTTCGGATTCCTTTTTCCTTTTAGACGTTTGCCTTCTGATCAGCTTGTTCTAAAAAAGAGCTCTACCACCTTCCAACCTCACCACGCTTTTCTGGTGGTCCACGCATGTTCTGTCATGCATGTCGAGTCCCCCTTTTTTTCTCTCCACTGCAAGGAAGGCGATTATTTTTCCGATTAAATTTTCCCCTGCAGAACATTAAGAGCTTGTACCACCCCTCCTGAGCTGCTGCGTAGGTCAGGAAGACTGAACAATGCAGCAGTCAAGCTCAGATTAAGAAAAAAAAAATAAGAAGAAAAATTGATGGGTGGAGAATGAAGAAAAAGGTAAGCTATGTGTACTCTTGACCGGGAATTTCATGCTGAAAACAAATATTCCAAGGAAAACATCTTCTGTTCCTTCCCTGACACCCTTCCCCCTGCTTTTTTTTTTAAATAGTTTTGCAGAATTTTAGCTCTTATTCCTCTACTGTCTATAGTTCTTCCAAACATTTTAATTGCCAATAGTGTAGTGATTTAAAACATCTGTTGAATTTCACTGTTCCTTCTATAGGTGATAGACCGTATTTCTTAACACACATAACCAAGACAACAGTCTGAGTTTAAATTACAGACCTGTAGCTTGCTGCCTGGAAAACCAAAGTCATATTGTCGAATGGAACAAATGACCAAGCTTCTAAGAGAACCAGTATCTATAGATGCAAAAACGGAGTAGCAATCTCAGACCAAACATAAGCTGAAGTCTAATAACAGTGAGGATACATCCCCATGAAGATTTTTTTTTATGTTCATTTTTATAAATTTTAGTAGGTAAACTCTGAGTTTTAAAGATGAAAGTAGGGAATTACAGCAAACAGACAAGTATTTCAACCAAAATTCAGAAGTTTTTCTGTATTAAAAAAATCTGTGCTGTAGATCGTTAAGTGTGAAAATAAATGCAGCCCCATAAAATGCCTCTCCTCATGAGCATCCTTTGGCCTTTTGAAGAGTTAGTCACTGCATCTTTCAAACTTTCAACAGCCTCAGATGAACTTTTATAGGAATGTACAGTCTTAGACTACTGTGACCGGGAACACTTGCAGTTGTTGGCATCAGCTACCATGAGTTTACAAGTAGCTAATCATATAATTTCCATTCATCCAGAGTTGATCACACTATGAAAGAGCATGATACTCTGGTACACTAAGCTTTAAATGTAGCTTAAAGTACTTTCCAAAGTTTTGCTAATGTTGTCTTTAAAACAGTAAGTTCTCATTGGTACCACTCATTTCCATAGAACTTGAATGTATATTCTGTATTTGTTCACTTTTACATTAAACTTTGTACTCTTTTCCTAACAAAGCAAATGTTTATTTTAGAGCATTTTTGAATCTCTGGAGAAGTTGTTTTATTAAATTATTCTAGAGTAGTAATTCCCATCAGGGCCTTAGAAGACCTTTGTCCACACAAAAACAGGAGGATTATTTTCTGTAAAATATTATCTATATGGAAATTAACACTTAGGAGTTTCAGAGTTTTACTTAACACCACAAGTTATGGCCACAGTATGGCCTGGTATCAACTACAGCAAATCAAACAATACAACTTCAATATCCTAAATTTTTTTTTTCCTCTATATTTTTAAGTTAAAAGTTTTACGTAATGCAAACTTCTCCAGCCAAGATCTTTACAACAGGCATTTGCCATTTTCACTGGAGAGTACTGCAAAAAAAAAATCCATTTAATACCTGGATGCAGAAATAGACTCTATTTCTTTCCTTTTCGCATCCATAAATAAATGATTGGACTCCATAGAAAACACATTTACCTGTAATGTTCAATTGCTTTGCTGGCAAAACAATTACCCCAAGACACACATTTTTAATCAGAAAACCATTTTTTTAATTGACACCTCAACTTCATTCTATACCCTAAACCAGTCATCTTTGGTCAGATCCCAGCAAGAGCGCAGTATATGCTGCTACCCTGTAATATCATGATACACTGATCTAAAACATCTGATTTTTCTAACCTCAGCCCAGATCAGAAGGCTTATCAATGAAAGAAAGCTTCATGTTCTTGCCAGTGTATCAGATGTTTTATTTATGCCAAGGAATTAGTATTTTCTGTTTTACATTATTGGTACTGTGGTCTTTGAACATGACACAATTTGTAGCGTGTTTCAGGTGTCGTGTGTAATTTGGAGCACTGAGGTTCTGAGGGACACAGGAGTCTTGTGTCTGTCAGAGTTTTTCTGTGCACACAGCTTTATGTTTTTCACCTTTTGGGAACTTCCATCTCTGCCAGCTGGAGTGAGTACCACCCTTCACTGCACATGGAAGTAAGGAGGAGGAGCTGCTGCAGTTTGAAAGTTTTGTTTACTGGCGGGATTCGATGCCTGTTTTCTTTCTTCACAGAGAAATAAGACCCCCCCAAAAAAAAAGCCAAAGTATGCAATGAACTCCACACATTTATGCAGCATGTGCCTTTCTTCAAGAACCAACTCAAGAACAAGAGAATTTATGAGTTGCAAAGACAGATATAGCATGCTCTTTCATGACCAGTTGCCTGTGAGTGAAGTGAATCCTGTTTTTCCCACACCTACTTCTTTGCAAGAGTGCTTTATTCCCCATTGTTTACCTATTAAAAGCAGAGAATCCAAAAGTGTTGAATATTTTAATCCATGACAAAGTTTTATGCTAGTTTTTCTCTTCCCACACAGAGCAGAAACCTCAAACCTTTATTATCACACAGCATCATACTGAACAAAATCAGCACACTGCTATGTCTTCATTGTCAACCAAAAGAGACAGAAAACTACGAGACTAAGAACAGCACCAGATCTCAGAGAAGACATGTGAGAAGTGGATTTGGAATCAGGGGTACAGAAGAAAAGCTCTTAGCCTTAGCGGAACAACACAGAGAGGTCTTAGGGGAGAGGTAGCCTTCAGACAGCTGCTTATTCCCTTCATTTTAGGAGTGTTTGTTACGTTAAATCAAAAATTATTGGAGACACTGGTTTGGCATCACAGAGTACAACAAATCCATCTGCCTCTGTGCAGATATTGAACCACCTAGGGGATCCTCTTTGGATAGATTGTGCACTGCTCTTGTAGGGCAGCTTTCTTTGACAAAATGGCATAAAAATTACCAGCCTTGTGGATGTGATCAGACTTAAAGTATGAAAACCAAATTTTGCACTGATTTACGCTCTGGGCAATACTCTGAAAGAGCAAAGAGGGTTTCAAAGGGCTGTAGAGCACACATATAAACTGTTTTCTTTTTTTAAAATAAAACTGGTAGAAGTACAGAATAGAAAGTTAGACCTTGTGGTTCTAAAACTCTCAGGCAGAATGAGATTTTTCAGGGTAAATTCTCAATGGGGCGACCAAACAGCAACAACTTCAAGATGCATCTTTGGTCATTACAGCTTCAAAGTGGGTGCTTGTACTCAACTCTGCACTCAAAAACGCAGTATGTTTACACATGACTATACGCATTTTTCAAGGCAAACCTAACCTCTTCAGAATTCACATTTACCGGTGAAGCTGCCAGCTTTAGTAGCTGACACAGAAGCACCAAGAGAAGGCAAAGTATCTGCTTTAGAATGAACCATTTGTCTGATACATGCACATGCTTCAAACATGCTCAAAAAGTAGAAAACAGCTAGCACACCACATCCCAGGGCGCAGACTATTTGTTACATTGTTGGCCTCTACTACAGCGGGACAGAAAATAACAGTCAGTTGCATAACACCAAAACACCAGTAAAGACCTGTAGGAGCAGCTGAGCACAGATCCGAGAAGTAGCAGAAGTCAGGGCATGTCATATTATTGCATACACAGAAGTATCTTTCTACTCATGTACTTCCATTTATTTCAAAAGGACCACAATGGGAACAAAGTAGTACTCAACACCAAGTCACAGAATTTAACAACAACAACAAACAAAAAAAAAAAAAAGGAAAAAACACCTTAGACATTTAGTACTTTAAAAAAAATAAAAAAAAAGACTTGCACTGTGAGGTTTACAGTAGGAAGGAAAACAGCAGAGGTATATCAGAAGGGGAAAAAGGGGCTTTTAACAGGCTACTTGAAAATATGTTTCAGAGCAAACAACCCCTATAACCCCTACAAATATCCTGCCAAGATTGATCCCGCACGGGAACGCAGGCCAAGTAAGGGATCAATGTGTATTTAGCCTTATGAAGCTAAAGCAATATTATCACAAGTACAGTTAAGGCGTCTAATTGGTACAGTAGTGATGGCTTTTGAGATGGATGGGGAGCAAGCAACTTACTTATGGTGACATTCAAAACACAAGCCTGTGAAATACTTTGGAAACAGACCAACACTATGAAAGATCCCAAATTTACTGCTGCGATATCATCATCAGGTCTTCATCATGAAACATCTATCTAAAATTGGATAGAATTTCCACCTACCCCTCCGCCCTGATCTGTTAAAAACCATGAGATGAAGTGAGTTATGTCCCATTAATCTTTCTCATAGAAGAATCAGACAGATGGGCTGGATGAAGCGGAGGTGAATGAAGAGATGCACCTGCTATTTTCAGGGAGTTGAGGGAAATTGGTAAGAAAAAAAATCACAAGTGGGCGGAGAGGGAACAGTATTGCTCTATTACTGGATACCTCCTGGAAAAAATGACTGATAGGCCTTATGCATCTATGATAATATGTGCTCACATCTCCCAGTGGGGGAAAAAAACAAACAAACATCTCGAAAAAACAAGGATGGCATTACAGGTCATGAGTCAAAGAGGCTGATGAGCTGTCAGGAAAAATTACATAGCAGTGTGAAATATATAGGAAAATGTCTAATTGCTGTAAAGAGTATGATGAAAAGGAGTGATGAATGTGTGTTCTTGCAGCAAAGGAAGATAATGCTGTCTGAGAAGTCATCTCAGCTCAGAAAAAAAAAAAAAAAAAAATCACATTACGCGTCCTCCTCTGATTTGCACCTTGAGAATGGAAAAGGCTTTTATAAGAGGTCCTGGAGAACTTTCTCAACTATTTCTTTATGAAACTCAGTATTTTCCTTGCAAATACTAGAGGAAACTAAACGTAACTTCTTAAAAACCAACATTTTACACATTTTCTTCTGTCGTGCCACTGAACGGAGGACTTTGAATGCTCATGCCAAGCGCTGAGAAATAGAACTTCCTGCAGCCTTACACCACACCAGATGAAAGGAGCTACCAAGTTTTACAAAACCAACCTAGCAGATATATAGCTTGTTGGAAAACTAAAAGAAATTAAATAACCAATCTGTTTCAATAGGCATTTTTGGTGGTTCTTTAACACAAATGTAGCTGTTACTGACAAAACAGAACACGCACATTCATAAAAACATAGCGTGGATTTCAGCAGATTTAGTTCAGCAGACTCTGTGGATATTAGTAGCTCTGCCTCCCTTCAGAATACCTGATGGCCGTGTTTTAGTGAAAGGTTCTGATTAATGAAGTTTGCCAAGTTAGTTTATTTACTTAATGCCTTTGTAGTGCAATACTCGGATGAGTACAGGGGATGGGGGGTTGTTTCTGTTCATTTCCGATTAATACAGATCAGCCTGTCTTTAAACATCTGGTAATATAGTTAATAAAACTAACCGAAGCACCTGGCAGACCACCACACTCAAAAATAGTCTCTGCAAACCCAACGATAAAAAGGGACTAGGCTTTTTTAAAGTATATTGGGGGGGTGGGGAGGAGTACAAGTCTGATGCTAAAAAAGCTCCCGATACATTTTATGGCTTCGCAATGTTAAGAACATTCTGTCATGTTTTAGCCATGTATGCCTGAATCAAGTACATATTTTTATACATGTTTTAATAATACTCTAAAACCCATTTCTAAGAATTTACTTGCCTTTAGGAGTACTGTACTTAGTCAAGTTTACATTGCATCTGTTTATGTAATGGTTTTTCTTTAAAATCCACTAAAAGGTGTTAAGTAGAACTGGGTGATTAGTTCATAATGAACAGTTTAAGCAATTAATGCTACCCTTTTTTGACCCATGAATTGTCTATATGCAAAGAACAATTTTCTTGAACTTGTTGTTCAAAAAAATTAAAATGATTTCTTCAGATCTGCAGCTTCTTTGCAATCAGATAGCTGTATTTAATACTGTGAGCGTGAGTTGTATTGGTTATTCATGATTTGACAGTGTCATATGATGTTGCTCCTATTTCATCATAGGTCAGCGAGTCACTTTTAGAATCAAGTTTCTTACTATGCACACAATCTTTGAGTAAACCAGCTTTGATATTTTTGCAAATATTATCAAGCACTGAGCTTGAATTTCTTTCATAATGAAGTAAACTAGTTCATGGGAATATCTTCCTGGTAAGAATACAAAAGTGAGCAGTGGGAGCCAAAAAAATAAAAAAATAAAAAAAATCAAGAACTTTTGAGAATCAGAGGGAGATTTTCTGCTAAGTTCCACAAAGGCCAAACTGGATCATAAAACTAATACATTATAAATACTCAAATAAAAACAGGGAATGTTTGCAACATCTACTTGCTGTATGAAGTTCTATCCATACAGTTTTGGCTCAGCTCAAATGCTAACCAACCCTTCCCAGATGCTTAGTCATAAGGAAGGCACGTATAATTGCAAAATGATTCTTCACAGCTGAGATTCAGGCTAAGACAGTTTCTTTTCTTTTTCTTTTTTTAAATAATCCCTTTCATTTGTCTTCAAGGTGATCCCCCTTCTTCCTTTATGTGAGTACCTGCACGCTTTTTACTTAATACCTAAGGAACATAGCTTCAACCTTGAAAACCATCACATCACTTGTTTCTTTTTTTATTCCTTCACCTAATGAAAAAAAAAAAAAAGCCCAAAAACCCCTAAGCAGAACAATGGTGGCAATGATACAATCTGAGGTCCACAAGTACAGATGAAGTCTGTGTGAAGATATCTTCCCCAGCCACATTCGAAAGCTGCTTATATGTTTGTATACAGACACATGTGAAAGAACACAAGGAAAACAGCATCTTTCATGTAACACAATAATAATAATACAAGATAGAGGTTGTGGCATACCTTTGACTGTGGCCAGTAACTGTCTGTTAACAGCAAGCAAACCAATGAACTGGGGATTTTTAAGACTGCATTGGCCCTGCAAGGAGGACTCTTTCATTTCCCATACTTTGTCACTCGCCATAGAGCTGGCTGACATAATGGACTTTCACAACGAGCTCAGAAGCAATTGGCAATTAAGTGGTTTGAAGGGGTGCTTCTGGGCTGCCGTGAAAGGCTTCAGGTGTGAAACGCTTGTTTTCAAGAGCACTAAGCAAAATGTATAGTTGCTTTCAGGGGCCCCCTTGTCCTTCTGAAGGAAGGGGGAGAGATGGGGGAAGCAAGGACACTCAAGAGCAATTTGCTATTCAGTGCCTGAATGCTGTGTGCTTTTTCCCTCCCCCCTCCCCATCCTTGTGTGGCTGGTAAGGAGGGCAGATTGCGATGGCACAAACAGCTTTCGGCACAATGGCAGATCAAGAGAGAGGCAGGGAAAATGAGGCAGGGAGAGAATGGGAGCCTGAATGAAGTAAGGATGGTTTGATTGTTAATTGTGGGTAAATGTGTTGCAAGAGTGAAAAGGGTTCATGGACTACTTTAAAACTATACCCAAGCAATAAGTACAGAGTGTGGGGAAATAAGGAGATGTTCCTGACCCTTGTAAGAGCTATAGTAGTGCATCTGGCCCACTTGAAAAGTAAATTGAGAACTGTTAAAAAGATAGGCAAATACATTTGTGTGCATTATATACTCCCATTTCTAAAGGAACCCTGACCAGCAAATGCACTGGGATGGCATGCACACAATATTCTTTTCTCCAAGGATTACTTCACCCATAGGACAAAAACAAAACAAGCTAAAACAAGAACATGCCCTAATAGACAAATATTTAAAATACAGATTTTTTTAAAGGTGAAAAAATATATTTTGTCCTAGAAGAGAAACATATTTGTTCTAAGGCTAGCACAAGGGTAAAGAAAACTTCAAACAGAACTAAGGGAACAATATCCTTCATGAAGACTGTTTCATGTCACTTTTCCTTGTATGACCTTTACTTCTAACATATTGATTTTTTTCCTAACCCAGCCTTGCTTTGCAGAAAAAAGGGGTATTGAGTCTTTGAGCTGCTTACATATCACTATTGTACATGCATTCTTAAAGGTGAAGGATCCCCTTTCAGAAGATGACTATCTGACTGACAATATGATTAGAATCATCTGAGGACTTTTCATTTTAAATGTAGTGAGCCACACATATCAGTTTGGAGCAAGGGGAGGGGATGCGAAATAGCTCAGATGGTGCGAAGTTGATGAAGTATTTGCGCAAGAGACATGCTCAGTTATGGCCTTTCGTGTTTTGGCAAGGGCAGTGAGATTGCGAGGGAAACAGAAATATGTCTCAGACTCCAGCAAGAAACAGCTTTTTGTCTCTCAGTCCGCAGAGCTCCCCAGACAGCTGCTAAGAGCCGTCTCCCTACTGCTCTGTAACATCCCAAACGGGCGCACGTTCCCAACACAAGCGACTGACATCAGACCAACCCAGGCCGCTCGTTTACATCCTCACAAGACTTTGCATTAAGAAATCATAATAGTAGATCTACCATCTATTTAAAGGGGAGAAAAGTGGTTCTGGATTAAAAGCACCCCACTAAAGTAGTGTTTATTCTACAAAATTAGGGTACATCTGTATTTTCCCTCAAACCATGATTCCTTTCCCGCTTGTGTTGCTGCGCATCAGAGGCGACACCAATTCATTCATCGAGTGAGCCCTTGTGAAGCCAGCACAAAGAGACAGAAGATCACACCTCTTGTCAGCCTCTCCTTTCCTCGTCACCAGAGAAATGTCATTTTTGCTTGCAAGAAAACACTGCAAATTCCAACAGCAAAACAGAGGCACCTTCATTCATATAAGCCTGTGTTGAAAATGCTTCTGCGCAAACCCTCTAAAGCTGAGGCACAGCGCTGTCGCTCAGAGACGTCAGTGGAAATCTTGCCACTGGTTTCGGCAGAAGCCAAGTCTCCCTCTAAATTTCTTCACTCACGGTATCAAGTAATAGTGCTCAAAAAGTGCGCACACCAGGGGCTGCGCTTAGCAAGCTACACATGCAAGTGCAAGCCAAGTCACAGCACCTTTGGAACCAGAGCTTTTCAGATGCAAATAAACTCGCTCTGGACTGGTTTTACCAGCTGTGGGGTTCAATGCACTCAACCCCCCACCCAGAAGTGAGAATGGCACAGAAAGCTGTAAACCAACTGGTGCTCAGCTGCAAGTGTGTTGTGCTTGGGCAGACTGTTGCATAAACAAAAGAATTTATTCAGAGCGTGATGGACATGAATTTATGCATGTAACCTCTGGCTCACGGAGATGAATCTAGAGCCTTTGGCTGTTGTTTTGTGCATCACTATTCAAACTTTAGAAACCTCAAATTTGTACAGGTAACATGGAGAGTTAGATGGGAAAATAAAAATAAATACATAAGGAGAAAAAATTCCAAGAAATCAAAGTAGTTCATTTCAGTTAATGTTTCCCCTTGGAAAAATAATAAAGGGAGCATTAAACAAAACTTTTAAATTCAAATAAAGTGTGATGTAAAGCAGGAAACCAAGAGATAAAAATGTTTCGGCACTTCCCACCATGAATGCAGCTGAACTGATATTTTTGAATGAAATTTTTTAATTACCTGTAAAAAAAATGACACTATATTGGCACAGTAGAGTTTTCTCCATGGAAGACAGAAGTTCATTTACAGAAAAAACTCAAAATGCAATTAATTTTTTTTTTTAAGCGCTTGTAGAAGAAAATGCAAAATTGATACCTGTACAGCACCTACTGACCACACTCAAATGCCCAACTAATTCAGCGTTAATTACAGTGAAAGAAAGGGAGGGGGTTTAGTTCTCTGCTGCCCAGTTGTGGTCCAAGTAGACCCTGCTTGCTTACAGCACAAGCAGGGGAAGGTAACCGGGCACATGACGAATCTAATGCTTGTTGCTTTGTACAACACTAAGCACGTTCTAAATCACACAGAAAAGCATGTGCTGCCTGTAGCTATTTTAGAGTGAGGGCCAGATATATCGGAGCTGCGCTGAGTTTCCCCTATCAGATTATGCTCAAACTCCAGCAGAGTTGTCAGACTTTCTACTGCTCTTATTCTTCTGATTCTTTCCCACCACAATATGGGCATGCTGTAGCGTCTCTCATCTAAAAATGAAAACATACACACTCTAGCCCACTCCTGTCTCTCCAATCACTGCTTCCTCTCATTTTCATTGTACAAGCTGTTTATAGCTGCTGTCAGTCCTCCTTCCATTTTGTCCTAAACTGTTCCTAATCTAATTTCTGCCCGTTACACTCAATTGACACAGTTTTCACCAGAGTCTCCTGTGACCTCTTCTTAGTCAAAGCTCCAACCATACCCTTCTCATTATGCCAAGGTCCTTTTGACACAGTTTTCCATGATGTTCTTCATTAAAGTTTGCTATTCTTTGACTGTTGTGACACTGACCTTTCCATGCTCTCCTCTCACCTCCTAGCTGATCCTTACACCGCTCAACTTTCTGTGAAGGTTTTGCCTTCTCAGTTGGACCCACTTTTCTCTTCCTACCCTCATCTCTGGGCCAGTTCAGCTGAGAAATTCAATTAGCATCTTTATACTGATGACGCGAGTTCTGCTTACTCCAGAAGAGCCTCCCGTCCAAGCTAAATCTTTTCTCAGTACCGCCACACAGGAACTTAGAAGCCAGATCAAGCTCAGCGTAACCAACAGAACAAGCGTCCTCCCCGGCTCCTCCGACACTACCCGTTAGTCACTGTGGAGATCAGCACTATCCTGCCTGTTCCTCACATCCATAACCCAGCCCATTTCTTTGGCCGCGTCACCTCTCCACATCCCTCTGCTGCCCTGCCCTGCCAAACCTCATCAAGCATGAGCTACTTGCCTTCACTTTCAAGGCCCTTCAGAGATAATACCTATGCTACCAACCACCTCTTTTTCATTGCCAGGATGCTGAACCTCATTTCCAAGGAGCCAATAATGCCAGCGTCCATCACATACTTGTTACATTTTTCAAACAAGCACCTTTACACTGTCATGCGTTCCGCCCTTCACTCTTGGGAGAAAACATCTATAGACACACTCATATGTCTTCAAATCCTTCTTAAATCGTTCCTTTTCTTTTTTTTTTCCTGAGGTCTGTAAAAGCCCTGAGAACTGTCCAGCTGCTGCTAGGATAAGACCACTGCCAAACACGCTAACCGGTGTTAAGCTATTCATTCTAAATCCGTTTTGTATGCAGGTATCGCCTCCCCTACAACACGTAGGTTGTAAGCTCTTTGGGGTGTGGATTGTCTTTTTGATTCGTGTTTGCACAGTGTGTAGCACAACAGTGTCTTGACCCTTACCATATTCTATGGAAGTTAAAAAAAAAGTGGCAAACGGGATGTTAGAGAAAGGGTTAATCAGTTTACATCAATTAGTCGGTAACCAGATACCTTTCTAGGACAAATTACAAGCTAATTAGACTGTCTTAATGATGTCATGTTTCCATCTTGCACTTTACTTGTTAAGATTGTTGTAGTGCCCTGCTGAGAAAAGCATGTGGGTGGATCTTCTGTAAAGCTGATATTCCCCCCTCCCCAAATTTTGAATTGTTTTTCATTAGACTTTTCCTTTTTAATTATACATCTTCCAGAAAAATGGCTATCAAAGAGTTTTCAAATTCAGGTGATTAAAAAAGAAAAATAACATTCTTCCAAATTAGTTTACCATTAGTTCTATTCCGATTTGTCTTTTAGGCTTATGGACTCTTCCAGATTGTGACTACACAACTATGTTCTGTTCCTTCTGGGAGTTTGGACTTGTTTGGTGTATCTATTTTCAAGCCAAGAATTATTCTTCATATTTGCTCCCACCAACTTCTACAGTTATTAATCAAAAAAACTCAACAGAAGTAAATACAATTACCCAGTTGAGGCCAAACAAATTACTTGTTCAGAATGGTAAGCTTTTTGACATACATTGTTTTCTCACTGATGCTAATTCAATAATTACAAGCAATCTCTAATAATAATACAGCAAATAATTAGCAATGAATTGAATAATTATCAACATTAGCTAGCACTGAAAAATACTCTCCACTCTGAAACTTATTTCTAGGACAACTGTTATTTCAGAATATGCTGGTATTTAAGAAGTTACCTGTATTGTTATACCCACAAGATTTCATTTCTCTTTGGAAAGCACGTGGCTGTGATGTGCAACACTCACTATATTTGGAGCAAAAACTGACACACAATTTGAATGTGCACAGGCATGCATACAGGTAAGAGAAGCTGTGCTAAAGGCTGTATTTTACTATTACTACATCAACTACCTTTTGAAACAAATTTTCAAAACAACAAATAACTGTCTCCGTAGTTCGCCAATGAACCACCACCAGAAACTCTAGGAGTGGCTCCCTCTTGCCTAGGAGGACAGCCTCAGGGACTAGACAACCAACCACTAAATACTTTTTGCCCTGCATTGAAAGGCTTACAGCACAGAGTTGGTAATCACACAATCTCTTCAGGACTATTTTTGTGACCACAGTGTTTACTGAAACTCCATCTGAAAACTTACTACCTGTATTGTCCTCCTTGCAGCTTGCATTTCATCTGCATTAGCTGCTTGGAAGGGAATTGGCTTCTGCACCAAAGCTTGGGGTTTGCCATTACCTCATGGCTGCTCTTCAGAAGTGCCAGACAGGCACACGCTCGTGACTTTTCATATACCTTTTCACCTCCTTCTCAGAGGTTTGGGTTTTTTATCTCCAGGGATTGTTTGAATTCTGGAAATAGTGCTATTTTGGTGCAGCTTTGGCTTCCTTTATGGCACATTTCCAAATACTGAAGGCTGAGGAGCACAAACCCCATTGCAGAGAGGACAGGCACGCCAGTTAAGTCTCAGTGTGGGGGCCCATCTGCAGTAACTGTCCGCACACACACCAGGGTCCACACAAATACAGAGAAATGAGTGCTGGCTTGGTTTCAGGAAACGTGGCCCAAACCAGTTTAAATATTTAGCATTTACCCCAGGCTACAAGCATGTGCATGCCTCGTTACCACAGGGTCAGCTGATGATGCAGCTTTTCTGCAGTTCAGCTCTAAACTTATTTCTTCTTTATAAAACTGATGTCATTAAGTAAAACTATCCTATTGTTTCAACACTATCTTCTATAAACCCATCTAAGTACCAGTTTAAAACCTAACACCAAGCAGTTATTTCTGCTCTTACCATCTGTTGCATATAAGCCCTGTTAGACTTATGCAAAGAATTTGCGTACAGTCTGTCCAAAAGTGAAAAGGGCAAGACAAAAAAAAAAATCTGTAATCCTATACCACCCCAGAGATCTTACAATTGGCTTGTTCTGACTGCATTCAGCTGGAACTATCAGCAATTTTTCAGGGAAACCTCGTTACATGACACTCCCCCAAGGTTCATTAACATATTCCTTTCTGGTCAAAACAAGTGGTGAAAAAAAGTGGGGTTTTGCCAGAATTTCTGTAGCTATTTAGCTTTAGTTTTATTTTGACTCTCAGTGAAAGTCAAGTATTTGTGCTGCTACTTTGGAGCCAAACTGATAAAATTAGGAAGATGACAGGTACTACAGCCAATGTTATCACCCTGCTAAACTTAAACACATGGATATTTAAGTGATGAGCAGATACAGAGCAAAAGGTAAGCACACAGCATTTACCATGGGGTCCTACCTTAACCACAGTTTCTACCATATCATCTTAAGTTTAAATGAATATAGTGAGTTAAGTAATAATGAATATAGTGAGAAATTTATTTCCCTGAACAAACTATAGCTAGGTAGAAGTGGCAGACGAGGAAAGGCACAGAGATGAGAAATGACTTCTCTCAAGGCAGGTAGCAAGTAGAAGGCAAAGCATGAATAGATCTGAAACACTTGTTTCTGACTTTTTTTTTTCCTGTTAGATCACACCATCTCTCCATAAATAGGAGTTAACGCATCCTCAAATGCATTAGGTCAAATTGATGACTTGCTGAAGTGTTTTCAGAGAGTAGTTACTGCACTTGGCAGGTCATATTTCAAACATGAAAGTCTCATCTGCACTTCAAAAAATTCATTAGTAAGTTCTCCAAAGACTTGTGTTTGTAAAATATGTTTGCTTATACACTTGTATGTTTCCTATAGTAATCATTTTAAATGAAAATACATTTATTAAATGGCCTCAAATTAAAATAAATAAATAAATAAATAAAAATACACTCTTTTGCTCAAGAACTGAATACCAGCATGGACAGATAGTTCTGCTGAACAGTTTATTAAAAAAAAGTTTCAGACTATAGTGATATTCTTCTGTACCCGAGTACTAGCAATTTGGTGCTTTAATTGAATATAGTTACCCACAGAATTTCTTATTAGTGGACTGTACTGAAGAACTGGGGATTCAAAATGGAGGATAAACCTAGGATAAAGTCTCAGTGATCCAGCTTAGTCCTTAAGTAACACCTCATTTTCTAAAAGTAGGAGTTGCATGCTCCTTAAACAGTACTGTCCATATAAAAAGAAAAAGATTTTTTTAAAAAAAAGAGGAATTTAGAGCATCAAGATTAATGTCCAATTTGCTGATTCAGACCCTGAATAAGGTCTTCTGATTTCAGCTCATTAGCAGTTCTATCTTTGTGGGTGATGCAAGGAGGAAGAGGACTACTAGTTTTACCAGTACAATGCCACAGTACTTAGAGCAACTGCAACACAGCTTCGAAAGGGCTACAAAGCTGCCGCTTCGCAGCGGCGTCCCATTCTTAATTAACATTTTTGGAAACACTGCAATTCAGCTGTATGGCCATTCCATCTCAATTGATAGCTGACTGGAAGTGGTTTTCACAGCTGGGCTGCCGATCTAATGCCCAGGGAGGCTGCAATATCCCTAATTTTGCAGCGCTGTTTACAGCCGTAATTAATATTTCTGGAACTAGCACACGGCAGCTCAGTGACCACGCTGTCTCACTTGATAGCCAGTTGGATCCAGTGTTAGAACTGAGCTCTGAGCCTGGTGCATGCACCGGCACAAAGATCTGACGCTGCCACAAATCACAGTTTTGACATCTCTGCAGGTTACTCACAGAATACCACTGTTACTTTAGAGCTAACGGCAAGCCTTCAGAATTAAACATTCTTAGTGGCTTATCCACGAAGCAAAGATTTATGGAAAAATCTCATCAGTGCCTATTGCGCTGCACTGCAGTGACATGTTCCCAACCATCCATATCTGGGGATTGCGGTGAAGTCCCACAGACTTCAACAGGAACCGGGCTTCCCGGTTTCCCGGCCGCATGGTGTATCCCCTTTGCGCCTCAGCAGACCTGCTGCTGTAAGGTTTCCAAAGCTCCTGTGACTCCTAAAGAGGGTGGGAACAGCCCACTGTGTAAACATGCCTGTACACATATATATGTGTATGTCAGTATATATTATCAGCCCATTTAGAAAAGGGAGACAGTTTCACACGAAAAGAATATATAGTCTTCAATTAACATAATTAAGCCAAATTAATAATGCATGTCTGACAATCTGCATGGGATTTTAAACTGCTAAAATGCCTTATAAGAATTTTGACTCTGGGATATTTCTGCTGTATCATCTTATTGAGTACAGGACATGAGACTGTGGAATTTTAAACTAGATGCATATTTTTACATTCCTGCCAAAGAATTTGTATTTCCAGTGACCTCCATCACCTTTATTGGGCAAACCTTGAGAAAAGAGAAAACTTTTGGGTTTGGTGATATAGCATGAAGCATACTGCTGATAAAACTAGAATATGCTCAAAACACAAAGTTTGTGTAGGCGCTAATACATGTCATATTTCAAAGCTATGCATTAATGCTTTTTATTGAAAGCAAATCAGGCAAAACCATTAGATTACTTCCCCCTAGATTTCTAAAGTTCAGAGATCATACACAGCAAAAAAGAGTTAAGTGAAACCTCATAAAAGGCAGTAAAATAGAAGTCAGCTGTGACCCAAGTTGTGGATTTCTCATTTGATGCTTTTGTTTGTTCAGGGCTTGTTTGTTTCCCCTCCGCACAAAGTATGTATTTGATTCACAGATTACCCACATGCTTAATGCTTTTCAAGGCAAACTGCGTAAGAGGAACTCATTCTATGCATATTCTGCTATGTAACAAACATTCCCTTGCTTGCTTTATATCTCTTGTTTTATTAATCTTGTGCCCCTGGAATGAGAAGGTGCCTGTGAGTGGGCTGGGGGATTGATTGTTTGTTTGTTTTCCTTCTAACCACCAACTGAAACCAAAGGCATTAAAAGTGCCCAATGAGGGGAATGAGAGAAGATCACGAAGTCAGGCCACTAAACAAAACAAAAGTGTGTGTGTATGGGGGGGAGGGAGGAGATTAATCTTATTAGGATCGTATATCATGAGGTTGTCAGGTGTGAAAGCAAACGAATGGCCTCTGTTTATCTGAGCTAAACCGTGTGGTTCACCAAAAGACTCACTCCAAGCAGGGTTGTTGGTTTTTTTTACCCTTAATAAATTGGCTAAGTCGGTGCAGAATGTTGATAATGAAGTATGTGCAAGGGACGTCTGAGCTCTTACCTTCCAGTGTTTAGATGCAACCAAGCTTTTTTTTTCCCCCCTCCTTTTTTTATCACAGCTGATTCAGAAAGCCCTTTGGAAAGATGAAGTAGGTAGAAATCAAAATAAATGGATTCTATTAAAACCAGCAATGCATCAACTGCTTGATAAAGTGATTAATAAACAGCTTAGGATGGTGATTGATTAAACTCTTTAATCAAAGTGCTAAACTGACTTAATATGGATAGTTTCAACATGTTCAAAGTATACATTTTCTCAGCCGAGGGTTCAGAGTTGTTTATGTAACTTTTCTGAAGTGTATCCCATAGGTCTAACCTGCAGATAGCTAGGACTGTGGAATGTGTAAGTATTATAAAGTGCCATATACATCGCATTAGTCGTTGAAAGTTTGCAAGCAAATTATGCTGTTTTCACCAGACAGTATTTCTCCTACAGAATTTCAGGTGCAGCACTGGATTATGTTATAATAGGACTTATGAAAGAGCACAGTACACAATAAAAATGAGGTTTTAAACTATTCTGTTGAGCACAATAGGGCCAAAAAAGAATGATGTGGAATCTAAACAAAACAGTAGCACAAGAAGATTACTTTGTGTGAAGGAGAGTTTATGTATTTACTGCAAAAGAGCATATTTAGTTTGCTTCAATATCCAATGTCATTAGTGAGGTTTTTTTGCTTGGTGATTTGGGGTTTAGGGGGTTTTTTTGTTGTTGTTGGGTTGGGGTTTTTGTGGTTGGTTGGTTTTGTGGTGTTTCTTTTGGGGTTTTGTTTTGGTTTTTTTTACAGAGTCAGTCATCATCTGGGTTCATTAGCTTAATTCACTATTCCAGGATACATATAAGGGTACATAGGCATGAATGTGCCCAGCATCACCAATTCTCGAACCTTTTGTCATCTGAATACTACAGTAGCATATCAGCTGTCATTCAGAATTATAAAATAAAGAAAAATTTTTGAAGTATGACCTGAATATATCAAAAAGCTAAAAACAACCCTAAACCAAAATGCCAAAACCAACTGCAGAAAACTGATGTCTGTCTTGCTTTTTATGCCAGCATTGGGGGAGGATGGGGAAGGAGGAATCCTGACTCACAAGCTTTCAAGGGTGCCTAGTGGTTTTGAACACTGAGATCTAGAAAGTTTTGAAATCCCTATACTTTTATTTTTAGAACTGGAACTTTGGAGACTTTCCTTTTTTAAAAAAAAAAAAAGTAAGTGGTGGCTATTAAAAATAAAGAATAAGCTGCCTCTTAAACCGGGAATTCCACCCAGTAAAAACACATGCAAACAGAAATATAAGAGGAAGAGCACCCACTGTGCTTACCTCAGCCTGAAGACTTGTGATAGCTCTGGAAGCCTGGACTGTAATCTAAATGACTGTAGCCTTGTAAAAAGTAATAAACATTAGTATACTTTTAATGCACCATAACAATTTTTAAGCTCAAACTATCAATCACTATTACATAGAGCCCTCTTCCTGCATGCATGCCAAAGTGTTTCAGGTAGCAATATAATTATCCTGTTATGAGCGTATATAAAACAAACACCCCGTACAAGACCTTGCAATAGCAAGGTGCTTCACATTCAGAATCCCTGGAGGAGGGGAAATTCTGCAAGAGAAAACTAATAATGTGTAATGGTCTGAGTGAATCTGCACAGGGATTTTCAATAGTCTCATCATTGTAAAATATATGGGACAAACAAATCACTTAAATAGCTTGGAAAGTGGCTGTGCAGTGTTTTATAAACAATCAATAAAGATTTAAAATCAATATCTTGATGAACCACCAGCCATTGGAGGTTATTAAGTAGAGTGACTTTTCCACAGGAATATACAATTGGAAGAGCTATTTGAGAACAGATTTAAGCCTACCTAGCTCCACCTCCTCCTTCCATCATTGTAGCCAGGTATCTGCAGGAAAAGCATCATGCCACGCACACATTATGCACACAGTACTGTGTAATGGAGCAGTTTCTTCCGTACAGCCTTGTCACCCCAGCCCTGAAAGATGAGGACCCTAAGGCTTTCTGTAGAGTTATAAATTCAACAAGTACTAGGTACTGACAGTTTCCCAGATTTGCTTATAGTGCGTTCAGAGTGCCAAAAGATGGAACAGCAATTAAATTTATGCAGAGGCTGTTGCAACTACAAGCTTGTTTCTACAGCAGTGATAAACACACGCTTATTTAAGATGTAAAAACTTCAGTGAATAAAATGAGGAACCCCATTACAAGAGCAGTCCAGAAGAGATTTGCCCATAGATGAAACCAAATACAAACACAGGTTAGGGGAAAGGGGATGGACACTGAGACTACAGAAACAATTCCAAAATACAAAAAATCAGACTTTAGAAAAGATGTGGAAATACCTCGTATAAAGCTATCAGCATCATGTAAAGCATAGAAAGAAAGAAGATGGTTTGATCAGTATAATCAAAGGCTAAAAGCCTATCGGTTGAGTAGCATTATTTCTACAGTGCAAGTGCTTGATACCCTCTACACTCAAGTCTCTTGACAAGCTGTATTTAATTGACAAACAATTCACAGCACCACCCTTCAAACACAGTTTTATAAGAGAGAGAAATTAGATAACTATATGCACAATTCTGTGATTTATCTGGGAGTCACATACGGTACTTCTTGCTACTATTCTCAAAATATGTCTATGTATCAGACGATGGTATAATGCAGCTAATGTTGAGTAGCTGTAATTCTGTAATATTGCTTCTCCAATGTCTAAATTTAATAAGGGCACCACCATTTGGAGTTTCCCCTCCTCTTACCTCTTCTAGCAATCTGTATCTCATTTCAATTTGCATGTACTGTAAGACTGATTCCTTTTAATTCCTTGTGTTATGGCAGGTTTTGACGAGTAGGTGTTATTCAACAGAGCACACTTAAGACCTAGAGGGCCATGAAGAAAGGAAGATTCTTTCTGTCAATTCTTTTATTATGCTTATTTCTACCATATCTATCCACCTCCAATTACTCAGTGTGGAATTTATAGACACATGCATCCATATCTGCAAAAACTCCTTTTCAATGAATGAGGAGAAAGGGTCAGAGATACAACAGCGTGAAGAGATTATGGCCATTCTCAGGCCCAGTGAGACTCCCCAGAACACTTTTTATAAAGAGTGCAGACTTGGGACCAGATTTGCAAATGACAGTACTGTGAACCCAGGTTCAGTCCTGAATACTATCAATTATCATAACAATATGAAAACAACTGCTTAACTAGGAGTAATTTAATCAAACATCCTCAATTTCTGTCATTTTATGCAACTGACTGTTTTGCCGTGTACAACTTGCAGGAATAATGAGCACCTTGGGCAAAAATCATAAGCATTGGTTTACTACAAGCAAGCAGTTGGTCTTGTGATATTTCCAGTGCCATGCAAAGCAGAAGGTAGAAGTCACCACGGCCTGCAGCCTCCTACAAGACCAAAGTGTTCATGGATTCACATAGAACTTCCAAGTGAAATGCCTCCAGTATCAACCGCAGCACCTTGCAGCTGGCCTAACATTTAGAAGGTTTGTAACTTTTTTCTTCTACGGTTGAGGCGTGAGAGCCAAGAGCTTTAACCTTGGATTCATATGATTTGGACACAGAAGTCTTTCCTCGCTATGGTGTCCTCCAGTAATAAAGCTATATATAAATAAAAAGTGCTTACTTTCTGTGTTCTTGCCAGCTGCTGCTGTGAGAGGAATGGAAGCCATATTTCAGTCTCCCACTTCAGAAGAATACTTTTGGGGGGGGGTCTAAACCAAAGGACATGAAAGTCAAAAGGAATGCTTCCACCTCACAAACCTTGAACTCACTGGAAAGGCTTCATATGGTCTTTGACTCTCTTTCAACACACTTACCACTCAGCATCTTCAATTTTCTGGAGCACCTGAAACTTCTATGTACACCAGATTTCAGTCAAACATTTTCAGCAATCCACCTCTGTCTGTATGTTCAAAGTTTTATTAAATCAGACTTTCTTTGCTGTTATGTGAAAAAGTTGAGATTTATCCTTTCACTTTCTAGCAAAGCCGATCTTAGTACAGACATCTAGGACTCTGTCATCTCTAGCCCACCCAGCATATCAAAGTTCAAAGGAGGACTTTATCCCATTACTTTTCCATTCAAGGACCAACTGATGATTCCAAGACAACCAAACCATGAATTCCTCTTTATAAATATAAATTCCCCTTTTCAAAGGAAAGGTGGGGAGACCCTATTTTTTTCCAGGGAAACAGTATTTCTGCACGTATGTGTTCAGGGCTAACAAGCAACACCATCTGCAAGGTTGGAATATTTTCACACTCCTTTCTATTATACAAAACAATAAACCCTCTCCAGCTGATTTCTCTCATTGTAGAATGCAAATTGCCTATAAAAGACCTCAGGGTGTGAGAAGACACTTATCAAACAGGTATTACACATGCTCTCATACCAGCTATGCTATCAACTATGCAATTTTAAATATATTAAGGATAAAAAGGTATCAACAAACCTGCTTTTTGTGGTTATAATAATCACAATCTGAAGCACCTCTGTTTGGCAAGCCATTGCTTAGGATACCGATCTTTCTCACTTTAGATCTGAGATAGCATCTGCTTCGTGCTAGGTGAAGAAGTAAATTTTCATTAAAAGAGCTGAAAACAAAATTAAGTAATTTTTAATGTGTAAAAAGGGAGTACTTTCACCTTGATGTAACAGATGCTATGACAGAACATTGAAAAGCTGCATCTTATACAAAAGTTTCTTGCGTAAAGGTAAACACACTATCAGGGAAACTGAGTTCGTTAACATTTTGATACTGTTACATTTCCAAAAACTATGTCCACTGCTCAAAACTGAGCTATGCACTCATAAAGGAACTAATTTCCATGAAGGAACTCATTTCTCGGGTTTGTTTGCAAGATTGCAAGATCTTCCCTGCTCAAGTAATTCTGGAAATGAGGTGTGGATCCTTATAAAAAAAATGGTGTCTTAATGAAGTGACAGACTTAGCAGAACAAACCAGATCAGCGTCATCAACCTAAACTGCTCACGCACAACCAGTCACCAGTGTCAGTAGTATGGGTGAGGTTTATTTCAATTCCTTTGCTTTTAAAGCACAGCAGTTAAAAGTCACAGAAAAGACTAACTTTTCAGGAGGTCTCCACTACCTGAAATTCAACTTCCTTGTTCTTACAGGGAAGTAATTAGGATCCAATCATTTTTAATGCATCATAAATAATCTTCACACTTGCTGTTAAGTTAATTAATATAATCAGTAATGCCAAACGCATCAAAATGAAACTTATTTTGCAAACATGCAAAATGTTATGCCTCATTGCCTCTCTATCAAAATTAAATGTCATTTTGCTAACAACTTTCGCAAAGTTTTAATTTCCATTCCTTTTGATCACAAATCTTACCAAAAAATGATACAACTAATCCAAAGTATCGTAGGGGTTTTTTTCTGACAGAGTCCAAGTGTCATGGGAACACTACTTGAGCACTTACAGCCTGATTCTGCAAAAAGTTCTGGGGTCAAGTTACTTATGTCCTTAAGTGTTTCATATCAAAGTATTGGGTATTATTCATTGACCTTCACTGAATTGCCAGAAATTGCTTTTATGTGAAATGAAATTAGAGTAGATGGCCAAATTGTTCATTACTATCAATGCAAGGAAAAAAAGAAAATAATTACAAGGAAAAAAAGAACCTATAGCATGCAAGTGAAACCTCACTTTAGGAATAGAAAGTTCATAACTATTTTGACGACCATGGACCTGCACTCAGCTTTCTTATTCTGTGCACAGAGTTCACACATTCATATGATAATTGCTCAAAACCAAAAGATACAGAGAATAATTGTAGGGTTTATTTTGTGGTCCTGTGCACCCTGGGAAATCCAAGTGTGGAGAGGTTCACAGGCTGAGAGGCACCACTGGGGTGCTGTCAACTAAACACAGGGGTACAGCGAATCTATACGGGCTTGATACGTTGCCCACATCTTGGGGTCTGTTCTGGCCTCTTCCAGACCCTCCACAAAAAGGGGTTTCATTCCCTCCCCCTGTAAAGCTGCCTGGAAGTTTGCCTGCACAGCATTACGCCTACCAGCAGAGAGCTGAGCTCCTACAAATGCTACATTATTCACTGGCTGTTTTCCTGCATTGCATCAATACCTAAGACGCATATGAAATTTCATTAAATGATATTCAGGATCCTGCCAAAGTGATAAAATAAGAAGAATCACCTAACATTTCAGCATTGTTTCCACTCGTTAGAAGATGGGGAGATTAGTTAACAGATATTCTGTGCGCTGTTATAACAATTAGACATGTAGGAAACTTCCACAGGCAGACCCTCATTTTATTCATAGAAGATTACGGGGAAATCAAGTACGCTAGTGAAGGAAGTAAGAAAGTTCCAACAGAGTGACAAACTATGCTGCTTCACAGGCTGACAGTTAACACATTTTGGGTAGTTCCTATATACGTACAGTGCTTGGTTCTTCAAGACATTAAAATAATTAATAAAACTGTTACAAAGCACATATTGAGCACTGTCTAAATTCTGCTCTTTGTGGGACATCTATGTACATATCATAGGTTTTAACAATTTAATTACAGATCTTCAAATAAATTTGCTAGCTGATATACTGTGTCCACGGCAGGTACCGGCCAATAAAAAGTTCATAGCTGAACTGTGATATTTCTTGTGAATATTTCTTGTGAATACTTGTGAAAGTCACAAGTCTTTGTTTTTCTGAACAGGAAACAAAACCTCTTTCCTTCAATGCAAATAAAGTTTCCTTTCACAGTTTTTAATATTACTGCCCACCACCAGTGCATCTAATATTAAATCAACAACAAAATTTATAGTAGCCTTCATGGATTCGAGCTTCTGTGTTTCAAAAGGAAACAAAAAAAGTCATTCCATGTACAGCATTTTAAAATATATTAATTTACTTGCCCACAAATAAAAATCCGGGGTGAAACACAAATTGAGAGCCCCAAATGATTTTAATAGTTCTAAAGTTCTATATCATCAATTTATTCACCATCAATGAATTCTGCATCTTTCTAAAAGGCTTAAAAAAAAAAAATTACTGCTCATGGCCATTTCTTTGAACTCCACTTATGCAAATGTTCAGGAACCAGGACCAAAGGAAAATGAACAGATCTAATCAAAACCTCAATTGCTTCTAATTTACAAGCAAGTTTTTCTCTATTTAGGCAAGACCCATGTCAATTCTTCAGTGACCTCCCCAGAATGACAAGGAAGAGATTCATCCAGCGTTGAGTTCATAGGGAGATCAAGACCAAGTCAATGCTGAAGATAACAGCATTGTTGGGCTTGAATTAATTTTCATTTTTTTATTAAACACCACAAAATCCAGGTTATCTGAGTAAACCCCAGCCAATTAAAACAAACCCAAATCACAATGCTTCCTGGAAAAAAATAGTGTTTTAAAACTACAGGTGCTTGCCCATTAGCTGCAAATCCTACAGCAGATGATCCTAACAGCAAGTTAATTCAAACAGCAGGCAGCACATCCCACTGCTAGCTCACCAGAGATGTTTCCAGCAGCCTTTTGGTTATTGGGTGGAGTTTGCTGTTGGTGGTTTTGTTGTTTGGTGGGTTTTATATATATATATATATATATATAGTTTGTTGGTTTTTCTTTTTCCCCTGAAGTCACTTCTCTCACATCAGAAAGAATTTACCTCTAGCCAGGTTTTAAATCAGTGATTTCCTGTCAATGCACATTTGCTTTCAAGTAGTTACTCTGTTTTAAATACACACAATTCAATACAAGTAAGTTGAAGGATATGAACTGAAGCTAAAGTTTCCAAGAGCAAACACAAATCATAGAACATATCCTTAGAGCACACCAGCAAACTATACAGCTTTGCTAAAACCTTTTATTTTTAATATTAAAAGAAAAAAAAAAAAAAGAAGGACTGAACTCGCCCATTGTGCCAGAATCTGATCCAGTTCTCCTGTACCACCTTAGGAAGACCTAATTTCCACTTCTGTAACTAGGAAAGCAGAGACAGACCCAAACCCCATAATGCTATCCCACCTCTCCTTACAGGGAGGCGATGCACCTCCCCCTGCTGCAGGTAATGCTGGGATGAGCACAGGTTCAGGCTGATGGATCAGGTCATTGCAAACACCTGCTGAAGCCTGAGGTGAAGAGAGGAAGAAGGTGCAGAGCAAGTGCCCTCACTGCTTAGTCTCTGCCACATCATTCTGGGGTGCGTCTATACTACCCGTGATGTGGGGAATGGACAGCCTGCTAGGAGAAACTGGAGTAACTGGAAGAAAGGGCAAGAAAAGAATTAGCTCAGGGAAACTACATCAGACAGTATCCATTCCTCTGTCTTTCCTCAGAAAGCCAATCTCCTGAGATGTCCACAGAACCAGCAGGAGAGGTGACCCTGGCATTACTTCTGTTGGGATTGTGGTAGTTCCAGTGTGAAGCCCACTGCCTTGGCTGAAGGAAAGGTGGTTGTAGCCTATCTGCTTATGCCTCCTCAGAGAGGGACCTAGGCCTGGCTGCCAGCTGGAATAAGAACTCTTTTGTAACATTGGATTTACTTATCTGCCAGGGAATTAATTCATCCCAAATAGGATAAACCCTGGATACCCAATCACTCAGACTTGAGGAAAGGCTCATGAATTTCAGCCCTGGCAAAGACAGACTCCCTCTTGCTTCTTCAGCGAGTGGGGAAAAAAAAAAAAGTTAACACTGCTTTAAATTCCAAATACACAGAGGCCAAGACACTCATTGACTTCTTGCAGGAGCAGAATCTGGCCCAGATACATGAAACATTTCAAAAGAAGCCTTGACTTGCAACAAGGATCAGTTGAGACAAAAGTATTTGAGTCAGGGCATTGCTAGACAATCTTGCTGGTTGTCAGATCTGCAGTGTAATGACATGTCAATTTGATTCCTTTTGTGTGTGAGCTTGGAGCCTGTCTTTGGGCCTGAATTCTTCTGTACTTTAGTTTTTCTTTTGTTCCAGTGGCACTTCTCCCAACATTACTTGACAATGAGTGATGCTCCACAACCCTGATCTTTCACACCCTGTTGGTGACCTATAACTTTTCATGCATAACCTTTGACCTGGGCCCTGACAGTTTGATTTATTGTCCAGTGTTATGATTTATGAGTATCTTCTCAGAATAATTAACGGACAACAGGTGGCAGCATAATAATTTTGATTACCCAGCGGTTCATGAAACCACTACAAAGGTGACTTCATTTACTGAATAAGAAAAGGACAACAATTAGAAAAATTACACAAAGCAATCCTTTTATGCCTTTTGGGGTTTCACCCTTTGTCTGTCAAACAGAAGACTTTATTTAGGCTCATTGCCTCCCTTCTCAAACACCCAGAACTCAAATTCTGTGCAGAAGACAATGCTTCCTAAATCATGGTGCTGTTAGAAAATACTTCAATTTCATGTTGTCAGTTTCTATAAAACCAAGGCATTATTTTAAAATCTGTTTGCAAAGCTGTACGATGTGGGCCAAAGTTCATTCCTAAATGTAGGGGGTTTGTCCACTTACAATTGCGCGGAACTGCTAAGTGTTCTGTCTTGGATTCCACTTATCTGAAGTTAGATCCCCAGTCAAAAAGAAAGTATTTCCACAATCCACCTCTTACATATGCAGAGCTTCTCTCTAAAAGTTTTTCCCCATCCCTAAGGATCATAGAACGAAAGGACATTTTGCTCCCAAGTGTCTCAAATTGCTTAAATTTAGGTTAAAGAGCAAGTGCTTACTACCCTGGCTTCAAGCCCCATGCTCAGGCACATCCAGTTTAGTTAAATCTGCAACATCTTCCAAATACCTAACTTCACCCTTTCATCACAAGCAGCTCTCCTGTAGTCATTTGGGCTACATACAGGAGCAGCAGTTAGAGTAAAGAATGCTTTCTCCAAACCCTGCAGACTGATAGTAACAATGATGCACACATCTACCACCAAAAACAAACAAAAAAAGCCAAATGAAAAAGAGTTATACAGTGGCACAGAATCATCTATTTCTATTTCTGAAAGACAGGCTTAAGACAATCTGTATTTAGAACATGTTCAAATTTCTGTAATCCATAAAGTCCCAAATAACTTTTTCTCCCAGAAATTTCATACCACAATGATGTATTCTTTCTCATCGCTATTCTACATGTTGCCCTCCCCCTTATTTCAGTTGATCACAATTCCTTAGCCCTTTTGATAGACATATGTCGATATGGAAGAGGACATAATGATATCATCCATATGGACAGTAGGATCCACAGCCAGATTTTCAGAGCTAACCAATAAGAATTTCAGTGAAGTCAGTAGGAGCTGTAACTGTTTAGAACTTCTAAAAATTGAGCTGATGGTGAATAAAGAACGGAGCTGCTGTGTGTTTGCTCACAGGATGTATGTCACATTGCAGAACAAAGGCATACTTTAACAGACATTACATATTCCATTATTCTTAGATATGCTTTTAAATATTGATTAAAATAAGTGGGATAACATGTTAGACTTAATAAAGATTAAGAAGCTACATGTAGTGGAATTGAGAACACTAATGCTAACAGACCACCACCCACATGCCCCGGCTGGGACACAGCACCTCCTTCTCACCGCCCCCCCCCCCCCCAAAAAAAAAAAAAACCTAAACACATTCTAGCAAAATTGTTTGTCACAATTTGTCTGCATGCCCAAGACAGTATATGCAAAATGGATTTTTGTACTATCACAATGACAATATTATAGACTTATCATTTTTAATTGACTTTATGACTTAAAAATATTCTTACAATCCTGCTTTAGACCAGTTTAACACACAGCTATGAAGTATTCATTCCCATTGCACTCAAATATTTTAAAATATCTGAGGGAGAGCCTGGCTAATAAATAAAGCAGAGTTCCCAGAATATTAAAAGCACTCAGGCTTTTGCAAGGATCCTTAGTGGGGGAAAATAAATAACTGCTTTTGAGACCACACTTATTTTATTCGCCTCCCTTCCCCTGAGAACTTAAAGACACCCCTACAACCAAACGCTATTATAATGAAGCCAATTTTGTCGTCAGTAGTTTTATCAAACCCTTAATACCACATTAGCTGCTTAATATACAGTGAAAGTAGCAATAGCAAAGCACTAGCACCCAACTGCATTCTCAGCACAGATGAAGGAAAAAAATTTGCAACAAATCATTTATCAGATTAATGCAGCTGCTTTTGCTACTCATGAAATAGCCACAAGCTTTCCACAAATGGAATAACAATAACAGTCACAAAAAAATGGAGTGTGTATGCCACAGTTTGTCCTAATTAACATTTTAATTTGGGATGGTGTCTCAGTGGTGATGTGTCTGGTATATCATGTGACACCATTTTTCTCTTTGACTGGCTGTTGCAAAGGTATTGGTGGTGCAAGGTTTAGACGCAGATCTTAAAGGGACAATTGCAAATATAAAAGAACACAACTGGTTTTCCCCACTACAACTCAGTTATGTAAATGCCGACACACATTTAAGCAGAGCAATTAATTTCAATATCCAAGTGCTTGAATATTTTCTAATTGTTTCCAACTTTTATTCCACACCATCTGTAAAGTAAAATTTATAAAATTTTACAAAAATAAGAGGTCCTACAACGGAATTTCACCAGATTTACATAGATAAATTACGGCTCAAATATTCTGCATGTTCCATGTCATTGACTCAAGCTTTTCTGGTTTGATTCACACATAGGAAGTGCCAAGCTTTAAAACGGTATATGTGCTCAAATCATGATGTGATTTTAGTACTTTGTTTCCCATCAATTTTTAAATTAATTATCTGGAAGCAAGCAGCGGTTCATTTTTGATCATAGACTTTTTGATTAGAAGCTGTGACCCTTTATGCCTTTTTGGCATGCTCTATACAACACCAATGACATGCAGCACGACCTCTGACACCTGATTCAACAAAAAGTAACTCCCGGACAGATCTTTCATATTCAGCAATCTCTTTGTTACACTGGGACACTTACCCAATTCCATCCCTTAAAATCCACTATGTCTCCCCATTTTCTCCCCTACCCCCTCCCACTCAGCAACTTATTTGGTAGCAACATTTCTGTCCTTCCATTTGTGTGTCTCCTTCTGTTTTTACAAACTTTACACTATACCATCATCCCATATGTTTGTGCTGCACACAAGGAGGTTTCTTTAGAAAGCGCTGATGCTAATTATAAATTTAATTTGCATTTTAATTACAATGGTAGCAAATTAAAAGCGTGGCAGCTGGAGAATTTTGAACGCTTTGCAGAGATTTGGTGTCAGTATCTCCCTGCTTCTGACTTCACTCTCTTTTCATTTTTTCCCCTCACTATCTTTCATTCACACAAACATATTGGCAATTTTTCTCCTCTCTTGTTTCTTTTTTTGTCTATTTTTTATTTCTCCATTTTCCCCCCAAGGATCAAGTTATAAATTATTTCTTTTTTGTACTGATAAACAGTATACTCTTGTCTTGTGCCAGTACACCGTGTACTGTAGTGATAGTGCAGCTTTTAAGTGAGCTTTTGTGAGGCTCTGTCAGCGTTGCCCTATTTTGCTATTTATATCTGCAGTTTATTTACAGGTAGGAATCTGTTCTATACCCCCTCGACTAATTTCAAATTCCAGACCATAACAGCAAACTCTAGCCTAGCCCTAGACATTTCATTTTTCACATGCTACAAATTTGCAGTAAGTCTGTAGAACCTTAACAAAAGCCATTCAGAATGCATTGGGGACTGCCCAACTTTATTCTTTACTTAGCAAATGCAGCATTCAATGTGCTTTTGGACAAAAGGCTGAAGTAATCTGTCAGTCTTTCGGTCCATATAATGGCATATATTCTGGCCCTAGCGTCTCCCGGTGCTGTCTTTCATTTGCTATGTGAGCATGTCTGGTTTTAGTACTCACGTGAGCACATTTAGTCAGTTCTGTCATTTTCCCTATGTTGCATCTCCATGGTCATTTTCATTCCTTCTGTTCGCTTCCCCCACGGTGTCCTTGCTCAATAATTTTCATTAATTGATTGACAGCTCTGATAGACCCAACTAACCTCTATCTCGCTCTCATGTCGGTTTTTAAATAAGTACTTGTACGTCCAATGACCTTGTCGCCTCATCAGATATCAGAAAATGAGCATGCAGATATGGAGGAAGCTGATTAGCAAAATAAGGAAGATCTCACTTCTGGCATAAGTCCATAATAAGCTCTGACAACTAAGTTTAGAGTTAGGCATTTAAAACAAAAGGGACCTACAAATGCAGAATAGACCTTAACCAGTTTCCTAAGCACTGGCTATAGTAAAAGGAAGATTTAGAACATCAGTAACATAACAGCCTTCCTAGAAAACAAGCTGTATTTCCAATGTGGGAAATACATGTTGAAAATACTCTTATTTTACTGTTTATAATTCTAGTTTCAATTACTTGTACTGCATTGCTTAGGTCCCAAAATCCATCCATAGAAATGGAAATGAATGTATAAATAAAATTGCATTATATTTCATTTTATTTAGCACACAGCTAAATTATTTACAGGATACCAGTGATCCTTCCCTTGGTAAAATTAACTGAACCTCAAAAAACTCTGGGTTTTATTACACACACGCATCTAAATCACCAGATTAGCATATGCTGGGTCCTCTATGTATTTTGATTGAAAATTGTCTTTGTAGGTAATATCAGGCTTTAAACAGCCAGAAACACCAACAAGATTTACTTTTATTTTAAAGATAAGAAGCCGAGGCATAGTTACACACGCAGATCTCTTGCAGATCAGAAATCAATCCAGCTCAACTAAGCCCCAGTCTAGCATCTTTTTCCACAATGCTCCCCTCTTTCCCTGTTTCAGATCACTGCAGCATTGCAAGTTTTCAATTGTTTTAATATACATATGAAGCTTTATCTAGTGGTATTTCAGGTTTTTGTCATTTGGCATCATCGTGTTACATCATTCTTGCTCAATGTGCTTAAACGAGCTAGATTAACAGAACAAATTATCATAAAACACCATTTAGCAAACTGTAAAGCCTACCCAGAGTTTGCAGAAGCTCTTTGAGCTGCAAATCTGTTAAGACCAGAAGGTATGATAGATATACTTTGTTGGCAAAGGAGGAATTATCCATTGGAATTTCATCTCTACTTTTTTTTCTCCCGTGCAGAAATCATTGATTTTGGATGAAATTCATGCAATTCTGGTGGTTACAAGAGCTATTGAACACCAAACCCTTCAGATCCTAGACCTTGTCATAGCATTCCCACCACAAGCACCAATGCACCTTGTTCAAGACTATGTTCTGTACCAACTCCTGAACTAATGCAGCAACCACAGCATGGCATAGAAGAGCTAGAACGCCAATTCCATGATTTTATAGAACTACTTACTCCAAATCATCTGGAAAAGCTAGTCTTTGACACTTGAAGTTTTTATTCATAACTATGGAAGTTGCATGGTGACATGGTTTTGGGTTATTTTATTTACTTCCTAATCTTACTCAAGACAAATTTTTTAAGAAGCAAAGCTGGCAGACTCGAGCATTCAGAATACAAGAGTTGGACCATGCTTATTCTGAAACTCCACTTATGCTTTCAGCTGTAAGGAGGGACTTATTCTGATCATACACTCCCTTTTCACATCAGCACAGCTCCAGTTGTTTGTGTGAAGTCATTATTCAATTAAAAGGAGAAACAATAGTATTCTTGAAAGAGAAATGGACTGAAATCGAGCCTAAAAACATTATCCTCAAATACAGGAGCATCTTATTTGTCTCACTACTTTGGCTCTTGCTCAGGTGAGAAACCTGCTTTTCTCTACAAGATGAAGTTACTCTGTTGGCTCCCACTGGACTGAAGGGCAAGACAGGGAGATGGAAAGGTAAACAAGTCAAAAAGTTGTCTACAAAGACCTAGCTAGAGCTCAAGAACTAAGGACGATGAGGAAAATAAGATAATTTCTAGTATTAACATAAATGGTTAGGCATGTTCTAGTATTTTATGGAACAATATTTAATGGCTTACTAAAATTACTACGCTTTTTGGTGTGTCAGTATACCTTGATTTTCAGAAAGCATGATGCCTGCGGTGAGCTGAGCCTGGATTTACATATAGACAGCCAGACAGAAAACAAGCTTGCATTTTCATGTAAGCACTCTACCTTGGCACATCATTAATAAGAACTTCAAGAGCAAAAAGTGACAAATTACTGTAAAAAAACCCCAAAGTATGTGACAGAAAATACTAAAAATTATCTATAACATGTAAGAGCTTAAAACATAACAAAATCTTGCAATGAAGGTCAAGCATCTATCTAGAAATGCTGGTTTTATGGATGCAATTTAAAAAGAACCCCAACAATCTTCCCTCCAATTTGCAATTTCCATCTGTACAGGATTCAAATCTCAATGCCAGGGGAGTTGAAAGTAGAAGACTATTTCTGAAAGTTCCCTTACATGAAGAATTTTGCTTGGGTAAGCACTTCCATTAATTTCAAAGCCTTCTGGGCTACCAACAAAAATTCAGTGACCTCAGTGAAAGTAATCACATGGGTTTAGACTGAATGTTTATAGGAGTAAAGCTCTGCAGAATCTAAATCAACTAAGATTATCTTGAAGATCTAACTTCCATAAGTGGCAAGTAATATTAGGCAAAATGTTGATATTTGGTTACCCTAATTAACCTTGTATTTTAATCATATTATTGCAAAGTAAAGTTCTAATTTCGATTCCACTGTTATGTTTCCCTGAATACCCTTCTCCTCTGGAACATAAACAAACAATTCAAAACAAGTTCAACTGTTGGATAAGCTCTGGTCAACTGAATTTCTTTTAATAACTTATTATTATGAAATTGTTCATGGAATACACAGCATTCTCCAAATTACAACTTTCACCTGAGCACTTTGGAAAGGCTTGGATTTTATTTCATGTAAGTTTTTGCAGCTGTACAAAATACTTTCATTAACCCAAGAATGGATTATTTGGAGTGCTAATTAATTGATTCTTCAAAATGCCAATTGACATACTCCTAGGGAAAACCTGATCTAAGCAACTATGTTAATCAAGCTATTGTACTTATGGTTCTGTCTGAATATCAGACCATCTGAAATGAGGAGAACTTTGCCATTACTATCCTGGACCTCTTGTGGGCAGCTAATTAATATGAGTAGACTATGACAGTTGCACTTGTACATTCACTGTACTGCCTGACAATAACGCTATAAAATTAGATTTCAGCTAAAGAATGGAAACAGTGTTAAATACCATTATTTGCCTTCTTTTGATGTCTGAGAGTCATTATGAAAGCAATTACAGCAGTTTCTCTGTCTGTATGTCTACAGGGTATTTATCTGTATCTGTCTGAGTCCTTTGCCAGGTGGAGAATATATGGCATATTAAAGACAAGGGAATTCAGCCTCAATTATCAGACTATGAACAGAAGAAGAAACAAAATCAGGGTTTTGCAAATGATCCTGCCAGAAAACAGTAATTTAATATTAAAGGCAGGTAATCTGGGGAAAACTTGCCCAGTGCAGAGTCTTTTTATTTTAATATTATTGAATTCCCCCCTCCTTCAATTGTCCTGTTTTGTTCTCTATTCATTTAGCTTCCATGTCTTCTAATGCCTCTGCTCACTTTAAATAAGCTTGTGCTAGGTTTGAGTCTCACGAACGTGAGACTTTTTTGTAAACCCTACTTTTTGTTTCTTAATTACATGCAGATATTCTGCCATCTAAGAACCTCTCAGAGGGAACAACACGTTCTGAGTGGGGTAAGGCCATATGAGGCAACACGCTGACAGCAGAGCTAGGAGCTTTGCACTGTCTACAGAAGACTACATATTTCATTCTGCCTGTGCCTAATTATTATTTTACTGACTCCCATGGTAGCATGAGTAGGTACATAGGTTGGCAGATGGCTGGAGAGAGTATTCACTTCACACACAGAATGGCCAATGCCAAATTTATCCCTGGGTTTCCTTCAGCTGTCTTCCTACAGCAGACTACTGGTCAAATAAAGACAATCCTCCAGCTGCTTTTATATGCCACTAAATTTAGAACTGACAAAATAATATTCTGCCAAAAACTTTTGAAAAATACTAATATTTCAACTGAGTGTGTATACAGAAAGCAGAGCACTTTGCTTTTTCACCTGAAAAATGCATTAGTTCTAATCCTCCATTTTCTGCATATTGAAGGTACATCCATTCATAAACAGCTTCACGGTTCCTTCATAGCTTGCAAACATCGCTATTATGCCATCTTGTCCTTCTAGTGTTCTGTAATAACCCCATTTCTGTAAAATGAACCTCAACACAAATCTCTACACATCAGTTTCATCAAGAATTAGGACTTTTAGTACTATCAACAAACTCTTGTGATAAGATTTAGTAACAGTTGCCTGCACCTGAAAACACCATAGAACGCTATAATTTGGGCACATGAAAGAAATGCCTTGGTATCTCCGAATGGATTACCCAGTTGTACCATACACACGCAGGAAAGTGATACGGACCTGGATGAAAGCTTGTTTGCCCTGCTATTCAGGGCTGACAGGATGCTAATTTATCTTAGTTGCCTGCTATCCATCATCATTTGACAGTCTAGTGAATGTATCTATAAAAGCCAAAGATTCTCCTCTTTTGGTAACCTAAGTTTTCTGATGCTTTATGCCATCTTTTGTTTTAAATAGAAAGGCAAGAATGTTACCAAAATGTCACGCTGCTCATGAGGCATGACGCCTATTCTGAAACTTGGGCAATATTTCTAGGAATAGCCTTTAACATGTTACTAAAAAAGTCTCTTCATACTGCCCGTAGATTTTCAGTGGCAGGAGTGGGGGAAGACGTAATATTTCAAAAGATTCTAGAGGCAATTTAGAGAAAAGGTATAGTAGCGTTTATGTAAGTTACCATCAGATGAAAGCTGGTCTAGTCTTGAAGAAATATCTGAGACTGCAGATCTCACCGCTGCGCCATTAGCAGTCATCCCCCTTGGGACAAGGGTGTGCAAAGAGGGGATGAAACGCAGCAGGTACAAATACGCCACCATTTTCTTTATTCTCGCACAAGCACATGGAGGCAGTGGACATAAGACAGCTAGGGCATTAGTTTATGTAGGTGTGTTAAGAAACTCTGAAGTCCCTTCACCCACATTCTGTTCTACCCAATCAGTGTTGCCACCCTCAGGCGCCTGACACTCACCCGTGCCAAAGAGAACTGAGCCTCACGTGCTTTAAGGCTCATACTACCAAGGCCACAGAGATGGCACGCCAGGATGTCATCGGTAATGAGTCCAAATTATCCATCATACACCAACTGCATATGCCAGAGCTTTTAACGCATTTTGAGTATTAAGTGTCACGTGCATCTTCCTCAGAACCCCTAGCCTCTTTTCCAGCTGCACATTCTTTTTAACTTTTGAAGAAAGCAGTTATTAGACTACAAAAATTTCCTTATATCCTTCTCAGACATTTTACTAGCAATCTTGTGTTACAAAACTCTTTCCATCCTGTAAGGGCATGTTCTGATACTGGTCATTGGAAGTCTTGCCATTGAAGTCTTGCAAAATTAGAATGTTTACAAGAAATGTGTTTGTATACACACATATAGAAACTACAAGAATTTTATTTGAAAAGTTTAATGAATGATGTAAGTCTCATTAAGACCTTAATACCTTCCAAGCAGAGATACTGTTTGGCATAGAAGGAGGAAAGGATTTAATGACATATTAGACATTTTAGAGTATAAATATATTCTTGATTAATTAAATCTGTGTAGTCTATTACCTTACCCTGAGGAAACTATGATACTCAACGCTTTTTTTAATAAGAAAAAAAAATCCAAACAACTTGCTTTTGATATTTAACCTAAGAGAAAAGACGTAGAGAAACATATTTTTTGAACTTGTATAAACAAAGAAATTTAATTATTTCCTTTAATTAAAAAGAAACAATGCAACTTGCAAGAAACACACTTATTTTCTTCAAAAAGGAAGATTAATACAGGTTAAAAAGCCTTTCTAGTTTTACAAAATTAATACTGTGTTTAATTATATGAGATTAAAATTTCATTATACATTATACTTTAATTGGTATAGAAGGGGCCAGAGGTTAAAACCTTTGCACGAGTTACCTTTTGTGCTGTTCCAATATCTAATAACATAGCAGTTTTAAATTATAAACCCTGACAACATTTAACAAGTTTCTTACATGTTTTAATTTTACCCTGGTAATCTTTTATGTGGAGCAGTAGTGTTCCCGAGGTCATCGTCCGGGATGATGAAACAAGCAGAGACAGAAATCATTACAAAACCAAAATGGCTGGACATTATTGGATTATGGTAAAGGTGCTATCTGGACTCCAGCTATCAACTACAGGTTGAGACATAGCCACTTCACCAGTTACATGCTGTGATGGTCAACCCACACTGTGGGGCAGCTTTCTGCCTCTTAAGCAAGCAGTTATACCTTCAAAAACACTGGCAACTTCTTCTCAGGAAGAGATCAAAGAAATCTGGAGGGTCCTTCTAACAAACGACTAAAGTGGCCTTGAACTGTTTAAACCAATGATGCCCTGTCCTACAAGTGGGATTTTCAGAGGACTCCAAGGGGTTTAGGCATACAAAGCCTATTGACCTCTAATGGAATTAGGACACCTATTTCTGAGGTGTTTGGAAAACCCAACACTACTTGGGACAATGTTTCCTGAACAAAACCAAGAAGAGGCAACTGTTTCAAGGACAAACATGCCTCCATTTTAGAAATCAAGGAAGCCAATTTATTTATATGCATGAGTAATGGCTTGCTGGTAAGCTAATGCCATTCCCACTCTACCTTCCCTCTGTAATGAATTTCTAATGAACAGGATTGGTGAATCTAGGTGGGTCTGGAGAGTTGGGTCTTAGTCTAAAAATGCTTATGTGTGAGCACATGAATAGATAAGATTCTTACAGTGATCATAAACAAGTAATTTATTCTTGCTACAACTGATCATTTGGACAGCCCTCATGAATTTAAAATTATCTCCGAGGTACGAGTCAGAAATTCTTGTCTGGCTCACTAGCTTCTCCCCCTAGCAAGAACAGAGAAGACAGAAAAGCTTCTTTTAGGGAGTCAGTATTAACTCGTGCCACTACGGAGACCCAAGAGGCTATCTATTACCACTGAATTCAGTGATTATTGATTACTCTTTAGGATTGACAAAGCCCGTGTGTGTATGGATTACCTGCCATATAAATGCCAATCATGTGAATTTAAGATTCAGGCCAATATGAAACTGCAAAAAAAAAAAACTTTCTAAAACATATTTCACCCTTTGTTCCCATCCTATACATCTGCGCATGTTCCTCCTGAAAATTAAAAACTACTGCTTGGTACAGGCAGCTCAGCATCGACATCATGCAAACGGCATACGCAAATCACAGCGTGTTGTTTAGCGCTACCCCAAAGTGACCTGCAGAAAAGGGGTGTTTGCTCATGTTGTTGAGCTGAGGTGAGAACAGAGTTCTAATTACCTGGGTTTGTTGGTTGCTTTTTTTTTTTTCCTGTGGTAGTTTACAGTTGATTCTCATTATTAGATAACTGTTTAATCGGCTCTAAAAAATACAGTATAATTAGTACTGCTGCAATGTAGATACTCTATGAGGCAAGCAGTTCCAAGAATGGCAGAAGCCTTTTCAGTATTTTGTGAATATCTTATTTGAACCAAAATTCAGACACTGAGAAATATTTTAAAAACATATGAACGTGTATTTAACAGTCTTATACTACACCTTTAGGCATTAAAATAGTTGTTCAGAGTCCCATTTGAAGTAAATTAACATAACTTCATTTAAATCAACAGAGATGTACTGATTTGCCCAGTATGAGGCTTTGACCCACACACTTTTTTTTCAGTAACATACCGACTCTGGGCCTGATAATGTTTTCACTGAAAAAGAACACTTCAAAGGGATTTTTGTGTGCTTAATGAAATTCAGGATGAGGCCTTCTGCAAATAACTATAGTGAGTAATTTTAAAATATCCTTCATTAAAAGGACAAACTTTCAGAGCCAGCAAATGAAATTCTGTAATTAAAACAAGTTGGTTAAAAAAAAAACAACAACACAACACTGGATAGGTCTTGGACAGTGAAATAATATCCTTTAGATTAGTGTTTAATTGAAAACAGTATTTACTGGTCTACTGCATTTGATAGAGCTCTTTACTGTGTTTCTTTATGTATAATTGTATTTTGCAACCAATTTAAAATAACTAGATGGGTACAGTCCTTATATAAGGTGAAGATGAGTCTTTGCAAGGATATCAACGTCTACAGGGGTTTCTTTCTAACAGATATGAAAAAGTAATTTCCATTCTGCTACTTTCGTGTGATCCTTTCTGCATATAAAATGCCTTTCACATACATACACACACACAAGTCTCCTTACCTGAGAATTATATTTCCTAAAAACCAACATGCCCTACTCATTCTCTGCATCTTTGATTTAAGGAGAAGTTAGGTCATACTAACAACTTTTTTCCTTTAAAGGCATAATTTTTTTTGCTTTTATACCTATAGCTTTATTAAAATCTGAATGCTGCAATTATAAAAAAGAAAAAATAAGTACAATTCTGACTTCGTTACAGTATGTGTAAATTAACTACAAGATTTCCAAATTCCCAAGTGGCAAAGGGGAAGTTCAGGGTCAGTGACACTTCTCCTAAAGCCATTCCCTACCTTAGAGGTATCAGTGGTTTTACCCGACTTTAAATCACAAAGCTGTTTGACCTGCATCCTGCAAAGAACCCAAGAACCCAGATTTCAGCCATATCACTAGAAATCACGAGCTTTGTTTTGGATGATTATCTAGCCTACCTCCTCATCCCACTGACAATTTGTCTTCTTGCATCTTTGACCAAGTTTAGTTTAGACACACTTGGATCAATAACCCTGTCTTTCTTCATGCTCATGAAAGATGAGTTTAATATGATGCTATTGAAACAGTAATAATAATGCCCTGCCACACTGGAGAAAATTCTGCTATAAATTGGAGCATTTCTTGGTAAAGATATTACATTTTTAAAGGTGTTTTTAAAAGTGGGAAGAGGACCTCAGTATGACTTATTTGCATGTGATTGACACAGGCTCTTTCCATTCATACCCATGGCCTGATTGCATTTAGCATATTGGCCTACTGTTACAGAAAAGCGAACGTCCAACTCTCTCAAGGTTAATTGACTGCTATTCTTTGAAATATACATGAGAAACTTTATTGACTGTCTCACATCCAACCTCACCTCACGCAGGAGAACAGTAACAGGGGAAAGGACTCCACAAAAGAACAAGAAGGACAAAGGTGAAATGCAGAGAGCTGCACTAAGTTTTGCCAAAATCCCTTCACTGTTGTTGTCCTGTGTATTTTCTAATTTTTTTATTTTATTTTTTGCAATTAGATGGAGTCTTTAATTTTAAGAGATTACTCCTAAAAATTTACCAAATTAACTAGTTCTCCTAGTGCTACAGGTTCTCAAGACAACTAAAACCAACAAACGGATATGCAGACGGTCCAGACTAATTTGCAAAATTAACACTGGTAGATTTTAAGCCTTTCCTAAGAGCAGTAATTTCTTCACATATGGAAATACTTCCGTAACATTTTAAAATCTACACTCATACTGACTTTCAGAAATAATTACTTTGTATCAGATATTACAATAGCAGGACCTGAATTACCTGAATCACATAAGGATAAAATGACAAACATGTCACATTGGCATGGATGCATTTCTGACAGAGTCCCATAAGGAGAGTAAATTAGACCATCTCATCATCCCTGAAATGATACATAACTTCCTTAGCTCTTTTACATCAAATTTCAGCCTTGCAATATTAAACCAGAATATGCAACTATATCTGCAAAAAAAGCATATAGATTATCTGCAAGAGTTCTGTGAGGGAAATAGTGCTTCCTCTGTGACTGTTACTTGCGATCTGCCTACATGGGTCTCAGAAGTGCAACATCTCCTGGACATATCTCATAGAAGAAATAACCTCACATAGGAACTGGCATTCTAAACTGAAGTCTTCCCCAGCTCAAATCTGCAAGAATTAAAATTTGCCTTAAATATCATACAACTTCTTGTGTTTTGAATGTTCTGACACCAGGAAAACAGCTGTAATTGTTAAACCTCAACCCACCTTGAAAATAATTCCACGTAAAACTGGAACAAAAGGGTTTTTTCCAGATAAAAGCAAGTATTGTTTCGTACAACACACTTATATGTCACTTCACACAACAGCAATTATTGTCATGCTCAAATTGGAAAAAGGGTTTGCCTTAGGCTGCTGACACAGCCCTACCTGCACAGCACATCTCCCTGAAGAGTGTATATAAGCCAAACACACGTCTAATTTTAGCACATTCCATGACTTATGTCTCCACAATGACAAGCATGCACAAGACACATTTTTGATGACAACGAGATAACCCCTTGTAATGCCTCCACCATGATAACTGGATTTTTTGCTAAGCTTTCCATGACCAAATTACAGCCATAATGATGACACACGCTGCACACCACTGCCAAGTGGCATAAAGTGACACCTGCTTACAACAGCTTGAAATAGAACTTGTCAATATGACCAGAAACATTACTGATAACTAAGACACTGTTTTTTCTAAACTTTACTCATACTGGAGAGTACCCGCTCAGCCTGGCAGCCTTTACAGAACCAGAACCTAGGTTTAGATCACCCAGAAACTCCAAGACCAAAGAAACATTTGTTATGTTGTTGATCGAACCAAAAAAAATACTACCCACACCATACAAAGGAGTACCAGTAAGACAGATCCAATTAAATCTCTTTGGACTGCATTCAACCTCCATACTACAGAAAACCCACAGACTCAATCTGTGCAAAAGCCAGAGGTAGAATATTTTCATTACTCAGTTCAGTACTAGGAGGTTAAAAATGCCAGTGTCCTATTCCCTTTAAAAATCTCTCATCTCCTACCCCCTACCTGCCAGCTGCATAGAGTATTTCCCTTGCCACTAATTCTGATAGCATGCCCTAATTAACTCATTTTATCTTTTGGTATAAATCAATTACAATTAAAATATAGTTTGTCAAACCTCAACGGAGTATTGTTTCATGTTAAAAACATTTTTACTCATGAGAGAAAGTGTGATTAACTTCAATAGAAAGCTTAAAGTTCAACTTACTATGAGCAGAGGGAATAAAGCACAATTCTTCCTTTGCAGAACACGTCAAGCTTCATCTCAGTGCAAGGAAATTAAATGAGTGAAGAGTTCTGTGCTGGTCATTCAGATCATTAACATGTGGCAGGATCTAGGAAAAAAAAATGTAAAAGTTGGTTTGGGTTTGTTTGTTTGCTTTTTAAAAGCATGTGGTAAACAAGATCATGAAAGAATGTCCAACACTTCAAAAGGCAAAAAAAACCCCAACCTTTTTAGGCATTACACTATTTGAAACACATTTAAAATGTGAAGTACTGTATTTTCGTTTCAGATGGTAGAGAAAAACGCAACAAGTCCAATGTTTCACTACAGATAAGGGATTCAGATTCTTTGGCCATGAGTTAGTAGTAGCAGAAAAGTCTGCCAGAGCTACCTTGTTTTAAGAGCACCAGAGGTGCACTGAAGGTGCCCTGTCCCAATGCTTATCACCACAAAACCATTTTGAATATCAAATATAGAGTAGAAGAACCTTCTACACATTTATAGCATTATATGTAATACATAACACACTATTTTCCAAATAAATGTGATAGAAAGGGATGAAACATAAAAAAAGCTCATACCTAGTTAAGCGCAACTGTAATAAAGATAATTTTTCCCTCCCTTCAGGGTGGGGTAACACATCCCCAAAGTCACAGCCTACAACGGGGCAAATCCCAATCTAATGGAGTTAGCGGTGGCACTGGGTACGAACAGGAGGGTCTGGTCCCAGGGGCTGCAGGGTGCAGCGTGGGAGGCAGAAATCCATGCCCGTGCAGGGACGCAGCTCACTCCACACTACTGATTTGCAAGAAAAATGAGGAAATCTTTTAGAAAGATTCTTCCCCCTGGTTCAGGCTACAAATAGATGCCACTATTATTTGCAGCCTGTGCATAATCTGTGAGACCGCACAATCCAGATTCACTTGCGTTGGAATAGTATTTTGAGGGCAAACATCTGTAACTGTACCAGAAAATACTTGTGGTTTAAAAGCTCACAGCAACCGTGACAGGGAATACAAGAGTGTAATATTTTTAAGACCCTCAAGAAAACATCCTTACCATTTCTGATTTACACCAAGATACCATGGCTTTGTGATTTCCTGTATGCCTCTAATTCTACACAACACACAGCTTCTAAAACACACACACACACACTTATTGTCTTACACTAAACTGCTTTGTGCCTTTATGCAGCTGTGGCAGAACATTGCCGAGCGAGCTGAAAGCATTGCTACTTCTGTGATGCAAAGTACTGAACTAGTAGAAATCTCACCTGCCCATTAAAGTGTTCACAAAAACCTGAAGCGCAGCTTCACCTCAGCAGATTTTACACCAAATACAGAATTATCTGCTCATGCTACTTCGCTTTATGTTAGCTCAGGCACCTGTCTTTCTACAGGTGGTATAAATCTCTTTTCACACTTACATAACCCATTCTTTGCTCTGCAGAACAGTGAAAATAAAGCATGTGTATGCCACATACAGGTACAGGTACACACATACAAACACATTCACACAACATTTTCCCTAGATAAGTGACATGCTAGCCCCCTCTTACTCAACGTAGCTATGATTTCACCCAGTAATTCTGGCACTGCTCCACAATAGTCTTCAACATGATGATCAGCTGATTTTAAAATTCTTAGTCATCATAAAACTCGGTTGTTCAAAATGTAAGATGACTCAGGGCATCATCAGACACATGCACATGAGCACACAGTCTGCCCAGCCCATCCTGCCCCAAGTTTTCTGCTGGGTGCAATGATGTTCAGCATCCTCAAACACAGCACTTGAAATCTAGGTGGCTGTACTAAAAGTCAGTTTTTATTCCCACCAGTGAAACTGCAACGCAATAAAAAAGGGGCATCACTTGACAAATGGATTTTTGATGCACACTTACACTGTAATGAATAAGATCATTGTATTTACCATTAGCTGGGAGGTTGTGATGACTGCTGCTATCAGAAGCTTGAAATATTTCCTTTATGTATTTATCCTGTAAGATTCCATGGGTATTTTACTGCACATTTGTAACAAGTACAGCTCTAGATTACCAAACCACAGTTTTGTTTGACCCCAGATACCATGTAAGCTTTTAGTTTTCTCTAGTCTAAAGTACACTGAAGTATTTTTCTGCTTTCCTGCAGTTTTTAAGTAGATAATAAGTCCCAAACTTCACCAGCCTTTAGCTGAAAGAAGCTTGTCACGGTGGTTGGTAGCTAATGAAGATCCTTTTAGTTTATCTTCATCAATTGTCAAATATTTGAGTCCATGAAGTGGTGTGATGAGGTACAAAGACAGATATTTGAAGGGATTTTAACTCATTTGAGCAATTACATGCTTAACTGCCCTGCGATAATCTGTCAGTCTGAGTCTTTTCTACACAGCAGAAGTGGGGAGTATTAGAATAGCTGGATTTAGAACATAAAGGCCTGGCCTGAATGGAAGAAAGGCACCAGAGAAATTAATTGCCAGTAACAAACAGCAGGACTGCTTGCAAGTTATATATCGCATAGTTACCTACCAGCAGTGGTAGAAGCCAGCTGTAAAATAACATACCGAAATGTGACAAAATAGTCACAGCTACAAAATCAGCAAATACCACGAAGAATTTAAACTAATGTTGGCTAATCAAGTACATTGTATTACACAAATTATATAGATACAGAGATAAAAATCTTGTATTATTCAAAGATTTGCTGAGTGTAAATTTCAATAAAACAAGCATGTCTTTAATTATAGCTCTAGGAGTTTTAAGAGGTGATCTTATAATTTATGCTTGTGTTTGTTTATGCACGTGTTTCTGCCATGCTCAAAATATAGCACTTGTGTAGATTCAGGAATAGAAAAATGAGTAAAACAAGAAAGGGAAAAAAGAGGACTCCTTTACACGTTATTCTTTAATTCTGAAATATTAGAGTCAGATTATTAGAAAGATCTAATTGATAACGTAGATCACTTGTAATGGTATGGTTAGAACTTCCTTGGGTCCCATAAGTTCTAAGGGGAGCCAAGAGAGAGCTATTATAGAAGAGCCACCTCAGTTCTGTCCAGGCTCAGTACTACCCTGGGCCATCATTTCCAGAAACCTGATTTACTGTCCTTTTTCTTTTCCTTCCTCTCCCTGTCAGGTCCCTGATGCCATCTCCTCGCTCCACCTGTTGCCTCGCTCCCTATGCAACCTGCCAATCCACCACTGCACAGCAGAGGAAGACCTCTTCAGGTAAGAGTTGGTGGTCTTGACTGCCGGTGACTGTAGCCAGGGCACAGGAATCCTCCACAGCATCTTTTTCCTACACTCAGAATCCCGTCTAACTCGGTAACACTCTGGGATTCCTGCAGTGGGGAAGTATCAGTCCCAGCTGCGGTCTTTTTACATCAGAAATTAAGCAGTCCCTGACTTGCGCGCATGTCTGGGTTCGTTTTTCCCCCTCCCCTTTGGAATTACACCATGACACCAGCCTGAGGAATATGGACTCGAGCCTTCGACTAATGCAAGACACGTCAAAACACACACACTGAAGTCTCTCATTGCCTCCCTGGTAACACTGACCGTAAATGACAAAGTGTGTTTCTGTTCAGAGAGGGCCATTTCATCCACATTACTCATGTTAGTTATGATGTTTATTTTAGATTTGCTGTCTCCTAAGGTGCCAGCTCTGAGGGAGCTAGTTAGCATGGTAGTGTTAGGTACAAAGCAAAAGCCCTTCACCTCAGGGACCGTGCTTCAGTTCTGACCTAAGGTCAGAAAGGAAATAAGATAGGTAATCTCAGCTCTGTCCCTAATGACCAGTATTCCACATCACAATGCTACACATGGCTGTCAGCTTCTGCTCAGGAGAGGCCCAGGACACAGCCAGCATGGAGAACTAATTACCCTCCCATCCCAGGGAACAAATGGGCAGCCCAGCTCAGCAGGCTGGGATCACTGGCGAGGTACGGTAGCAGGCTAATAAAGTGGAGGAGTGTCACATGCATGGCTGTGGCATACAGTTCATGAGGCGCTTTATTTTCCCTTCATTAATGAGGATTTTATTTTAGGCTCACTGTATCACATTAACATATTAAAAAAAAAAAAAAGAATAGAGCTGATTTATTCAGTCAGCCTGGTGTTGCAAACATCACCTGCCTTTTGTTTTTACAGGCCTAATTCACATGGGCCAAATTAAGTCCAGACTTTTATGAGTGGGGCATAAAGGGCACAAAGAGCTGCTTCCCCCATCAGTGGGAGAAGGAACCATAAATTGGCTGCTTACACTGGAGAATCCAGAGGTAAAAATCATGCAGTGCCAGCAGCATTAGTTGGGTCAGACAGGCCATGTCTGAGCTGGATGGACTGGGATGTGTTCGCATTCCCTCCCAACAATAAGGCAGGGAAACCAGTAAGGAAGCAAAGTCTTCAAAGAGCTGCTGCTTAGCACTCTCCTCTTGCACCCCTAGAGCCATGACCACCATCCCTGGGTATCGCTGCACGGTGCACAGAAGGGTCTCTCCCTCCATGAGGCATCTGAGGCTAATTAGCTCACAACCCAATATTTATTGGGATGCAGCAGCTTACTGTAATTACAGCATTCACCAACTGCCTAGACCAAGGGGTAGAAATACCCAGCACCAGGAACACAGGTCACCGCCGGTACCTGCATGCACAGGTGCTTACAACTCCATCACAACCAGCACCAACACCAGGAGAGCCAGCAGGACATTTCTTTTGTCTTACACAAACCTTTACAGCAAAGCACGGAGCAGCAAGCACAAAAGAAAGGGGTATCTTAAAAAGTTAGGGGGTTATGGCTGTTATAGTAGCAACAGTGTTAAATGAAAATTAGATACCGAGGAAGCAATTACACATTGGGAAAACCACAGGTAATAATTACCAGAAAGTTACCTTCACACAGAAGCACTGGAGCAACACATCTGCCTACACCCCAAACCCACTCAGTGACCCAGCATCCTCCCCTAGCACCCACCTGTGAACATTTATACCTGGGAGTAGGTTGTGCCCTCTGCTCCCACCTGTGTGGGATCCTGGGAAATGTAGTCTGTCAGGTGGCCCCTCTTCTGCATGGGTTACTTTGACTCCATAAAATAACATGATTTTAAAGGATTTTAAGTATTTATATGAGTACATAGGATGCTAGGCTCTTTCTCAATTAAAAAGAAAGTCTGAACTTCTTCAGGTGATAGGAATTATAAACACATCTTTAAAAAATAATAACTGAATTGGGAGGAAGCTAAGCCACATTTGTCTTGACCTGACTCAGACTCAGCAACATAAACTAGTTATTTAGAGTACTGAATTTCAGAGCACCAGTGTAGCACAGGTGAATGCCACAGTAGCCACATGCCCTTGTTCTCAGAAACAGATTTAAGAGTAAAGGAGAGGGACATGCAAACAACAGCCATCCAGTATGAATATATCAAGTTATTGTATATTCACCTCCTTCCACAGGAAATGAGTTACTATATACATTGCAAGCAGTTCTCCCCTGTATGGACCAAAAACCTAATTTTTAAGATGCCCAGGCTAAGAGATCACTCCCTGTGCTCTCACTGAGAAAGGATGTACTGGGCCATAATACAGCTCTCCAGTGGCATTGTCCCTCCTGTTGTGGTGACACTGGGAAGGACCGCACTATAGGAAATGAACCACTTAATCGTAAGAGTAGGCTACCAACTTTGTCTCTATATTTCATGTCTATCATATCCTAATAGCAGCAGCAGCATGAGGAAAACACCTGTAAGCTTCAGCGGTAATCAAGGAAAATTAATCACACTGTTCCCACCCTTTCTGAAGAAGACAAACCATTTGCAACTGGTGCAGACTTCCTTCCAACTACATGTCACATTAAAATGTCAGATCAGCTGGGGATTAGATCTAAAATCAGTCTGGAGTCTGTTTTACTGGAAAACAATCAGCAGCAGCCTTCTTATCGCTGTGAGGAAATCTGTGCAGACAGACTACTAGACCAAAGATGACAAGCAATGCACCCTCATGGGTTTTTTTGTGTTTTGGTAGGAGCATGTGCCTCCACCAGAAATAGTCATCTAGTTCTTAGGTCTTCAATTAAGCTTAAACATTAATTTTACTTGCTGCAATGTCATTAAGCCACAAATAAATGCAGTAGGTTCCAAAACTGAATCACTCCTTGTTGAACCCAGTCCTGGCAGATGCTCGTGTTTTTCTGGATGAGAAATAAAACTGGCAGAATGAGGCACAGGCTGGACTTTGTGTCTCTACACCCAGTAGCAGAACTGAACTGGCATATTTAGAAATAAACAGTGGTGAGACACAGATCCAACACAAGGATGCCCTGGTTCATAGTATCCCTCTCCAGACCATAACACAGAGCAGTGATCCTTACACAGGACAAATCTTAATTGCACAGGTTAGTGCACTGTGTTCATAATTTGATAGGGAAATGGTATACTGGAAGGTACAGCAGTAAAACTACTGAACTCCATAACTTGCATTTAGGCAACTGTAAAAAAGGGTAGTGAATGGATTTTTTTCCCATTGAATTCAGTAAGGATTTCACCCCATATCTTTTTAGTTTGCCAGTTCTATAAGCTCAATTTACTGACATGCTGCAGAAAAAAGGACTAAAGTAGCAGGTGTATGCTCATCGCCTTAATTCACCTAGTGAGTCCTGGTGTAATAGAGATTTTATATTGCAGCCAAGTTTTTCTGACAGAGGCAAAACCATCTTCCAGTAACACTAAAAATTCCTACCACTTTCATTATCACAGCACATGGGAGCCTTAGTTGATGACTAGAACCTAGCACAGACAAGTAAGAAAGACAGAGCAAGAAAGGAGTTTCCAGAATGCAGCGTCTTCTATTTCAAAAGTGACAAAGACAGCCCACTAAAAACTAAATCTGCAAGAAACGTGAAAGACAGAAGTTTTGTCTGAGATCTATTTCGTATTCTTATTAGCAGCATTCCCCAGGGTCAAGTAATTTTGAGTGCAATACAAAGTTGATAATATGCTGAGTATAATTATAGTGAGGATTGATTAAGTTGGTAGCCAAAGTACAGTAGCTTTATATCTGAGAGAACATCATAAAAGAAAACCACATTAAAAGTTTTGGAAAAAAACTATGCACAGGGATTGACAACTAGCTCCCTGGTGAAATAACATCAAAGCTGATATATATTGTATGCAAAACAACCCACAAACAGAGAAATTATTATAATTCTTTTAAGGGTTCCATGTCAAAAACTTAAAATCTGCATACATTAGATGCTGCAAAAGAGAATAAAGTATTGACAGCTGTAGCTATTCCATGCAATTAAGCTCAATGTGCCCCCTTTTTCAGTGGCTGTTGAACAACTATGTTTGCCTTTGGAATTTTCTTATTAGTTTCACAGGAACATTTGGCAACAGAAAAAATTTTTGAAGAAATCATTTCAGGAACTGATTCATCCCTGATTCTAGGGGAATTACAAGAGCTAACAGTATAAGGACTCATTAATCCAGTCCACTGTTTTAAAGTATTTCCTCCTTTTGTTTTCTGTTTTTATTTCACATTTACCTTGCAGTCCTGCTCTGGGTCTGACATTTGCATGTGTTCTGCATTTATAACAGTGAATCAAGCTGGCTGAAGCCAGCCAAAATCTGAACATTTCACATGCCTGAGTCCTGCCTCTCTGACAGGTAGAACTCATGGATACAACTGCTTAATTATTATTTCCAAATCACGTTCACTTAAAAAAAACAAAGCAAAGAAACAAAAGATTATCTGTACCCATTGCTGTAAAGTGCAATGACCACAAAGACTTTTGAGCCTGGTTCTCTGATGGGCTGAAATGCTGGTCTCAAAACAACAGTGAACTTCTTAAGTGCCTCCCTTTGTAGAGAATTATTCCATGAGTGCAGTTGTGGATGCCAAAATTGATGGAATTATTCAGATGCTGAACTTAAAGCATCTGCTTTGAAAGACCCGCATTACCAGACCAGCTTGCTGCAGGGACAATATCATTCTAGTCTGAAGTATGAAATATATTTGTTTTCTTTCCATTTTAACTGTATAGCAGGTATGGTATATGACTGTGAAATTACAGGGGGGTTTTAGGAACCTAGGACCTTCTAGTTCAGCAAAGTCATGTCCCAGTTACTGCAGGCAACTATTTCATAAAAAACAACTTTAAAATAGTTCACAACTCATCTTAATGCTACCAAAGCACTTTCCCCCTATTCCTTCGTTCTTCTGATTTCCAGCCTCAGTATATTTGTAGCTTATCATATCTATCTGTCCTACTGTTCTTCCTCTGTTCTAATACTATCCTGAGTTATGAAGACCTGGGATAATGTCTACATTTTTAAAAAAATATGCAAGAATATATCTGCATGATCAATGAACAGGTTATAACCATTTGAAAAAAATCCATGGGGCAGAAAGGATGCTAAGTGTCACTGAACTGGATATTACTGTGTTGATGTATAGATGCAGCATAAAAAAAGGTAATGTTGGCTTGTGCAGCAAAATTATATTGACACAATTAGTTCAATGCTGGTTTTAGAGTTTACAGAATATGACCTCTGGATTTTTCATCTTCAAAGGTTACTTCTAATTAGCATCCAGTGATAACATGTTAGAGATGCTTCTTTAAAAGATATCATAGCTCTAGCAATGAGTACTGACATGGTATCTATCAAAGTCTCATGGTGCCTGCAATTCTGACAAAAGGCACTCCAAAGGACTGGCACGTATCACCTCATTTGCATTTTTGCATTTCATTATGCTCATAATTGCATACCACCACAGCCATTCTTCCCCACTATCTCAGAAAACATTATCAGCAACGTCTGAAATAAATGCTTAAATGTCAACAATTGATGAGCAAGAAAAGCTGACCTTTGCAGGATCTCATTCTTTTGAGAATTGCCCTGGTATGACTCAGTCCATAACTTTCTGTTTGTGTTTGATAACACCAGAACATAGTTGCTGTATGGATTGTTTTTATGTATTGGAAATAGAAAGAAAGTCAAAGAGCTGTAAAAATACAATCCATTTATACTAGCAGTCAGCTGGGATTGACTGAACATTTGCAATGGCAATTCTTAAAGTCACCAAAACATTAAAGTGGACATTAACATTAAGCTACAATGGAATTTCTGTGGAAATATGTGTTACATGCACATTAGAATTAAAGTTAATTTATCCATAACTGATGTTATGATAGTGAACAAAACATCCTTCCTTCCACAAACATGCTGGTTTACACATTGTGAGAAGTGTTCGAGAATTATAAATCTCTAATCTAAAACCAAGGAAAACTATTCATAGTCATCTTACATATACTGCAATATTGACTGGCCTTCACTAAATTGACCTAACATTTTACTCTAGTTTGTTTTTCTACCATCATTTCATGGCTCCATTTACCTTGATTTGCATAGCAATTTTGGTGCACATTTTTCAAAAAAACACTAATCAATTTTAGTTTAAAATAAATTACACCACCACAGAAATTGCTGCCACTGTCCAAAAATGCTAATCAATTTTGAATATCTACATCATGGCTTGCATCCCAGATTTTTTCCATCCAATCCACATCAAAAAGAAATGATAGAAAATTATGTTAACATGTTTGACTGCTTGTTTGCTTGTTTTAGTTGAGGCATTGGTTATGCTTCAATGGCAAACTAATCGCCTGTTTGGAATCTCATCCAGTTTGTGTTACTTTTTTTAATGGCAATATGGAGATACTGCGGAAGATTTCAACACAGTCCGTAGTGAAAGTTGTATATTCTCTACCAGGAGCATTTTTCTACCTCATTTTCAGAGGTATTTATAGAAAGCAAATTAAACTTTTTGTTTTGACCAGTATTACATTCTTCTGTGGAAGGACTTCATTTCCCTGTATTAGAGTTTGTTCTAATGAGGCAGAGACTAGAAGAACAGTTCAATCTGAAAAATAAAGAACCAAAATCTGAGGAGTGTCATTTTTTCAAGGACTATAAAGCATCATTAGTGGGGGTTTTTTAATGTTTCAAATGAAACAATTATTTTAAGCTGCTATTTTCATCCACTTCATGTCTTTGGTACACTCATAGCTTTCAGTACCGAGTGGGTTCCTTTTCACACAGCTTTCACACAGGTTCACACTTATTCCTAATTACTATCTGTTATGGTAACAAAGCTACCTGCACCTCAGTCCCCACATCGGTTCTGTCTTGTGGCTACACCTTTTGTGAATATATAGGGACTTTTTTTCCTTACGATAGAACTATGTAGTTCAGTATCCTGTAGAAACAGCTGAGCTACTTCAAGATTAATTAACCTTAGTGAATATATGCTAACAGAGCTATTGAGCTTTGGGTACTGCAGCTAATTTCCATTTCATGGGTGCATCGCCTCCAAGTGAAACAGTGTACAGATAAAGTAAGCACCAAAGATGAGCCCAACAGTATCCACAAATCCAGAAAGAAAAAAAAATTAACTCTTGTTCTCTGCAATTAAAAGCATCTTATAGAGATTCATTTTCACAGCCAGTACTGTAGTTCAGTCTATTAACTGGTCAATCCCTATTTTGAGGAACGTTAAACAGCATTAGTATGTCAGTGTTCATACGTAGGTGTATGCTGACTTGACTTTAAGGGACCAGGATATCACCCGAGGTGACTAAGGACCTGAGAGGATCACACTCGCAGGTAGATTACTTTCTGAGGTTTTCCTGCACATTACTTTGCAGACAAAAGAGCTCTACCTTTAGAAATAACTGGTAAAAGGCATGTGGGAGAAAATCCAAGACAATTAACAGAAATATGCATTAAGATTTCATTTAAAAGTCCTATTTTGCACATGCGACAACACATGAAAGAGGATTATTCTTCCAAAACAAACCATTGTATTGCACCGAGTCCTGAGGAGCTTCCTAATTCATTGATTCACCTCTTTTGAACTACACATCTTTCCTATTGTTGTAATAAATGGCACAACCTCCAGACCTCTTTTAATATGGCTCATGTGAAATAAGGATGCACAAGCACTATATATTGCATTGTCCTTTCCTTGTTTAAATAGGGGGGGGGGAAAAGGGAGGACAATAGCAATAGGCTTGGATCCACCAACTATATCCATCATCCTTATGCAGTATGAAATACTAGAAACATTTCAGTAGTACTGACCAGCATTTTCTAAAAAAATATGTATTGGTTCCCCTATTTTAGACATTTGAAACATCACTTTTTAAAAGCACTTCAACATGATTTCCATTTTTAAATCTCCTAGACCTCATTAAGATCGCATTCTTTGTTTCTGGCTATTGAGAGAACTTGAATAAAGCCGAGACTCCTCATTATAAAATTTTCTGCAACATGATTTAAAACAAGGCATGAAAAACTATCTATAAAAACAACTTCCCACATGGATATGATTAACAACCAAGATGGAAGCATTTCTTGTTGTCAATAACAACTTCCAGTAATGATTAAGATGGGCCATTATAAATGGGGAAAAAAACCATAAAGCAATCCCCACATAAAAAAAAATAAATCAATATTTCATATGAAAAATAGCACTGGGATTATGTAAAGCAATTCTTAGGTTTATGTCCTTTTTGTCCAAAGTTGGAAAATGAATCTTTTTTTTAGTTATGGTGTGTTTACTATAAAAACATTTGTCACTGTTCTTCATTGAGAGATAAAATGCTGGAAATACACAGTGCACTTATTGGACAATTTAACATGCTGGGGTCAGGCACTCTGAGACTTCACAGTAGCACAACAAGAACAGATATTGAAGATGCTCGAAATCCAGATTATGGCTTTCAGAAGACATGGCGTATTGTTCACCCAGGTTGAAAGCAGATGTATGTTTATATACTTTAATCTTGGCTCAGATGTGAGCTACCATGTTAACAATTTTGTTGCCAGACCGCCCTGGCTTGGGATTTAAATAAAAACAAATTACAGGTCTTAACAGTGATAGATGGACTTCTCTTACATTTGTGTAGAGTATTTTTGCCTTAAGATTAAAGGCTTACGCATTTATCTGCATAAACTAACCCCTGGAGTAGGGTACTGCTGACATTTTCCAAGAAAAATGAATATCCTAACTTATTCCAAAGAGAAGACTTGGTATTTGTATGGCCAGAGTGACCTTTGCAAGTGCCCTTTCAGATTAGGTGCACTACATGGAAAATTGTGCTCTTACAGTACTCCATAAATCATACCTACCAATTTTCTTTAAAGGGGTATGTAAATATCAGTGTACCAGGTGGGTAAACAACACTAACCTCATACAAATGGCTTGAAAATTGAAGAAAAGCACCTTATTTTGCTGCTGAAATTGCTTTTGAAGCCCAGCATTGTGGCTTGGGTTGTAGAATACATGAAATGATTTGTGCACTGGGAATAGAAAATGGGTTGATGATAACCACACTCGACACAGTTCCTATGTTTCTGAGTTCTTTCGATGATCAAAGATATCATTGCTGTATATTACTTTTCTTTGCAGATCCCAAATGCATGTGAATTTCAAGTGACACACATTATCTGCGTGTTCCCAAAATGGACAGACAGCTTTTTAGTTTGTATTTCTCATTTGAGCTAGTTAATGTTTCTGGTCCAGTTTCAGTCTGAGTCTTCTTGCAATAGTTATGTAGCATTTCCATTTAACAAAAACAAGGCAGAGAAGTTCATGTGCTAAAGAAGAAAAAAATATGAAGTTACAGCCTTTGAAACTGTCAAAAGTGTTACCTGAGTAAGTACTGACTATGAAAGTGAGAAAATGTGTTAATTGTTGTTGCGCTGCAACAGGTAATAGAAAAGATTCTGGATGGAGAAAAAAGCCCTGGATTTAGACACATCAGCACGGTAACCTGTACGCCACGGATATCGCAGCACCTTGGTGAAACTCCACGAACCAACCTCAGATGTGATCCACACAGGCTGATTTCAGTTTTAACTTCTGTAACTTTTATTAAATCATTTCTACGCATGTGCTGTTGTCATTGCATTGCTTATCCCACAACATTCTAGATGATTTAGCATAAATATCTACAGCAAACATGGGTAACTCACTTTGTAATGATATTGTAAGAGCAGAATTTGCAGCATTCTCGGCCAAGGTCTATAATCTCAGCCTTACCTTTAAGTACCTGAAGAGACCAAATGCAACTATCTGGTTTATTGAAGGATTGCTTTGACAACTAGCAATCAGAATTCATGTAAGTCACATCCTAAATACCTTTCTAATAATTTTTCAGGCCTGATTCACCTGTGTCAATAAAATTATTCAGGATCCTCCTTTGGCATGGCAAATGGCAACAGCAGGAATGTACAAATTACATTTCCAGGAATTTCCAGTCATTTTGGCTTTATTTTTACTATAGAGATGGACAGCATTTATAAGTCCTGGGCTCGCTCACCTTCAGTTGCACTGATTGATACTCAAACCCCCTGAGGACCAGGCTTTGTGTGTCAACATGGTGCCAAACCCCAGACCAGCTCCTGGGTTGTTCTGAAGTGCGGACCTCAGTGGTGCGATTGCAATCCTAGTAGTAGTAGAAGCTGAGAGCAGACACAGGATGCCCACTTCATGACGTTGAAATAAGCAGATGAAAATTGTAATCAGCCATTTGGAAAGATGAAGTGTGAGTAAAGAATAAAAGCCATAATCCATTTTTAGCATACACTTAAGAAGGTGCCTTAGAGTTATATTGTGTATCAACATTTCCAGTGCCCTCCTTCAAAATCCTTAAATCAGCTCAGCTCAGAGTGCCTTTGGGGCATAAGACAGAAGACAGAATTGCTCACAGGAAAGTATTTGAAGCATTTCTGAAAACAGATTTATTTTTCACAAGGGGAAATAAACCCAACAACAGAGGAATATCATCTACCTCCCAAAGAAACACAACACTGGAGGGAGAAAAGAGCTGCAAATGCTGTAAAACCAAGCTTGAAGCATTTCTGGTAAATTTGTTCTCACTGAGAAGGGAAAAGAGATCACAGAGGGGAGGAGGGAAATGTCTGAGGACATCCTCAGCCTACACACTTCTGAAAAAATCAGTGTCTATCTCCCAGAGAAGCCTCCCTGCCAGCAGCAGATCACTCACTCATATTACCACTGGTCCACCCAACAACAGCTTCAGCAGGACAAGTCTACAGAGGAGATCCAACAGCAAATCCAGCATGTTTCAGGCAAGATTTAAAACCAGCTTGAAACACTTATAACATTTCCAGTCACAAAAGGCCACACAAACACCCCAGAGATACAGACTGCCTTGCTGGGAACATGCCACGTGTTTATCAGCTGTTCTCACCTCCTCGCAGCCTATGACTTGATGTGCTCAGCAGCACTCTGAACTTCCAAGAGGTTGGAGTTTGGAGAAACAGTGATACTGAATTTCTGCTCTCAACAGCCAGTATCTTAAAGGCATTTGCTTCCTGCTGCTACTCTGTTTTGGTTTGGGGGTTGTTTTGTTTTGTTTTTTTTCTATTCCTGTTTATACATTGCATTAAATAGGGTTAAAAATGCTCTGAGAAGATGTTGCAGTGTCACTAATGCACTGCGTGGAAAAACTTTGGGAACAATTCCATTGGTTTGGGGTTAACAGACAGAGGAGTTGCCATAAGTCAGGTCCTCCACTCCATCTAGAATATAAGGACTTAGAATTTCTTTAAGATTAAATCAGAGACAAGCATACTTCAAAAAGGGACAACACAGCCCTGTTTTGTTATGATAAAAGTATGCAATGCATTTAAGGAAAATATGTAATCCTCAGAGCCTTTTGTTAATGGAAGTCTCAGTTCTCATCTGTGTTTTGCACTGACGCTGATTTAAGACAAGACCAGGAATAATTAAATTCAACACAAAGACTCACATTAGTGTCTGGAAACTTGCACCATTTCATCTAGCTCTGAAAGGCCTCATTAGAACAGAGCAGTGAATTACCCTTAACTTTAGAAATCATATGGAAACACCTGAGAAAAACTCCATATTGTAGGAAAAGGAATAGTTAGTGGGGGTTTTTTCAGAAATGCCTATGTGAGTTAGGTAGTATGGGAGCTTATTAAAAACCACTGATGTTTGTATGCATGAGCAACTGAGATGTTTTTGAAAATTCCCACCTTTTACAAACATGTTAAGGTAGTAATTTTCAAAGGAGCTTATGGATTTTACAGAGATGTGTTCAGTTATTGGTAGATTTAAATTTACTCACAAGTTGTTGAGAGTTCAATGTGATTACTCTGAGGTATAAAAAGTAAGCAAGTACACACACGTTTGTAGGCTCAAGGCTGAAAACAACCCTGGACTCAGAGGCAGGCAGAATACGAATATTTTCAAGGTGACTTCTTCATGTTAGAAGCATTTTTTGAATGCAGCACAATGTTACATATGGCATAATGTTGGAGGGGCTATGGAACACGTGTTATTTTCTCTAGTGGGGACAGGAAACAAATATAATGCTATTATTAGTTATCCATTTAAAGCACTTTTGAGCTTAGGAGGAGCTGCATCATGCCAGGCTTTAGAAACGTCTATCTCCAGTCTCTCCAGCTTCCAATATTTAAGGTCTCGTTCATTATTCTAAAGCCTAACCCAGTTCCCAGCAAAGTCACTGGTTTCACCACACTGTAAGAATGCTACTGGAGCCTGCATCCAGCTTTCACAAAATCACTAATTAAAAAAGAAAGTCTGCTGGCAAAAATACCATCTTAAAATGTCTGTTCTGCAAATACCTTGGTAAGCTATAACTCACTTTCTGTTTACTGAAACCTCAAAACATCACATGACCTTGCATCTACTTGCACAACAGGGAATAAAAAAAAGAACTGTATTTGACAGGCACTGCTAATAATGAAAATGTTTTTAAATGTAAGCTCTAGCTGTGTACCAATCACTGCCTAATCAGGGTTATGCTTTTCAAATTATATTGTGTCTTCTTTCACCTCCCGCCTATTATGTGAAATAAAAAGAGAAGTGCTTAGGCAAATCCTTGATCTGTTCACATATATTTTTAATATTAATATGTCAGAGCAGTGGCAATAATGATATTAGGCAAATGACGGAATTCTCCCCCAGCTGGACATGTTAATTGAGAAGCCAAATTTTCGAGGCAAAGTTCACGTCTGTGCAGATGGCAGGACAATGCCGGATGGCAGGCCTAGGTCAGTGTCAATCCCACACCCGACTTTAATGGCTCACTTCTCTGCTTTTTCAACATCGGCTGGTCCCTGTGGGGTGTATAAGTTGGGGAAGTCTGTGTCTGCGGGTTTTTTCTGCCCTTGACTCTGGTGCACTAATTTCACGCCGAGAAGATGCCCCTGTGTGTGATAATAAAAAAAGAGGAATTTGCACTCAGAAGCTCAAACGAGAGAGGTGGGTCCAGCATTGCCCTTAGAGCTGAAGTAGCTGCCTTAAAACCAACACCATACTCTTGCTCTGGCAGCCCTTCATCCAAAGTTTGCTGACATCGAGGGGAGCATATTCCCCACTAAAATCCTGGTATTTCCTTAGTTTAGTAATATTTTTGGGGCAGGGTGGTGGGGCTGTCTTTATTTACATTTATACCTAGGCCACTTAATATTTTGGCCAGGCTGGTCAGATTTCAAGATGCTTTATTCTGCTGCAAGCATATAAAGGTGTTTTGCCCTTTGTCAAAAGGACATGAATATTGTTCACAGTTATATAGGTATTATATTATATCCTTTAATGTGATCTGTGATTCTAAAGCTGGATGTATATACTTATATATTTAGAGAGATATATAGCTATACCGCGTCACAAAAAAGACTTCAGTAGTTTCAGTTTCCTAAGTGATATAATTATTTATTATCTCTAATTAAAATGCAGAGCTTGGCTTTCTGCATGAGACTAGATGAAAAGCCTTTTTAATGAAAAGAGCAACTATGAGCTCTAAACTTCTTTATGGAAAAGATAACTTATGTAATCACTAGTAACCTTTTTCAAGAATATTATCTCACTGTTTATAAAACAATACCTTCTTTACTTTAGAAATTCCCATTTACATATGAAAAAGAGCTTTATTTATTGATGCCTTTGACTGATGTGCATTCCTCTTTCAGGAATACTCTCTTTTTGCCATCTTATATATGCCAGAGCACCTACTTTCCTTTTGCCGTTACCTGCAGTGGTATCTTAAAACCATTCTCTGCTTGAATTACCAATAAGAACAAAATTAGCTCATTCTTCAAATAAAATCACCTCATATTTCCTTGGTTTATAATGTTATATTTAAATGTTTTCTATTCTTATAGGTGAAAGAATGCCACCTTTAACCACTAGAAGCAGGTATAAACAAAAGCAAAACCATATTTGTTTTCCTTTCTTATTGTATGAAAACCTTTCCTTAACATGTCCTGCAACACACACACATACACACAAACACACACACATTTCCTGGTTTTATAAATTTAACTACTTGATGCATCAGGAGGATATAAGCAACAAAGAACTGAAAGTACATTCCAGTAAAACTTGCCCACATCTACATTAAAGATGAGTAACAAACTTATATATTAACATGATTTCTTTAATTTTTATATTGATAAATTCTCCCTTTTATTTCTAAACAAAGAGGGGATGCTATCATTTATGGAAAAAAAATAAAATATTTGAAGGCTTTATGGACTAGTATTTTTCTCATATTTGTGTAATTTCCAACATGCCTACGATCCAAATCCGACCCACATTAAGCACTGCTAACATATTTTTCTGCTAAACTTACAGCAAAAATGTCAACTAGTTTTATATTAATAAAATACAAATGTACAGTATCTCATACTATAGATTGATGTGCAGCCAAATATCTTATGGACATTTCACAAACATACAAGATTTGATTCAAAGCTCACTGTAGTCAAAGGAAAAGACTTGGACTGGTTCTAATGGCCTTTCAATCAAGCTCTCGACTATGTGTATTTTTTCATGAAATGGAAAAATTCATCCTCTGAGGAATTGCCTGGTATGACTGAAGGCAGCAAATTACTTCAGTGATGCTGCATTTGTGCAAATCTGGGCAAAATTTGACCTTGTATACTGACAAACAGGAAAAGAGGTAGGCAACGTGTTTAACTAAACATCTCTGTTGTGCTGTAATCATCTGGTCTTGTGTTTCACTAATTAATGGCTGTGTAAAGCAAGACCATTCAAATAAACATCATTTTAAAATCCATTTACTCTTTTCAGCGCTTGCTTTGTAACTTTTTACTGAATATTGATTATCTTTTAACTTACTTCCTCTCTCAAACCAGTACCTCACCATAAGTAATTCTATTTCTTTTCTCCAAAAAAGAGGGCAACAATTTTGCTTAAGGACATAGTACCAGCCAGTGCAGATTTTATGCAACAGACTCCTAGTTACCTGACTTATATTTTTCGGGACCTCCTGTAAAGCTTCTGTAGCCCTCTCTGGGTGTGAATATCTATAAGCAAAGTACGTATGTTTTCAAGCATATACGTGCGTGTACTCCATGACATTATATAGCCAATTGTACCATGTTTAATCTTACAACTAATCTAGTCAGCAAATGGAAAATAATAATCTATGTACATCAGTTTAAACTTGGATAGTCAATCAGAACAACACTGTACACAGGAAACAGTATGCGTTGATAAAACAAACATTTAACACTGGTTCACAGGCAGCAGATGGGTTTATATTAAGTTGTTCTTAATTTAATTCACAATATTCTTAACAACATTTTATTCTACTAATGAAAATATAACCATATATCTTCAGGAAGGACAACCAACATCCGGGAAAACAGATCAAAAGAGCACAGAGTAATGTAAAAGCCATTCAAGTGAACAGAAAATAAAGACAGCTACTATTTACTTTTGAAAGTATTATTTAGATCAGTGATATTTTTATGTCTTCTTCAGATAGTTAAAAAACATATATGTGCATATTCAAGATGAACGGGGAGGGGGGAATCTTTCAGTAGTCATTCTGCGTACGTGGTGAAAGACAGACCTGATGCAATGCCCCAGCAGTCAGTAAAAAGCCTCTAACTCCAGTGGGCTTTAGATTGGTACTAAAACTACTTGACTTCCAAAATGGGTCCCACATAACTGATTCATGTATTTAGAGCTGTACATCTTTGAAAGAGTTCTATCAGATAGCATCCACTAACTACAGGCAGCTTTGCTTCAATTGTTCTTAATATTGTAACCGAACCTCATCCAGTTCATCGCATTTTCCTCTCCTATTAAAAGCCCTAAAGGTTAAATTCATCCCCTCCAATAATAAACTATCTTCGTAATTCACTTTAAGATGAGAGGTAAAGGATGGGCTTTGCATAGGACCATTAAGTTTACATTTGCAAACGCCTGGCTCACTCACGCAGGTTACTGCCAGCACATGTTGTTAGCTAGCATATAAACTTAGCTGTGAGTAAGCATGTGTTCATAACTGCATTCACTTAAACTGAAAAACCTCTAGTAAATTATGCTGGTCTGTTATGGGTCTGCTATTATTGTATAATAATTCAGATTCCACTACTTTTTGCGATTGAAGTCTTAAAAAATTTCCCGGTCAATTTAGTTAGGAGGAATCCATACACTAGAACTACTCAGGTTTGAGTTAATCTCAGATGATGCAGATTTGTAAAATCACACCACGAGCCAAAAAAACCCCAGGCAATCCAAGGAAATTTGGGGAAATTCAGACCATTCTTTCCATTTATAATTCAAAATAACATTACACAAGCTTAATATCTGACATCATCAGATACTTTCCAGCCTTTTTTCTGTTCCTGTTACTCTTAGCAACTGTGTTGAACACTAATGCAGTTTGTGTGTTATTACCAACAGGAAATCCCTGGCATCAAAGGATTAATTTTAGTCTTTGTCTTACTTTAGTAATAGGAAATAAATTTTACCTAGTCATTGTCCTAGTCAAGTCAAATAAAGAAACTGTATCTGCTGACAAGCCGTTATTATCACAGTCAAATAGATTAGCATTGATTTACTGTAGGTAAGAGCTATTGAAGGGTCCGTTCTGTATGTGCTCTGTAGCAGCATGATTATTTACTGTAAACCTACCCTCTGATTTTCTCCTTAGGCTAGTATTGTTATTATTAAAGCTAATTCACATGAAATTATGGTAGCTCTCCTGGTCTACAGTCTTTGGTCAGAGACCTAAGCAGGTGTTTGCTTAATAATTTGGTCAAAGATCAGTGAGTGAAAGGTTAGGCCATAGAGGGGAAGAATGGAGAGGTCAGAGCACTTGCAGGAGGGGTCTGAGACTTGATCTTCCTGAGTCTGGAACGGTCGAACCTCAAGGTCACCCATTAGTGATCTTGCTTTAACGGACTGTGAGATGTCGACCATAAATTCACCATGCCAGCACCTTTAACCCTATTAATACTTCGACTACTGGAAATAAAAGCAAGGACCCAGAAGGAACCAGCCCATGGAGAATTATTCACAAAATGTCTATGAGATTAAATTTATCTAATAAACCTTACAACTCTCAATACAGCTCTCCAAGGAAAAAACTTTTCTTCATGTTACCCTCTTACGGAGATTCATTACATTCTATATAAAGATTGTAGATAAATAAAGACCCTTCACACACAACATGCACGTACATGTGATAGTCTCTAAATAAATATAAACATACTTTGCAATATAAGATTTTCTCAGATAATAGAATGAAAAATAATGGAAGCAGAAACAAAACAGAACCATCTGTTCCCAAAAGCTGTACCTGTCCATGTACACATAGTCAAAATTTTGTAATGATCATCCAGAATCAGAGGCTAACAGATAAGAAGTCACCTGCCTATCGGAAGCAGACATGTTTTGTCCTTCATTGAGTCAGTAACTATGTTTTAATGGTCAAGGATTTTCACATGTAGAAGTCTGGGATCACCAAACTGTAACTGTCAATTGGGAAAAATGATACTGCCTACTTAGGAGTTTCACCTTGAAAAGCACTTCTTCCACTCTCCAGCTCCACTTCAAGGTGGAGGCATTCATACTTGCTGAATCAGTCCTGAGCTGCAGGGATTCAAATATTTTTAATATCTTGGAACCAAACTGTTCAGACTACTTCAGCATTTCAAACAATTTCAGATCAAAAATATGTGAAGCCACTTACTACCACCATATACCACAACTCCCTTTGGATCATCCCACATCTCCAGACCCTGGGAGAGTCACCTTTTAATGTGTCCAGGATCTTCTGGACTGCATGTGGCCAGAATGAGTTTATATTATTAATAGAAATTGTGCTAAATGTGGGCATAGCACTCCTCAGAAAAAATACAGATCCTAGTTTATCTAGAAGAGATTACAATCTACCTTAGAGCCAGAACAGTATGTGGTGACTGTTCACACAGAGGAAGTACTAAGGGATAGCTGATGGAAGGATTTCTCAGCCATCTGAGAAATCAGGGTATTCGGCTTGTAAAAGAAGTAACATCACAGGCCAGGCTAGGCAAATGTTTACTGCTGTTATGATTAGGATGTCCAAGGGACAATGAGACAAAGGCAACAGACTGCTTCCCCAGAGAGTTCCCAGGGATTCCTGGCAAGCAGCTCCTTCCATTGCAGGATGAGGACATAAGAACTTACAGGCATCAAAGTATCATGAAAGGGAGCAGAAGGGTAGGAAGGGTGAGACATAAAGGAACCATCCACTTGAGATAAATGAAGACATCACAGCAGAGTAAAAAGAGATAACAACAGACAGTTAGGTGCAGAGTGCTAATTGGGAGTCTGAACTGAATCAGTGGCCCCAGCCCAGCATTAATGAAATATTCATGGACGGCCACACAACACACTGTCAGTAAAGGACAGGTTGCTTTGCCTTTTAGTAAGAAGAATTTTACTATATCACAGTCCCTTCTTTTCCCTGCCCTCACAACTCTGAGGCTGTAGTAAGGAAAGGCATGCAATTGCTGTAAAGTGTGTTTTCTCCATGAAAATTTCATATTGGGTACCTTGGCTGTCGAGGAATAAAAAAAAATTAATTATATCATCCATAAAGGCCAACTACACCAGAAACTGAAACATCCTAGAACTTCACAGATATCTTTACTGAATGTCTAGTCATCTTTTCTTTGCCTTTTAGCAGATTTTAGCTTCCAGGTCTTTCTATCTCATGAAACCTCTGCAGACATCTGAACAGAAAAAGTTTTTCATATGTGGACAGGAGGGAACATGGTGTTTCAACAGAAAAGTAGCCTTCCTATGGACAAAAATTCGTGGGTATTTCAAACTGAGAAACTAAACCTGACAGAGGCTGTCATCTTTTACATGGTATAAAGTGCCCACAATCCCTACAAAGGATCAACAGGTTCTGGGCTCCATCCAGAGCCCCTCGGAACTGAGCCCTTCAGCCAGAATACTTGGCTTCAATTCGTATCACTTGAGCTCACATTGTTCAGATGAGCTTAAATCTTTACATAAACTGTTTGCTCAATTGCACTGCATACCGTGCATGCTGCTGTGTGCACCTGTTTGTTTTGATAGCAAGCACAATAGGATATTTTGTGGGTTGAAATGATCCACTGTAACAAAACAGTCTTTTTTTTTTAATTAAAAACAATTCTGGAAATGAAGACACAAAGAGAATATGTAGAAAAAATCCTTTTCTAATGACTGAAAAGTAAAATGTGTCAAAATATTTTTAGAACCTTGCAAGCATTTTGGTGACAGAAAGTCAGTTTTCAGAGAGGAGTTCTGGTTTTAATGGGCATAAGCTTCTGTCTTTTAAATGATCTCTAAAAGATATTCTAAGTAAATCATTAAAGTATTCTGTTTTTAAAATAAAGATAAATTAATTATTAAAGGAGACTCTGTACTTACTGTGTTCCATGTTCTGCTTGCTAATTAGGAAGGAAATGCACTTTTAAAAAATCTGATCAGGAGATAAGATTTCCAGTCTACTTAATCAGTATGGGTTGGAATCTACTCACAGAAAGCCATATCTCATAATACTTCTCCATGTTGAGCTTTCATTAATTAAAAGAGGAATAACATACACAAAGCCTAAGCTGAAAGACAGACTGACCATGTTCATCTTTAACATGAAATCTTATACTTCAGGGGTTCTGTTTATAACTGCAAGTAAACAGTACCTTAAGCCCCGAGTTTTACACAGAACTCTACAATACATGAGGTCAAAATACAAAGCTAATGATAATCATGAATAATTATTTCCTACAAATCATTTAATATACTTCGTACCACCGTGCATTTAAACATGAATTAACACAGAAAACAGAGAAAATGATTCATGTAGCGTGTTGTTGCAATAGGTCATCTCATCCTATTCAGTGATGGTAGAACAGTCATTTGGACACTTGTGTACAGCAAGATCTTGAAACAGAAAATACCTATACAGGCATGGAGCTGTAAGGATGCATTAGTTTCCCTTCTAGATTATAGGCCAGAGATGAATAGCCATCTCAGAAATCTTTGAAATGACAGAGATAAAATTCTCTAATTTTCCTAATGCTCACCACAGAGGTAACATTAATCCAAGCTTGGAAGAGGACAGCAGAAGACAGAGAGAAATGTCAGCCCCAGCCCCGTGTCAGCCGTAAGGCAGAAGCTCCTGGCTCTGTAAGGCAGAACCATCGGCACAATGTAACCTCTCGCTACATCAGGGAAGGTGGATTAGCCACAAACCAGGATAGGTGATGTTCTATGGATTTGTTGCTTTCTTTAGAGTAGAGGAGACCGGTGTTGTCTTCCAGAAATCAGTTCACTGCCCAGCACAAAAGCTTTGCCCTTTTGCCCCCTTTGCACGCAGAGAGAGGGGATGCTAACATGGTAAAATTCACTCCTGGGCAAGAGGCCAGAACAGGGCCTATGTACTATTAAGCCTTCAAAATAGGGTTTAAGTGGGACTTAAGTGGTGCATGAGCCTTTTGTTGGCTTTCTGCCCAGAAATGAACTTTACCCACAGAGAATATTACATGTTGTCCATGCATTGTCTACCATATATGGGAGCAATGTAATTCCCCTTTGTCACCCTGACAAAACGCCCAGCATCACTTAAACTGAGTTGTTCTGAATGGTCCAGAGTAAATTATGCCTGCTGCACATAACGCAACCAAGCAAAGTACTACTAATGCAGGAAGCAAGTATGCCTTGATGGTGAAGGAAATTTCATCTTCTCAGGACTGCCATGCCAACATGGTAGACAGTATGGGCCCTTATTATAGAAGGATATGGTTTCCAGCATTTACATGTATAAAACAGCGTATAGATTTTCTGCAGGTCTTTATTTTGACCTTACAAACCAAAAGGAACCTCATACTATTATGTTTATGTAGCATTCTTCATTTTAAAATGTAGCTAGACATATTCCCACATTCTTCAGTGTGCTTAATTTTATGCACATGAGTAGCCTTTCAGCTTCAATAGAATTGCACAGGCAGTAGAAATAAATTAAAACACCGTGTACGTCTCTCAAGGAGCAAGGCCCAAAGTTGTACTTGCATTCCCGAAGTGAAAGCTTTTCACTTTTTTCATTTTATTTCTATGGTTTTTTGCTTTGGCACTAGGGCTGTCTCTTTCCTGATTGACTCATTTTCCTTTGAGAGTTGTTTAGATAGGTTACTAAGGAGGTTAGAAAAGACAAGAAACAAAATGACTTGCAAGATTATGCACAATATAAGAGAAATACATACACCCTGGACATTTCCCAGCCAGATACGGTCTTAACTGGAAAAGGGATGACAGGGAGGAAAGCAGAATTGGGAACAGAAACATCAGATGTCCTGGAAGGAATGATAAATCATTATTTGCTATTGTAAATTCTACTGGCAGCTTTTAAAAGTGACCACAAGTAGTCTCTCTGACATATAGTGAAGGCATCCAAAACTGCTGACAGGTTCGTGTATACCAAATTAATTAATACTTTGTATTACATAGACAATTATTAAGGGCTTTGAGTTAGAGTTCCTACATTGCTCTTACTTCGAAGCAAGCAGCTGCATTTTTTTTCCTGATTACACTTTCTGTAAACGGCATGTGGAACCTGATGATTATCATTCATTTTTATTTAGTTAGCAGATGGCTTCCAGCAGCAATTCCTTAAAAGTTTCCTCATTTATAAAATATGAAGTGGCTGACCTAAGTTAAACCAATTAGTAACTTTCCTTTATCATTTTTCCAGGTGCTTTCTTCATTAGAAGATATCAATCAACTGCAGGGCAGTAAACATGCTAGTTCTGGTATTTGTGGAATGCTCAGATCATCAATTGAAGTACACACAGTTCAAATCTGAAATATTAGCAGTTCAAAAATCCATTAAGATCAGTATCAGATGAGTTGTTACAATAGCCATATTGAAATGTGTTGCACAGAATCAGCTTGCGACACCTTGGAACTGAAAGAAAATATTTCCTGTTACTACAATGTTCATACAAAAACTCTAGATTGCATTCAGTGGGCAAGATAAAATGTTTTTCACCTGGAAAATGTTCTCTTTTAGTAATACCATCTTCATTAAAAATGTTCAGATTAGTTTCTTCAGCTGCTCTGTATCTCCCGATACAGAAGGCAGAGAAAATGTTTTAGGATGAAAGTATTCTTATGCAGTACAACTGAAAAGTGATTATCTATTTGTTAAAAACAGACAAAGATTTTAGCTTCTTTCTACAACCAGGATCTTTCAAGAAGATACCAGTTTTCGTTTCAAAAAAACCCAAAGCCACATTATTTGAAATAATGTACATGACTCAGACTTTTACCCAGTCTAAATTAATAACCCGAGATGTGCTTCTGTCAGTATTTCTGCATAACTGTATCATATACCTCTATAGTCTGAAAATTTCAACTATCCTTCCAATCACTCTGGAGTGGAATGCAGTTACAAGATTTTGTATCAAGTAGAAAAGAAAATAACCTGTATACTTTCTGAACTGAGGAATATTAGAAAAGACCAAAATCCTGATTCTGTAAATCTACACCATCAGGTAAAGCTTCAACTCATATGAGTAGGACCCTGGCAGGACCAGGCCAACCATTCACCAGAAATGTTGATGTAATAAATTTCTGTTTTGCAAAAAAAGCAGGTTAAAATTATAAATGTCAAATATTAGTAGTTCTTTTTAAAAAGGCATCTTCCCTGACACTTCACCCTCATCCCTTGCTCTCCTCCCCACGGATGGCAATGAGGTGCACAGTAAAAGAAATTAAGATGATAGTGTTTTGACAGGAGCAAGGACACTCCAGTTTTCATCCCTGCAGACAACAGAAATGACATCACATCTCCTCAAACTGACACATTAATAAATTTAGTATCACCTGAACTTTTCTGGAAAAGAGAACCTTTTACACCAGCAAGTTATCTGGTGTCAGTAATAATAGGATTCTGTATCATATTCTGCTCCATATATGATGGCAGAATTACCTTTTGGGCCCTAACAAGTTGACAGGGGTTCATTTTGCTTCCTCTTTTAATGACATCTTCTTTGCAGGTGAACTGCCGATGTAATGACTTCCTCTTTTGCTTCTGAATACTCTCGAAATGTCATCATGACCCAAGACATCTCAATCTGGCTTAATGCAAACGGGAAGCAAAGGGTTTTTAAAGGTGAAACTGATCTTGCTAATGAAGAAGTATCACTCTTCATCTGGACAGGGAGCACAAAGCTTGTTAGATCGAGCTAGGTGAATGTCACAGGTTAGAGTTCAAGCATAACACAGAATTGTGACTAAAGATGTTATCGTCTATTTATGTAGAGATGCACAATCAAAACAAAGTAATAGAAGTCTAAATCTAAGTATTTTGGAATGACCCAGCAAGATATGAAATAAGCAGTTTTTTGGAGAGGTCAGCATTTTGAGGACCTTAATCATGAAAAGTTCAAACATTTTAAAAAAGAAGACAATAAACACGTAAGAATATGTTTTACAAAAAGAGAAGGAATAAACAGCAAAGGGAGGATATTGGATGCTAGTGTAGCCCATTCATTGCTCCAAGCTGGAGAATTAATGCAAAGGTATCTGATTTGTATGTTTAGCTACAGCATTTCAGTTGATAAAAATGCTTTGTATTTGCCACTAAGTTGGATTATTCCCAAAGTATATACATATATATTTTTAATGCACAGGAGAGCCAATTAGGAGGCTCAAGCAATGTGAGGACTGTTTTTCAGTGCAAGTGGAAAGCAGCTTGCTCTTCAGACATACAAAAAGTTTCTTGAAGCCATTGGAAGCTTCTGGGAGGAGCAGGGGGGGGCGGGGGGGCGGGGCTGGGTTGTAAACCAAAAACCAAAAACCCACAAATACCAAATGCGGTCAGATTACCTTTGCTGGCTGAAAGCAGGCATACCCGTACTGCCTCATCATCATCACCTTTGTGGGAGATGGCAGTCCTCTCGCTGAGGGATCTGCTGGGCTGTGGGAAGCATTAACTTTCAAAGCCTTTGCTGACTGTATAGAAATGGTAGTGGTAACAAAATTCAGCTTGCCTCTTTGCAGATGTTTCTTACATGTTTAAACCATTTAATAATGTTTTGCTTACAGTCCAGGTCCTGGTGATACTTTTCTATTTAAAGCAGCCCACTGTTTGCGGGATGTCTCAGATGGACACATTGTGTGAATGGGCCCAGATTGAAGCTAAGGCAGAAATTGTTCAATGATTCACCAAGAGGAAATAAAAAACAAAAGCCTACTGGATTCAAACGCTTGTCTGAATCAGGGAACATTTCAAAAAACACCACATGAATATTTTAAGTGCCAAAACTAAAATGGAGATTTGCAAATAAAGGCTCAGATTTTTGAAGGAATATTTGCACCATTCATGCAATCTTCCTGTCTGCTTGAAAACAAAAACTATTATTTTTATTATGAAGGTATATTTGAGATGATCTGATTTAAGTTTTTGAGCAGTTTTTTCACAGAAAAAGCAAAATATGTTTGCACTACATTTTGGTTTAGACACACTGTTTTATAAGAGCTTTTCTTTATTTACTCTTGCTTTCCCAAAGATGCTTAGTGGCGTTTACTAATATAGAATATAAAATCAGATAGGAGAAGGTCTAAAAAGAAGATTGATTGGTTTTAAAAACAATATCTATAACTATGATGAGCCCAGTCCCTGACTGAAATCCATTAAGATCCTCAGACAGAAGATACTACATAAATTAAACTACATCGTAGTAAATTTTACCCAAAACAACAGTCAGTGTTTACATTAAAAATAAAAAAAAAACCATGGTGTATCAAGTCTTAATACTAAAGGACTCAGATGAACCAAATGGAACAACTAGAGGTTATGCTCCATAGCAGTGGGTCAACTTTGCAAAAACTACTCAGCAGAGTTCACTAGAGGTCACCACAAAAGAAAAAAAAAAAAAGACAGGTGAAAGAACAGTGGGTTCAAGAATCCAAACTCAATTATGGAGTCCAGAAACCTGCTGGCTGGCTTCTCCACACCATGTAGACAAAAAATGGCTCAAAATATATCAGAATTTCATACAAGCAGTGTAGTTTCTTATTACACAACTAGAAACAAAGGACAGCTTTTATGCAACAGCGAAAACTTCCAGGCAATACATCATGCAGTGGATTGATGCTAAGATTGTTTGCTGGAGGACAGCCTTTATTCATTCTAAATCAATGAGTGCTACAGAATGGATGATAAACTCGCACATCAAACTCTGAAGTTGCTATTCAAGTTCTTTTTCGAAAAAAGGTGGTTGAATAGAAGATTTGATTATCTAATACCCAACACAACACAGAAAATGCAGTACCTTCTTTCTCACATGTAGAGAAATTGGCTAATGAGTTTAATCCACTTACCTTGAAAGAAAAAGTAAAGTATTTGCAAATAAGTTTAAATGAATTTTCAATTAAAATATTTATGAGTCACGGCCTCTGTGTTATTTTAGGAAAAACAAGCAATTACACTTAGTTCTAACAGGTGGAATAATGACTTCTTCACCTGTCAACTGACAGCTTAAAATTCCCACACATGTAGACCATTTCTGTTTCATCTTTTCTTTGAATTTCAGCTGCTTTGCTTTTCAATGCCTGTGCTTTGCTGGTGTCTCCTTTGTGTCTGAAACTCTCACACTGAGTTCCGCCTCTTTGGTGCTGGGCTTTCTTTTCACAGTGACATTTCAACATAAACAGTCAATATTCATTACCTCAAAGGAGACTTCCCTCCTATTGCTGACCAATTAAATACCAGCTGAGTTAGGCAGACAAAGGTAAAGAAGCTGTAACACAAGGCTAGCTTGGAGCATAGTTCTTCTCTCCTTAACAGAAAAAAAATGTATTCAAAACAAAGAATTGATATTGGGAAAATCCGAAGCAGAGCAAAACAGTTTCTTCAGAAGTTTATGCTCCTCCTTTTTATCTTACATGGTCCTTTCCTAGTGTTATTTAGTCTGTAGGCAGGAATAAAGATGCATATGTATCACAGGGACAAAGACAGATCACAGGTATTTCTCTACAATCCCACGTTTGATGAAATAACAAGGATGTAACAAAAAATAACATCTAATGTTTGATGCCACAAGGAAGGGGTTTTCCCTTTTCTTTTCTGAGATGTGAATAAGATTCAGATGTGGCTTGAATGTTATTGTATTATATACAGTTCAGTAAAGGCTGTTTAATTTTGTGCTATGTAAGGTTCAACTCTGAGAAGGAAAATGTCCACCTAAACAGATCATGAGCAAGGGTGAAGAGGTGCACTAAACTTATGGCTGATGAGAACAGCCTGCTGACAGATCGCCTGGAGGCTGATAAACCTCCTTCTCTTCCACAGAGTGGGAGGGGATGGGCATCAGTGTCATTCACTGTCTCCAAAATGTAGGTACAGCCTTTAGGGGAAGGAACAGTTCTACCCATGGCAATGCAATTCAGGCATGCACGTAGTTTCACCTCCAAAGTGCAGGAGCACTGAATCATAAAAATACCTAGCTGAAAAGGACTCGGAGAGATCATCTATACTGCATACCTGCCTCGAGGCAGGATCAGATACCTGAACTATTCCTGACAAGTTTGTCCGACCTCTTGTTGAAAACCTCCAGCAGCAGAGACACTACAGCTCCCTTGGCAATCCATGCCAGTGCTTAACTGTGGCTACAAGTTATTAAGTTCTTCTTACTGTCTAAACTAGATCTTTTTTGCTATGAATTAAGCCTGCATACACCCAAATTGGCACATACCCAAATGGAATCCAGAAAGAAGACCAGTGGTATTTTGTCCCATAATATTTTTCAAAGACCTTAAGCATATGCAGTAGGTATTGGGTGATGAGGATGTTCAGAGAACAATTTTTAAAAATACAGTAATGATTCATAATCTGAATCCAGAAACTTAATTATTTGTCTTAAGAAATGTATTAGTAGAATAACCTAGCAAAGACAATGAAACAGTTCGGAATATGAGGCTACAAAGATCGGTACCAAATGTGGTGCTAACAAAAATTAGTCTGAAATCAAAGGATTTAATGATTGGACAGTACAAGATCAGGCTGAATTGTCACAGTCTGAAATAGCGTGCTTAATGATATTAAATAGTTAGTGCATTTTTATATGAACATATAAGCATGTTTTGTTCCTTCTTGTGAAATAAAGAGATATTTCCATAGCACAAAGGGGCCCAATCCCACAGCCTATCCTCAGCGGGCAGTTTGCTTAAGCAAGAAATGCAATGTCCAGCTTTCTCAGAGGATAGAGACAATACAAAGAATTGGTGTAGACGCCTTATGTAAAGGTAACAGCTTGAATCCCTGAAAGCATCCAAACGATTTTTACTTAAATGGAAGTGACGCTGCCAAGAAAGAAACTTTATCCTCATGAGAGATCTTTATTAGCCAGGGTACTTAACCCTAAAGATGAGGAGAATTTAATAATCACAGGGTTGTTTTCTTCCTCTTTCTTTCATTTGTGCAACCAGCAGCTAGAGGGCACAAAAGAATGCTTTTACCTTATGATCTATTATATAAAAGAGCTCTACAGACTGAATAAACAAAAAAAGAAATCAGCGCTAATATCATAGTATACGACATATTTTGTTTGGAATCTTAATCTGTATTCTCTTGCGCAAGAAGCAGTAGCGGTTCAGATAGACAATGGCATGACAACAGAAGACTAATCAAAGACCTTTATCCCACTAAGAATATGTACTTAAACCCCAGAACATAGCAGGTATTTCACGCCGCAGACACTCTCTGTGAATATGGTCATCATTACTTGCCTTAACTGTTTTGCAAAGCTCTTTGTTTAAAACTAATATAAACACGTATTTAACCTCCTTCATTCTTACATCTTAAATATTAATGCTGGCTGTGATTCCGCATTAATAACAGCTATTATTTTTGCATTAATAAGGAGCTTACAAGAATAAACATGGAAGTCATAGTGCAGTCTTCCTGTCAATTAAAAAGAGAGTCAGTTGTAGTTGCAGAGTGCTTTATCTTATCATTTCACTCAGGACATTCCCAGGTTCATGGATCTGATCTGAACAGCTCCAGTGATAACAAACATGTACATACACAAAAAACCATCATGGCAAGAAAGCCACAAAGGAGGTTATCAGTGAGTTGCCAGTTTTGGAATCCCTCTACTTTGGAAAGAGCGTTATCACCATAAATTAGGTCATTTATGTGGACAGTGTGAGCACAGAGCTTGACATTTTTCCACCAGAGATCCTAATAACCCCAGGAGGGGTCACAACTGTTGCTGTGCTATAAAATGGGGTGGACCTTAATAGCAACGTGTGTATTTGTATGTGTGTATATATATACATATAGTTAAAAAGCAAAGCAAAACAAAGACCCTTTCCCTTCACCCCTAATGAACTGCACCAACCCCCTAGGCTGAAATGACTTGGATCCGGATAGAGTGCCATTTGCCAAATTGTAAATTGCCTACATTTATTTTGGGAGTGCACTAAACAGAGTGCTAATTGCCTTGTTTAGCACTTTCCCTTCTTTCATTTGCACTGGTGTAAAATCTTAGTAAATTAACTCAGGATTTTATTATGTAGGTAGCATTTGAACAACTGAATCAGTGAGAAAGCAGCATCAAAGGACTGATAAAAGAGGAGTTGACTCTACCCAGAATGCCATTTATATGTCCCTTGAATTAAAAAGGATGAAATTAACTTTTAATCCTTTTGCTTTTCATATAGCTGATCTTAACATAACATGTATTACTCAGTCATTTTATTTGCATTTACTCATTTTAAAATGTTAATAACTGTGGTTGCAAGCTTACTGTATGGGAATGTGCAATTGCTTGTATTCATATACATAAGTGTGTAGGAATCCTTAGTAATTTTTTTGAACTGCAGCCAAGCACAGACTTGAGGCTTCTGTTTATTGTCAAAGAGAACACCCTGAAGAGCAATTCCCATCTAACTGTTCAGTGGGCTATGCAAAATTAGCTGGTGGCCTCACACTTGCCCACAGCACCAACGGTATCTTAGTTTTATACAAAGTCCAAAGAAAAAAGGGGGGCAGGTGGGGGGTGGAGGTGGTGATCACCATATTCTCACCTCTACAATAATCATCTTTCCCACAGGGAAATGAGAAATATATCATTTATGCTGGGAACAAATTCAATGACATTATATATAAAAAGGGTATTTTAGATTGAAATCTTGCACCAGAAACATTTCCTCTTAAAAGCCACAGGCTGAGGACTTCAGCGTGGTAGCACTATTGCTTGTGAACACAACTTCATCACAAGAGAATGCAGACTGAAGACCACAGAGTCAGCAGTGAGTCAATCTGGGCTCTGTTCTGAACACACCTGCTGGACAATTGCTCTCTTTAGATGATGGATTTCAGCAGTGAGGAAGTATCTGCAGTGTTCCACTGACAGAACCTTAATTTTCCTAAGTTCAAAAAACCTGGAACTTTTGGCCAAAAGCCTCATCGGTACAGAAATTATAGATAAAAGCCTGTTTGTTGCTGTCAGTAAAACACTGTTCTTCCCAAAATTTTATTTACTCTTTTCTCCTTTCAGTTTACTGTCTTTTCAAATCATGTATTTGCATAAGTGAGGAGCTCAGAATCATAAAATATATAAATTGATTTATTAAAGTTAGAACAAATTTAAGAAACTATTAAAACTCAATAAGTTTTCCTAGTTTCTGATAGATTTTTTTAAAGGCTGCTTTGCTGATTATTTTCCCCTCAGTACTTCTGATTGTAATGGGAACAGGTGACAAAAAACAAGTTAGTATCAGAAGTCAGCGAGTCCTGAATCCTTAGCTTCATATGTAACTTTGAGTAAATAATGCATCATATAATTACAGGTACCCAAACCTCTATACATTAAGGTACCTTATCCAACAGAAAAAAAGGGTTTGATCTACAAAGCAGCTTTTTTAGTGATATTTTTAAATTCTGTTTCCAGACCAGCATTCTTTGGGAGGGTTCCAAAGAAGTATCTGAACTTTTGGATGCTTCTCCCAGCTGAACCGCCAAACCATTTGATGCAACTCTATTATTATTTAACACCTGGCTGCACTGCTATTAAGTGCTGTGTAAATAAAATAAGATATGATTTAGTGTGTGCTGGCAACTATTTGCTAACAAAACAAATGTTTTCTAATGATTCGCTGTGCATAATTTTATGATAAAGGACCAGAACTACTCCTTACTTTATAAAGGTGAATATGCCATGTTTCTATGACTGCACATCCAGGCACACTATTTAGGACCACATCTTCTTGCTGCAAGAGTTAGTGAGTAGGAAAGAACTAAGTTATACATTTATTTTTATCTGTGCAAGAATATCATGTTTAATTAGGATGTGATATTCTTGTTAATGTTGTGGGGGTTTGTGGGGTTTTTTTGCATTACAGGTAACATATAGCACTCATTCAAGCACTAGAACTCCAGGATGTTTCCTGCTGATAACACATGTAATGAAAATTTACTCTACATCTAGAACTTTTTCATTGTAATCTGAAAGCGGTTAAATTTAAAGTATTGAAGAACAGCTACAATGGACACCAGAGGCAAAGTAGCCACAGAATACATAAAGCTCATAAGCACAGTCTTTCCTCAAGTTGCTGTATAAATCTAGCAAAGGTTAAGTCGGTTCTGCCAATTCAGTGAAGTGAGCTACTAAGCCCATAAAGCAGGTAAGTACGTTTACTACAGAAGGAAGATCTAGGACATGGGTTGAATAGTCCTGAAAAAGGAGTAGTCAGGAACCTAAGGAAAGGATTTTGTTTTTAACTAGTCCAATGTTTGACCACCCTGGCCTCACAGTTTCAGGAATATGCTTTTAATTAATTAATCTAATACTGAAAAAGAAACTGGACAAAACAGCTGCTTTCAAGTCCTTTATACTTTTGTATTTAATCACAAAAACAGTTAATGCAGAAGAAAAAATACACAAAGGGGAAATCCTCTATGAATATAGTACAAAGATTTTTAGGTTCTAATATAGTCCCTGATCTCAGGCAAAATGAATATGCTGAAGATTCTCCACCAAAAGATTACATGCAGAGGAGCTGGCTACCATTAATGTTTCAAGCAAATGCTGCCCAGCTCCACTTTGTAACAGAAGACCATTAATAAAAAATATATATTATTACAGCTAGAAAGTGCAAAGAACTTTACAAGTCTATCAGTATAGTACCTTCTCCACAACAATTTTTACTTCATATTACCAACAGGATTTTCTCAAAAGACATAGTCTTCAAAATAGAAACAATCCAGGCATGATGGTTACACTAAGAACATAAAACTAACCCTGCCCAGGTATCCCACAGGCACCAATTTTGATATTCCTTCCTTGTTCAACATTTCTGTTGGCAAGTTAATTTTCAGAATCAGTTCTAGTATTAGAGCTTCCTCCATCGCCACTCCTAAGCAAACACTCTGCTGGAGCACAAGGTATTTCCTTTCTGAAACAAATTTCTGAAGTTCATTTATAGAACAGAAGTGAATAAATAGGTATGAACTTGAAGATTTTCTCAGAATCTATTAGTGGTTCTTTTATATTTACATTTTACTTACAAGCAACTCTAGCAACTACCGCAACATATCCCTATTTAGTATATATATACATCCCTATTTAGTATGTGTATATATATATATATACATCCCTGTTCAGTACATATATATACACACAGAGCATGCATGTAGATGCAAAAAAAACCTAATGGCGTGGGTTTTACATAGTGTCAGATTTGTGGGTGGCATTTCCCTTTGCCTGTGAAGGATGCATGCTAGTCTTAGAGTACCAATCACATAGTACTTTCTGCATAAGATCATGATCTTGCTCATGGTGAAATCTTCTACAATAATATGGCTAAAGGACATTCTACATGTCAATAAAATGAAACTTTTGTCTTAGCCTTATTCTCTAAGCACCATTTTATTTCAACTTTTAAACAAAATTAGTGTAATCTGGATGTAGAGGGAAAATATTTTGTTAAAATATTTAAAAGTCTAAGTCACGAACTAACAATGCTATAATGTAAAGTCTTAAGAACCTGAGGCATGAGTGCTGCTGAGAGAAAAGCCTACTGTGAGAATAAAATAATAAATACACCTGCTACTGTTGGATCAATCTTTTGTTGATAGTAAAGGATACAGGAGTAACTCAGTGAGGAGTCATTGTGTAGTGGCTCTTCCACCCACCTGGGTTTTTAGTGATGTTTTCCATCTTGCCACAGCCTTCCTCCTTGACTCCCCTGGTTCAGCTTCATACAGATAACTTTAACTCATTCAAATCATCATGGTAACTGGAAAATAAAGCACTCATTTTTAATCAGTCTTAGTACTTGTGACACTGAGTCAGCAGAACTTTGAGATGACTCTGCCTGCATCTTTTTCTTTAAAGGGAGCACACCAAGAACCCAGCACTATCTGTAAACACCACAGTTTTTCTTAAACCAGACACAAGAACGGTGAACTTCTTCAAATGGAAGAAACCTCAGAAAAAATAAGGAACACGGAAAAAGGAATGAAAAACTTGGCAAAATTCTCTCCCTGCCTCCTGTGTCCTTACAAGGTGGGTCCTTTCTCTCAGGCTTGCTCTCAGATCAGCAGCTCAGTGACTTTCTAAATTCTGACAACTTGCATGCAGTCCCCCGGCTCCTTATGAAGCACTGTGCTTTCACTGCCTCAAAGTCCTGTCTACTCCCCATCCTCAGCAGCATCTCAGCCTTAGCCCTTGCTGAAGGGTCCCTTTTCCCATGCCTCATCTCCTGTGATCATGCCCAGATGCTCCTGGGGAAGGAATGATCTCCCCTCAGTCCAGAGAGCTGAGGCAGAGGACAGCAGTCAGAAGTTAAACACCTCCCTAAGGGAGCCTCACAGGCCAAACACACATACTGGCTCACACATAATAAACTCCAATAAAACAGGTATAATACAACGCAGTACCTCTAGGCTATTATTTCATAAATTATAACCTTTAAGAGATACCGTTTCAGTTTTACAAGTCTGCAGGAAAGCAGCTTTCCCCAACAGTCCTGCTGGAAATCCTGCCTCGACCTGGAGCCCCAGGGATGCTTGTGGGCAACCTCGGGGGAGCCTGGACTTCCCTTACTGCTCTCATCAGGTTCTTACACATCAAAACTAGCTAAGAGATCAAGTCACCACGTCACCTCCATACAATACTGTCACACAAAACAGGACTGTTTTTCACCCACAAAGTGCTTCGCTCTAGAAATGCAATATATTAATGGAGAGTATTGGTGAAAGTGCTTGGTATTATTTACCATATTTCATGTCTGCAAATGTTGGCACAAATTTTAAATTATTTACCCAGTGCTGGAAACAGATTAGTGACAGAAACACAGTGGCACCCATAGGTCCTTACACCCATTTCTGACCCCCCAGCAGCAGCCAGCGGTCCCTCCCAGGTAAACACTGGCAGCATTTGATGTCAGTCACAAATGACGGCAGCACCAGTGAGGAACAGCTAAAGGAGGTTTGATATTTCATTTCGGTGGGCAGGAAAATTAAATCCGCAGTTTGTGACTCTTAGGAAATTAAGTTTCTATTAGGAAAGGGTTAAAGACAGATTATGTAAATAGGGATATTGTTATTTGTCCCATATGTAGCACTGTGAAGACTGCTTTCTCTCCCTCCCTCCCTTCTTTTTTTTTTTTTTTCAGTTTTTCTTTTCCACAAATTGAGAGATTAACCTGGTCTCAATTGAAATGGCAGCCCATATCATACCTTCCCTTGATCTCACAGCATGGCTAATAACAGCTGGGGCCTACCAAGCAGGCTTCTTTATTTTTCCTTTATTGTTCCAGGCCACACAACCGTGAACCTTCAGCATGTTATGTACTTAAGCATGGTCAGGTTGATGTCATTATTTTCTTATTGTTGTGGAGCTCCCTGGGTGTTTGCCCATATTCATAGAGAGGGGCTTGTGTGCTCTTTGTAGGTTAACCTTTTAAAAAGGAGATGCTCGACCACTTGCAAATGTAGCCCAGGGCTGTGACATTGCACTAGACCGATTGGTACGCTTCAAAACACATATTAGCACCACTTGTGCTATTTCATCTTTCTTTTTAATTTTAGCCCAGTCTTGTTAGATAAATCTTATCTGCACCACAAGTAAATGCTTGATAGAGCACATTTTTAAAGCCTTTAGAAGGAGGAGGGGGGGAAAGCGTGGTTTGTCTGGGTCACTGTGTGCTTTGTCTTAAGTTTCGGCATAGCTATTTGCCAGTTTATCTGTCCATCGTCCCTCCATCTCTCTCCAGCTACCTCGCAGCAAACAAGCCACGAGCATTAGCACTGAATTGTGAGAGCTACAGGGGAAAGTGCTTCTCTGCATGAACCATAGCCACATTTAGCTTTTACAATCCTATAAAAATTGGTCTACTTGCTATCAGTTCAGCCTGGAAAGCAAGCAGTGGCTCTCAATTGCCTCCAGCTTTGATGTAAGCACCCCACAATATTCCCATTTAAACTGCAGTGGATAGAAGACACCTATAAAAATATTAATTAGCTCCAGTTGACACCAGATGCAGTTAACATACTGTGCGCCAGCTCTGAAATACTAGAGTTTTTATTAGGTAAGCTAATGTTTATTGCAATCATTAAAGCCTGAGTCATAAAAGGCTGAGCACAAGAAAGATGTTTCAGGTATTATTCCTTTCACGTATCAAACATAAGTTTGCTAAATCCTACTTCCAGGATTAATTATTTTGGAAGTCATATTGCAAATACTATCCTTCAAAGAATTTGGCCAGATTTTTTCATGTGCTCAGCGGGGCCGAATGTAAATGAGTAAGGGGGTGAATCTCCACTGGTTTCAATGAATTTTGGCCTTGTAACTTTAAATGAAGCAGATACAAACAGCAGCACAGATTACAGGCTTAATGTCTGAATTACTTCAGTAGTGTCAATTATGATAATGATAGTCCTGACACCAATGTATCCTTTGCTACACTTTCTTTTGTAGACTGGTTGATCCTTTGCTTTTTTAAACTAAGAGGTCAGGAAGGTGAGCTGTACAGCTGGGCAGCAAGCAGCCTTATGTATCTGGGTCAGTGTCAGTGCCCCAAAGGTGTATCTTAAGTTACTCGTGTAATGGGAAGCGGAAGGCTGCCTGTGCTCGTATGCATGAGGATTAGGTTTATGGTTACCACCAGTCTGGATGCACGACTTGCCCCTTCTGTAAAACCTGTGCTGCACAGGCAGGAGGGGAAACAAAATGATGTAGAGATCTTTATAGGACGGAGGCGGGCTACAATGGGTTTCACAGACCTAATGACACCTTTGGAACCTCCTTGTGTCTTTACTGGATACAATCCAAATTGTCCCATTAACATTTCTTCCTGCAGAAAAGAAAACCAACAATTAGGCTTAATTTTTTATAATTTTGGGGGTCCTTATTTATAACAGAGTTCTGACTTCATAAGCTACCTCAGTACGTATGTGTGTATGTCCAAGCATAAGGATAGGTTTGTCTGAATCCTTTGCACATGACCACGCAGTGTGTTTGGCTGTAAGGAGCATGGCTGTGTTGCCTTACTCTTTGACTTGAGTTTATTGAGCCAAACAGAGCCAACCAGTTCTCTCTCTTCTGTCCATAAGGAAAGAGGTTGAATGTGAGCCACTTCTATCACACGTACAAATCTCCCTGGACACCCTGGCTTATTCCAGAGTGCAGCTAGGAGGATAGCCAACATCAAAAAAGTTTGAATGGCCAGGGAGTTCAAGCCTGATGGCAGTCTCAAGTCCCAAGCCAACACGGAGGTGAAGGCAATACCAAACTAGCACTGTCATTCCCCTTTTTTATTTTCTGACTTTATTTTTTTGTCAAAAGCCCTTGTTTAGTCCACAAGACATTACAAATTTAGTAATACACTAAATTCATTTTTCTCTGATGTTTTGTACCTTAGCAATTTCACTTTTGCAGTGCAAGTAAACTTAAGTTCAGGTACAATAGTTATTTTCGTTTGAAACTGAAGCTGAATATTCCTTTCTATAATGAGACATTCTGAGTAAATGTTTTCATTTCCCAAAATGTGTATGTATATATTTGTAGGTATAGACACACATTTATGCCTCTGAAATATTAATGTGCAAAACATATCCTTACTTCAGTTTTCTTTAAGCAAATTTATAATCATAATCACAAGCGAATAGAAGTAAAATAAAATTAAGATCTCCCCAGATATAGATTTTAATGGTGTAGCTGTAGAGAATGACACACTGGCTTTTGGAGTACAGCAATGAACTGCGAATTCATTAAAACCTCATCAGTCTAATCTTTTATTATCTTAAGCAAGGTGGTATCCCCTGAATTGTTCTTTGTACATTTAAAATAATCCATTTACCTGAAGCTCAGTTTTTAAAACTACTTTAATCTATTCCCAGATAAGCACGGTTCAGCTATGTAAAACAGCACGTTGCATTAACACAGGTTTTATGTTGACTGAAGCCCTTCAGTATGTTGTTATGCCAAAATCTAGGGTCATATTGCCTGGTGTACGAAGCCCATAAAAATTAAATAAACCTGTAGGAAAATCAAGGCTTTCTTTCAAAACGTATTATCCTTATAAATTTTCTTATTTTTTGTGGACCAAAAAATATTCTGAATTTCACTGAGAAATCTCCAGTGTCTCTTTTGAAATCTTTTAGTTCCATCAAAAATGAAGAAACGCAACACTGTCAGAAGACATTATTTACTATGAACCATGGGCTACCATTTGGAAAATATGACTTGAACAGGATGTCCTTTCAGATAGCAGTGTGCTCTGGTTATGATTCCATAAGATCTTTACATATTTTAAATGATATTCAGAAATATGCTTATGCTTTTTTTTTTTAAGATCTTATTTTCTTACCTGAACTCTTTTAACAAAAGTATTACGGTAAGTATAAAAGCTGTCCAATTTTTTTCCAACCTTTTGCTTCTTTCTAAACCACAGTCATTTTGTTAGACATTGAAAATGTCTTGATTTAGTTGTCTTGCTATTTTGGGCCTGTCCTGCCCCCTGCAGTGGTAATAAGGATGGGGCTTCCTGCTGGGTCCTGAAGAATACCATTTCACGGCCGCCACATAGCTGGCGGCTTTTATTTATGGAGCCAAGAAAATGAATGGGTATTAGTGTCCAAACATTTCAACATGCTCCTGTGGCCATGCACAAAAGGGACTGATTTGCAGCAAATTTCCACTTATTTTCCAAAAGTATTTACCTTGCAGAAGCTTGGCTGATCGCTATAATGGCATAGCAGAGGGGAAAAATGACCATTTCAGAACCCAATTTTTATATATGTTTCTGAACCTTAAAAGTGCTATACTTCTGAATAAAGATAATACTCTTGGTTGCTAGGCTTTTATGGATATGTGGCTAATGCCAGCCCTTTTTTCTTGTGTGTCTTTACAGCAGATGAAATAGGCATTACCTAAGAGCAGAAAGCTTACTCTGCGATGGGGACTACATGGGTGAAGGTTCTTGCAAAAGACCAAAGTTAAGGTCCTTTTAAGCACTGTGAAGGCACTCAGCATGGCACATCGAAGAGGTGGTTTCGACACCTGTACTTTTACCTGCCTGCTGAGGGCAGCACAGGGTGTATTTTACATCTTTGCTAAACTACCCCAGGAAAGCTGGGGGAGATTTTCAGTCGGTGTTCTGCTGTGCGACGGCATGAAAAACCTGCATCACACTACTACAGTGACAGAAACTGGTGACATCCGCACCACAATACTATCCTGACAAAAACGGGAAAGATCCACACCACAATACTATACCAAGAAAAATTGGCGAGATTTGCATGCGCCCTGTAAATCACTGAAATGCAATAACCACGAGAGGTTATTGAGATACGGTTGCTGAAAGTTCTGACCAGACTCTACAAAGTTCAGGAATGCAATTCAAAGTCTTGTGCTCATGTCCTCTTAAATAGTTCCAGATGAGCCTTGTGGCAGCAAACTTTAACTGCAGCCATCATGTGGGTGCTAGGTGATACAAAGGCTTTGTTAAATAAAATGAAGACTGTTCTTAGTTCTGCAGGTGTTTGCAGCTACCAAATTTCAGGTGCAATTCCATGTATACACACACAGAGGTGGAGATTGTGTATGCCTGAAGATCCCCACCATAATATTTCTAGGAAAGCCACAACAAAAAGGAAAGCTGAATTTCTTGTACTGTAACATCATTTCTTGGAAGTTCCCAGCAGGTAAGATGTGAATTCTGGATAACAGAATCACAACAGTACACTAGCTGCTATACAAGTTTATGCAGGTCACCAGATATTGCAGTCTGCAACCCCTGACTCTGAAAGAAAGACTTCTCAATGACAATATCTTTGCAGTATTTTTTCCATTTTATAATTTTTTTTATTAAGATATTTTTTCTAAATATAAACCACATCATTACTGTTTATGGTTGGCTCACCTGCATTGAAATGGAAAACTATCAAATTATTTCCAAATTGATTAGTTCCTTGTTGTTATCTGTATTTGTTGCCTTTCATGCTGGAAAGTTATCTGGCAGTTACAACAACACTCCTGATTTAGCTCCTGGTCTTAAGTGTACCTCTCTTTCCCCTAAAATCTGTTTACATAAATGACAAAACCAAAGTGTTATATTTTACCATAGTGTCTGAATACCTTATAAACAGACCCATAAGGAAAAAATTCTGAAATCCTAGATGTGTAACAGCACATCTGGAGCTGCTTCATAGTTACAGCAATTGCTCCTTATTCCTTTGCTTCCTATTTAGGTTCGTTCTACTCAGGGTATCCATCTAAATCTATTCTCATTCAGGCAATCCCAAAGAAACAGTACACAATGTGGGTAAATCCTCTGCAACAAACGACTCTACCTCCTCCTGTTACCCTACCTTCAACTGCTGGTATCAGTTTCACTATATATGAAAAAACAATGGAGGAATGAAGTGTTGGAATAGAGAGCAGATAAATAACCTCATCTGTTTCAACATCCTTTAAACTATGCATGAGGCATACCAAGAGAAAGAGCAATGGATACGTGAGAGATGCTTTTACCGTTTCTCGCTCCTAGGGTTTTACAGGATTTTGCTCCTCTTCACATTGCATGGCAGAATATGCCACACACCAGGACACTGTGTTGGAAGGAATAAACAAAAGGTGCTTCTGGAAGAATATTGACAAGTCTCTAGGAAAGCAAAGACCCTTTTTGCAGGCCTCAGTTTCCCCCACTAGAGAATGAATATAATAAGGCTCACAAGAGATTTTTGCGAGGGCTGCTATGAATTCTGGACACACTGAGTATTTTTGAAAGTTCCTACTCAGTGTCTGGTCCCTCTGTAGGTGTGTATGATAATGAAAACCTTAGAACACCTTTAGAAACTACAAATTACTTCACAGCTAATGTAACAATTTCATTTTCAGAAGCAATCAAGGCCAGTCAAATATCAGACATAAGTGACCTGTTTTATAACAAACTATAATCTTAAAAATTTTAAAAATAAGAATATGCCATTAATCCCCCTAGCTCATAACAGTGCAATTAAGACTGTGAATTGGTGAATTATTGTATTTTAATCTGGTTAAGAATAAACTGTCCTGAAAACTCTCATATCAAAGCTTGTACTTCCCACTAAGACTTGATCTCATTCCTTTGTAATGAAGCAGGCAAACTTTAACAAAAAGAATACCTTGCATTCTTTTGTCCCCTTTTTTAATATATCTTGGTTTAGTCAATGATTGAGGAAGTCTATCAAACCCTGCTCAAGGTCCTTTTTTCAATCATTAGATTTGAATCATACTTAAAGCCCCTCTCATTAAAAAAAGGTTTAATCTTGTCAGGTTAGCAAAAAAAATAAATAAGTAAATAAAAAAGAGAGAAAGAGAGAGAGAAAGAAGAAGAAAGGAAGAAAGAAAGAGAAAGAAAGGAAGAAAGGAAGAAAGAAAGAGAAAAAAGAAAAAGAAAGAAAAAGAAAGAGAGAAAGAAAGAAAGAAAAGAAAGAGAGAAAGAGAAAAGGAGAGAAAGAGAGAAAGAAAAGAAAAAGAAAGAGAAAAAGAAAGAGAGAAAGAAAGAAAGAGAGAAAGAGAAAAGGAGAGAAAGAGAGAAAGAAAAAAGAGAAAAAAGAGGGAAAGGGAGAAAGAAAGAAAGAAAAGAAAGAAAGAAAGAAATTTTGCTTTTTTTCCTGGGGTTAAACATTACTTTTATCCGACAATGGCTTTGCATGTTACGGTATTAATTTTGCAATAAATTATAGTGCAGGTAGGTGGAATTACTCACATTGCTTGACCAAAGTGTCTGACCTAGCCAGACCTCTGATTGATGAATAGTTTTTCATTTTGTTCTACTAGTCCTATCAGACAAAATCGAAAAACTGGGTGAAAAAGATCCTATTTCATGTAATAGCATTTTGTTATATATCATTAGCACTTAATTCTGTCACCAGTGCCATGTCTGTGTTAACTAGGCCTTTCAACTTAATCCTTTCACACCTCAGTGTGACATACAAGGATGCCATGAGGTTATGCAGGGAGAAAATTAGAAGGGCCAAAGCCCAACTAGAACTTAATTTGGCTACTGCCAAAAGACAATAAAAAAGTGTTTCTATAAATACATTAGCAACAAAAAGAGGGCTAAGGAGAAACTCCATCCTTTATTGGATGTAGGGGAAACATAGTGAGAAAGGGTGAGGAAAAGGCTGAGGTATTAATGTCCTCTTTGCCTCAGTCTTTCATAGGAAGACCAGTTGTTCTCTGTGTCCTCAGCCCCCTGAGCTGGAAGGCAGGGACAGGGAACAGAATGAAGCCCCCATAAATCCAAAGGGAAATGGTCAGTGACCTGCTACACCACTTAGACACACACAAGTCTATGGGGCCAGGTGGGATCCACGCAAGGGTACCGAGGGAGCTGATACAAGTCCTTACCAAGCTGCTTTCCAGCTTTCCATCACTTACCAGCAGCCGTGGCTAACCAGGGAGGTCCCAGTTGACTGGAAGTTAGAAAATGTGATACCCACCTACAAGAAGGGCCAGGAGCATCCAGGGAACTTGAGACCTTACTGCTTTCTGCAGCTACCTGAAAAGTTGTAGCAGGGTGGGTGTCCGTCTCTTCTCCCAAGTAACAAGCGATAGGACAAGAGGAAATGGTCTTAAGTTGTGTCAAGAGAGGTTTAGATTGGATATTAGGAAAATTTCTTCACCAAAATAGCTGTCAAGCATTGGAACAGGCTTCCCAGGGAAGTGGTTGAGTGACCAGACGTGGAAGTATTTAAAAGACATGTAGAAGTGATGCTTGGGGATATGGTTTAGTGGTGGGCTTGGCAGTGTTAGGTTTACAGTTGCATTCAATGATCTTACAGGTCTTTTCCAACCTAAACAATTCTATGATTCATCTTGGACAATCAATGCACCAAAACTCTTGGTCCCAAGGAGACAATTCATAAAATACTGCTATTTAGCAGCTCAGTCCATGCCTCCAAGGAGAGGTCTCTTAGAAAATTAAAACTATGATTAGAGCATGATTAGAGCTACCTTTGGTCTAAGCTCCTTAAGTGTTAGTACCAGTGTATTCTCAATAGCCGCTTTAGGAAAGACTGCGTTCAAGCCCATGCAACTTTGGATATTCACCTGAGCAGCTATTGCATACTGAAGTTCAGGTGGGTGTTACTTCCCTATTGTTGTTATCCAAGATACTCAGAGTTAATTCAGTTCAGATACACGTATCTGTAGTATAACACATATTTATGGCTGTAGACAGTGTCAAAAGTTTAGGCTTGTTCAGGACCTCTTTTTGGCATAGCTATTACATATTGGTGAACTTTGTGGTTACACATTGATTGTTTCTTCTGGGCCAGAACTCATGCTTAAGTCCAAGCTTTCCTTATAAGCACAACATTTAAACCACAGCCTGAAATCAGGCGTGGGCCTGGAAGAAGGTCTAGAGTACTATGAGTAAGTTCAGACTCACACTACCCCCCAACATGTTGTGGCTCTTGTCACGCTGCTCCAACCAGCAGTGTGGATAAGACAATCATACACATGGCTGTGGATGGTCACCTTGAAACTTTCATCTTTTACCTCATAAAGCTTCGTGGCAACATCACAAGCTCTACATGGTTTGCTTTACAAACTGGGTAACCATGAGAATGAAACTCTAATGCAAGTAGGTCTCATATTAGGGCTTACCAGTGACTTACATGAAACCTTGCTCCTTCTGCAGGTGTTATAAACTGAGTTAAATTTCAGTCAAGACAGATGAAGGGCAAAATAGTCAATGATCTGCCTTTGCTTTGAAGCTGCAGTTTTGTTATTGTCAATCTTACTACTTGCAAGAGGAGAATGAGGCAGCAACTAATAAACTAATAAGAGCACACAGTTCTGGTAGTGGGGATTTGAGTGGGTGGCAAAGCTAATCAGAAGATAGAAAATAGGTTTGTGAAACTTTCAGTGTTCTGTGTCAAAGGACTCAAAACTTACCAGTTTTTCATCTTTGTCAACATTTCCATGACAGTTAATCAGAATCACAAAGTACATGTAAGAATTATTTATGTTCTGCAGAAAAATATATTTGTCTTTTTATATGTAGTTTTACATATGCATAGTACATAACAATTTCTCATAGATTTAAACTACTAGATCATGTTTGTATTGTGACACTACTTGTGCAGATTATCCTTGGTGCATGGCATACCCTCTCACAGTTATTATGTCAAATCATCCCAGAGACATGTCTCATTCTAATTTCGCTTCCAAAGCATCTCCCTCAAGAAGCGACTTAACAAAACTGTTTTCTTCTTTGGAAGAAATTTGGTTGCTCTCAAAACTCTCTCAGAGTTCGTGGAAAAGGCAAGGATCAATTCAAATGACCTAATTACAGGATTGGGGCCCTAATTTGTGAGAAGTTTTTATTTTTACATTTCATGCTACAACAGCATTTAACCATGTTTTGCACATGCTTTTGCTTTTCAACCAAGGACTATTGTTATGGTGTCCCTATCTTTGTCCCCTTCCTCACTGTTTTGATGCCAGCACACTGGGTCATGTGCTATTTGGACTGCAAGTTCTTTGAAGCATAAGCTGGATATTCCTTAACTAACCAATGATACATTTAGTAAAAACAGGAGGTAGGTGGCAGGCAAAAACAGTGTCATAGAGACATATTTTTTTCATCCTTCTCTCTACAGAAGTAGCTACAGTTAATTTTGAAGGTCCTGTTTCTGACTTTTATCCTAAGTATAATTTCTTGTTTGGTTGTGCTCTTTTGTTGTTGGGTTGTTTTTGTTGCTATTGTGGTTTTTTTATACCTGGAATCTCTCTGGAATCTTTAGTCTGAATTAAAGTTACATCGCCATTGCCTTACCTCAGTCGCAGTGAATGTATATCCAGAGACATTCCATGGTTCCATTGGCATCAGTCCATCTGTGCACAACTGTAAATGACATGAAAAAAAATCTGGCCTCTGATATGAAAAAGGCTATTTATGCACTTTCACAAAGGAAAAAAGTCTTATAACTTTGGGTCTACACAGAAATGAGACACAAATATGTTAGTGAAAAGCCCCAAGTTTTCTAAATGTAGATGAGCACAGATTAAGAAAGCAGTAATTAATTTCCTTTGACCTCAAGCTGAAATTCCTTTCTAAAGCTGTCATAAAGAGAAAGAGGCCAGAGAGAAGAAGTGAAACTGTGTAACAATGCAATTAAACCCTTGTAATGAGGTCAGCCATTGGACTTGTTGCAACTGATATCATTATAGCAATGAGAAGGCATTATACAATGGCCTGATTTTTTACAGGATTCATTTTTTCTTTAACTCTTTAACAGTCAGATATGTATTCTATAGCTTTATAAAATAATTGTTGTTAGCGACCAGAAGAGTAGGCACAAGCTTTATTGTCTTACTAACACTATTTCATAAGTTCTGCTAATGAATGCATGAAAAAACTCAGTGACAGCAGACCACAGGACAACTTTGATACAGGCAACCCTTCACTCAGACTCTGTGTCGTATTTGCTGTTAGAGCTTCCTCCCAGAAAGCAACTCCACTCCCTCCAATTATGGAAGAGAGTAATTTTTAGCAACCCACTGACAAATGGTGATGGATAGCATTTGACTCATGTGGGAGTTGTGGTGCTCAAAGAAAACATAAGCAGACCTGTAGGACTAACCTGAACCACAAAGAGTCCTAAGTAGTCTCAATCTCACTTGAAACTTGCTCATCCATTGAGGGTTCTGGGAAAAGAATTTGCTCCACTGGAAGAGTATTCATTGGTTTCATGTGGTCTGCAAACCTAAGTTTTAATTGTCTGGTTAGGCATTAAAAAGAAATAGAGTTGTGAAACTCAGATTTTGGCCCACTTCAATGAGATTTAGATAGGGCATATTTTACATAAAGTTTTCATTAGATAAACAGTTTTTCAGGTGGAAATTCAAACTTAAGACATTTTGTCTTTCTGGAGGGAGTGTCCTAAGTATTGGACCTGCAGATGACAACCAGCTCTGCTATTACCTCTCTGACTCACTTGGACCCCCTACAACTGACCTCACATTACCCATTTCCTCAGCATCTATTCACAGATTGGTAAGTAAGAAGTCGTGGTTCTTCCTTCAGCATGTTTATATGAGCAAATCCTTCCTAGTGCTTGTAAGATAAGCCTTGGGTGCTTAGGTTTAAGAGGTGGTGCAGGGTTATGAATCCAAAGTGGCTGCAGATATTTCCATCTTCTCAGAATATTTCAGTCATACCCCTTTCTCTGTTTCCATAGTTATTAGTTTAGGTGTCCCCTTGCTCGGTATGCTGGTTCCTACCTTGAGATGCCTTGCAATAGCATAGAGAATATACACACTGAATTCAGGGATGTGTATTCAACGATGGAAACAAGGGAACACCAAACTTACATCTTGCAGCAACTAAATCCATTAATTTATCTTAGAATCACTTACTTCTATTCACATACCAAGGAAGTGTTTGAATTAATCCAGATTTTATCCCAGTGCTTTGCCCTTTCCCCATGAAGTTTTTATGGGGTCAGCAAACTGCATGTAAAGCTGAAGAAAGGTGCCTGCACCAGAAGCAGGCGCTACTTTATCCTGTTGCAGACCTGCTGGGCAGAATTAAACTACCTTACATGTGGGAAAGGCTCTCAAAAAAGCAAGAGATAGCCTACCGTAGTTACTGTTCTAGCTGGAGGAATACATTTGCAGAGTAAGGAGGGAAAAAGTTAAAGGAGAAAAATATTAGCTTATTGGGCCCTAATTAGTCATACCCCATTTATTCCTTAAAAAACAATTGGAGTAAGCCCGAAAAGAAATGAACTGGGGCATTTATATAATTCCATGGAGAGGAGATGATTGCTTGATGAAAAGTCTGTTCATTGACTTCAGTGGGGCAAGGAGATTTCAGACCTGAGCTGTCTCTTTCTTGAGGCCTAAGTTCTTCTGGTCCTTGAAAATGTCAATGTGTATATGAGCATAAAAAAGAAATTCAAACTGATATCAAATATTTCTAACTCTTCCCTCCACATTCCTCAAATTGTTCAGCTTAAACCATGTTGAAACAAAAGTTTCAAGTACTTTTACCTTTTCTGAACAAGTTCAACATTCCTTGTATATACATTATACTTCTAAAAGAACTATTAGAAGATGGATTACTAGTTGGAAATAAAGGCACTATTTTCTTGCAGTCAGAGGACTGAGTCACCAGTTCAGATCCCCTTCCTTTCACTGGTGTACTGAGTAATCGTGTGCCTCAGTTTCCCCTCAGTGAGTATATTTTTACTTATATACACTTACGGACCTCTGCAGAGAGCTGCAAGCTTTCTATGAACCTCTGTATTAAGTGCAAAGCCATAGCATTATTAAAGGTATTTTATATAGAGACAGCCGAGTGATGTCCTATAAACTGTCATTTCTCTCCAAATGGACCACAATATAATATTTCCTCCAGAAATGCATTTATTATTTAACACTTTTCCTTGAAAGGTTTCTTTTACATTGCAAATGCTCAGAGTTCTTTCATAGGTCTTAGACTATTGACCCTTTACCTTAAAACATGTTATTAATGCTTAACGTTGTTATTAGTATTCAGGGAAGTAATGATTCGTACTAAAATGGAAATGTACAGCAAAAACACCTTCTATTTTGTAAAATAATTATGTAGCCTAATAATTATTTCATACGATTCTTTTTGATTGATAGGGAAAGGGCACCAAGAAGTTTGGAATCATGATTCTTTAAGGTCTACACTCAAATTGCAGCCACCAACACCATTGTTTCCAACAGTTACATTTTATAAGAACGGCAACAGGATGATCCCTGGTTCTGTTTGGATGAGGGTTACATCAGATAAGGTATACTTAATTAGCTTGCTTTTTTTTTTTTTTTTTTTTTTTTTTTTGAATGGCATGGAATTATAATTCTATAAAGGGCAATACAGCATTCTTGCAATTTCCAAGTCAGTCACTGGTACCCTGGAGGTCAAACATAGTTCAAGTCTGCAGTGAAGTGAGACTACCTCCTTCCACTCTGCTGTCATCGCACCTGACCCTAACCTGGTAAAAGCATCCCCAGTGGTGCCGAAGAGGCCTTTCCATTCTCTGTGTACTAGCTACACTGGTCTTTCACATTTAACGCTGCCAGATAAATGTCAAATTGCAATGTTCTTACAATGCTTAATGGGAACCAGGCTGAGAGTGCTTGAACTTGTTTCACTTTGGAGAAGTTTTTGTCACTTTGGCTTAGATGGAAAAACAAGTTCTGGATCAATAATGTTCATAAATGAAGTAAATTCACTGAACTGGGCTTTCTTAGTTGATTTGCTGCTTGCTAAAAAACTGGAAAACCTATCTAGTTGCATGTGTCTGTGTTAGTACAGAAATAGCTACAAGATTATTGTTCCATGTTTTACAAAGATGGCTAGTTATAGTGTTATTCTTTTTTGAGTGCATATAATATTAGAAACTTTAATAGTTTTCATCACAGATTTTTAGACCCTGAGACAGCTATAGCTGGGTGTCTGTACACATGTAGAACTATTTAAAATCATTTTTCTTGGCCTGTTTTGTTGCCAATTTTTCCTTCAAACACAGTATTAAAGTTGAAAATAATAAACTGAAGCCAGGTTTTACTATTCAGAGTACTACAGCAATGAACTGCAAATGAAAGGAAAATTACAGCTGCAAATAAGTAGTATACATGTACACAGCTAAACTAATTGTAAAAAATTTTAAACAAACGTTAACATGAATTTGGAAGAAGTACTGAGAAGTCTTTTCCATTGTAGTGCTAATGAAGAGAAGGGCTGCTGACCTCTTTCCCTCTATCCTTCCCAGCACAGATCCCTAAGCAGGGAGAGAAAGGAACCAACACCTACCATCACTAAGAATCCTGCCCATCAATCGGCTGACCTGGGAGCTATTCAGATATTAAAGTGATAACTGTCACAATAAAACTTCAAGAGTTGTGGTGGAGAGGAAGAGAGGAGACATTCCTGTTAATCCCACCTCAGCTACGCAGCCACAAATGCACTGAGTGGAGCACAGCTACTTTCCTGGATTCCTACTTCAGTTCCTACAGGGCTACCAAAAGACATCAGCAGTGCCAATAAAAGCAGTAAAACACCAGCAGCATCAGCAGTAGGAGCAACAGCTGGCCAGATACAAGAAAGGAAATAAAATGTACCATCTGAGGGTAATCAAAGGATTAGTTATAACTCGTGAGTCACAACTCCTTTCTGGACAGACTCCTGCTTTGATCTAGCTACATATGGCCCTTTGCTCTGGTTCTCTGCTAGAAAGAGCAAAAAGAGAAACACAGGAAGTAAGTGTTAAATGGAAGCAGTAGGTGTGATGTATTCAAAGCTATTTATGTATTAACTACTTTGAGACAATTAGGTGGATTCAAAATTACATGTTTTACTACATAATTAAAATTCAGGTAAGTATTTACTTTGTAGAAGAGGTTACAAAATTAATAAAGAAGAATGTCAGTCATCCACCTAAGACATTACCAATGACATTAGTAAGCGAGATGGGAGACAGGAATAAAGGAAATTTCAGATGTTTTATGAATGTTTTGTTACATCTCTCTTTAATAATATTGTGGTAAGTAATGAACAAATGAAAGAACTGCCTTATTTCAAGGCTAAATTTTTCTGGTTTAACTTCTATTAGCTCTAATCATCCTGGCTTTTAAGCTATGGGAAAAGCCTTTTGTTAGCTGTTAGAAACGTCTTGCAGACCATGAGTAAGCTTCTAAGCTTCTATCAGGCAAGTGTAGTAAACTCTCTAAGTTTCTCAATAGGAAGAGTATTTTTGAGATCTCAAATAATTTCTCTTTCTCAGAATGCTCTTAAATGTTTTTTTGTTTAGTTTTTAAGTAACTTTACTCTTTTTCAGTGTTCCCTTTCTTGTACACCCAAGGAATCTCACCTTCTTGTACTAACTCTTGTGTTCCATTGTGACTATCATGAGTCTTTTTCAGAAGTCCCCCTTTCTCCAAGTTTATAAATGTAATTTACGTTCCTGTTCCTAGATGCACGACTCTACATTTACATTTAACTGTGATAATATAATGTATCAACTATATAACTAACCCATTATTATTGTTATTTACAACTTAGCATTTGCAAATTCTGTTGAAAGGTTTAACTTTTCTCCAAAACATTAACTTCATGCTATATGCATTTCTATGTGGAACCATAATAAAAATACTCCAGCGAATTATGATTTCTCATTTAGAACAGATTTTTAGATCAACTAATCAATTTTAAATCTGCTTAGTACGGACTACATTGATTTTTGTATTACATTAACTTTTGTAAGGAAGTCATGCAGTGTCAAATCAGTAACAAAATTTTCATTCTTTCAGAGCAATTACTTTTACCTGTTGGAGTTGATATAAATTCTAAAATGTTTAATGACATTATAAGTCTGTCCTGACAATGTTATGATTTCTGTTGGACCTGAAACTAGTTCACAAATATGTAGGAGGCTTTTTTCAGTGCTATAGCACACATTAACACTCCTCCTACAGCTTATGCAATGATGCAAATGTACATTCCAATAATAACAGTATAGATGTGTTTTCATATATGCCAAATATATAGAGAGCCTATATATAGAGAAGGGATATATTTAGCCTCTGCTTCCATCACCCTGTGAATGTAATGCCAGAGGGAATAATTAAGGGGCAAGACTGGTTGACCTAGACATTGGTTGACCCACCCGACAGGCTTTCAGACTGAATTCTCTGGTCTGCTAAAGAAGAATGCCTCACAAAGTGTCTTTAAAGCATCCATGGAAGACAAGAAGAGGGTTCCCTCGCGACTCTGTGATGATGTAAGTCTGTCAGAGATGGCTCAGCTATTTGCCATCAGAAGGCATTTCTGCCTCCAGCATAACAGGACAATCATATATGGAAGGCAGAATGGGAACTGAATATAGTGAACTTCACTACCTTAGATCCTTTAACAGCAAAAGTTGACTTTCGCCTGTGTAACCAGAACCATGTGAAACTGAATCTCCAGACCCTTGTGGCTTCCCACTTTGTTCTGTGGCTTTGACATACTAGGAAAATGTGGCTTGATGGTCTTATTACCCAAACAATAAATCCATCACAAGCAACAATCTGTCAGACTTCTATTAAATCTGATTTATATGACACTGACCTGGTTTCAAAATGGTTATCTGCCACAACCCAGTCAAACAAGAGGACTGCCACCAGTAAAACTTGTTTTGTCCCTCCAATTAATTTGTTCCTGAGTCCCTATGCTGAATCTGTGCCAGAAATACTGCTCGGAGGTGGCACTGGGGTTTGACCATAAGGCTTGTGAGGAGGCTATTCGTTTCACACAGGCTACTGACAAGTCATCAGATACTAAAAAATTCAGTTTGCTGATCGATACAGTCTGAATACAACCTCCAAATCTACTGCAGAGATGAAAGTCCCTGTGTCAATTCATTAGTCACCTTCTCTTTATTATTAGGAAATGCAAAACAGTAAGTTTTCAGGAAAGATATTCATTACTAGATCCCAGCTGGAGCCTTTCAAGATCAGGGATTAAAAAGCACATAAACTCACTGTTTCCAATTAGGCACAAATGTCTTTTTCTTCTCTCTTCCTCAACAATCATGAGACTTACACTGAATGTGGCTAAAATGACACGTTTTGCCAAACCACTTGACAACTTTTTTGACCAGATAACTGATAGATTCAGGTTATTAATTTCTGACATGATTTAACCCCAGTTAGCATGACTCCACAAAAAGACTTGTACAATCCTCCTTTTCCAAAGCGTGCCATACCCTTTACAGTGTAACCTTTTCCTGCACTCCCTAGCAATTCCCATCTCAGGGACTGAATGTAGAACATAGAGCAGAAGACAGTCAGATCTAAAAAACAAAAAGCTGGAACCTCCACAAGCCCAGTTGCCTTGCAATGAAAATTCAGGTGCCCAAGATTTCCACAGCAGGTAATCTCCAAATGACATGCAAGACCATACATCAGATCTCAGGCATGAATAGTACAAGATCTTTTCCCCATTCTCACCACATTCTTATGACTCCTCCTACTGTACCTAAAGTGTTCGGGGAGGTTCCCCATTTAAAGCCGCATGGCTTATACAGTCCAACTTTCTTTAGAGCAGGTCACCATATTTCAAAGGCACAATTTTTAAGTCTGCTTAGAAACCTCTCTTAAGGAAACTCGGTGCCAAATTCTGCCTTACCACTAAAGCTGAATTCCAATGGATACTCACTCATGATCCCCGTAGAGTCAATGAGACTTCTGCAACTATCATCAAGTTCCAGTTCTTTGTGTATTGCAAATATTTTTACAGTAGATTTTTTAAAAGTCTGTTTTCAAGTGAAGGATAAGGTTCAAAAGAAAATGTTAATGCTTTTCTTTCTTGAATGTCTGATCAGACTGGCTGGGAAGAAGAAACTGGTGTACAATTTTGTTCCTGTTAATTTTGTGAATAGTCTTGTGCTGCGACTTGTCTAAATGCTTTGTGACTAGTGCTGGTCTTTTTTTTTTTTTCCCACTGACATGCTCTTGCCAAGGATATCATTATGACATTCTGTAGTAACAAGCATTCTTCTGTTCAAATTTATATCAATTAGTTTGGGACAGTAATTCAATCGGACGGCCCACTGGATTTTGAAAGACTCGCAACGATGTCAAAGTGGCGACCTTTTTCCTCCACTCTCAGCCAAAAGCCATTTTTTAACAAGGAGCTCTTGAAAAGAAATGCCACTTTGATAATTAGTTATTGATCACGGACAATGCGGCGACGAATACCATCGGATTAGCCAGACGCCAGTGGGTCGCGACACGAGGGTTTCCTTATCGCAATAATCTATGAAAAGAAATATAGAATAAAGGTCATTAAGGCTTCTGTTTTGGGAACATAACCCAGATAACGTAACTTCCTTATTAAAAATAAAAATACCATAGCATTGTGGACATGATTAGTTTTGTAATGAACCTGTTAAAAAAACTTCCAGCTAAAGAAAATTTGGGAAGTTACACTCTTTAGACAACTACACTTAAAATTATTTTAATAAATTAACCCTGCTTTGGCCAGCAGTCTTACCTCCCTAAAACACCATTATCCTTCCCACCCTAAAATGTCCATTAGAAACTATTTTGGATCTGTGCATAAAAACACCAGAACAATTATTGACTTAAAAAATAATGGATTTTTTTTTCATCTAATTTAGGAAGCACTTCAAGGCCTGCCTGAAATTGCTTCATGTAAGTTATTTAATGGAGAAAAAATGGAAAAGAACAATTTTATTGCACTTAAAAGAGCAGAAAAGAGGAAGGAATCCATTAGTTCTAGGGTTTCTTTCCAGAATATTAATGAAACATAGCTTTGCTGAAATGTGCGAGAATATACAACCACCTGTGCTATAATTTTGGCTGACTTGAGAGACTATTAGGTAAGTACTGAAGTAATACAACTATTTTTGAGGTATGGGGGATAACATTAGAGTCCTGTTGTAATTGAACTCTTTATAACAACATAGGTAATACCCATACATGATTGGACTACCTAGTGCTTTACATTAATAAATATATTACTTATAGATCATCACTTCAAATTCAGCGCAGGGCTTTATTACTTTATACGCTTGCCTAGAATAGTTATAATTTCAGCATGCCAATGAGACAGAGAAAAAACATTACGGTCACAAAAATAAAAGTCCAGAATGACTGACTTACATAATGTCACATAGGATATCAGAAGTCTGCAAGTCTAAAAATCAAACCCAGATTACCTTGTTTCTCATCAGACAAAATGGTTTTCTTATAAACTGATGACTAATGGCACTTAAAGCAGTGTGAGTAGTCTGATACTAGTCAACATTCTCCAAATTACACTGGTATTATATCCACTTACTATTGCATAATTCCTGTCTGTTTCAGCACACAAAATAATGACAAAATGGACACTAAGACAAGATGAACCTCTCAAATCTGAAAAGTTTTTTCACATAGATGAGGAGTCACGTTGATGGGGAAGAGTAACGTACCCATTTCATGGGTAGCAAGCATTCATTCATTCCAGGGAAAAAGAACTTCACATCATTAGACTGATGAAACCTGTCATAAACACAATATTAATTTATTTTTTTAATTCAATATTATTTTCATTATTAATACAGTTCATTATTAATACAGTGTCATTTTATTGATATTATTAAATTACTATTATTTTAATTTATTATAAATTAGCTTTTTTAAGAGCTTCCAGAGCTTAAGTTTTATACTCCAGTGTGTATGAAAACATTCTAAAAATGTATGCAAGATAACAATTAGAACAGTTACTCATTAGCTTCATAAAGGTAATCTGTTCTAACTTTCATGGTCTGAAGGTTATTTCATTTTTATTGCTGTGACTGCATGAAATACTGTCTTAAGAAGGAAACTAAGTTGAGGGTACTGTGTGTCCACGTGAAAGGTAACATGATACAAAAGTTTTGCTGTTGGCGAACAAGGATAATTCTGCAAGGCGGATGCTTCATGACCCTTTTCTGTTGTTATCTTGTTATGGGGACTTTGGCAACATAATTCACTTTTAGGTGGCTTGTTTTTCTGCCTGTCTATTGTGAACTGTTATTTTATGGTTTGGATTAAGAACATTAAACGAATAACTGTAACACTGTTCTGAGCTGCTAAGGGAGAAACACTTCACCTGACAGCATGCAGATGGTTTCTGGTCTTCCCAGTTTTCCTTTTGTAAGCAGGAAAGACCTACTATCACAGTCTTCAGGCAACCAGTGGTACCCTTTTTCCAATGTACAGATTAACATTAGTACCTCTTACTTAATCTCTATAATTTATGCCTGAAAGCTTTCAGTGCATACTATGAGATCCACAGAGGATATGTGCGCATGCAGAACCTCTTCTTGTGAGTGTAGGGTAAGGAGGACAAACTACTCCAGCACAGCGTACCCATCCAGTACACAATTCAGTTTACTAGCTCTTCTCTGCTTTTTAATAGCTGGATCCTGAATATTCCAGAAACCTCTCCTTTTCCTGACATGCAGACAGGCCATTCAGGGACAGTGGAGCTGACCTTTCCCGTGAAGAAAGACCACAAATGCAGTGGGACATCTCTCCTTCCCGACCACTGGCCACAATCTCTGGAAATCTTCTGAACAGGATAATAGTATTACTATAGATATCATCACTGTTAAAATAAAGCATCAGATACATCTCTTCAGATAAGCTTACACCTTGCAATCTCACCTCAGTACATCATTAGGCAATGGAAAGAATACTGTCCGTCAGAGTGGTTGTGTAGATACCATGGTGATGGGCATGTGATAAGATACAGTTTATTTTTACAACACGGCAATAATTATTACTTGCCTATTTCCCACAGGGTGTTCTAAGGACTTATCAGTTAGTGTTCGCTCAAATCTGTAAAAGGCCGTATAAGTACTGAGTAGTAGTAGCATTATTACCTTATTATGATATTGACTTCATGGCATTGAACTGCGGTACGCTTCTCTGCTTAGGTGTAATATCACCATGAAGTGTTTATATTCCTTTAATGTAAATGCTTCCTTTTGAAGGTGAGTCAAACAGCTTGTTGTTACACGTGACCCACAACATAATTTATTTACATGAGCCAGGAGACTCTAAAAATATATTCTAGGGACCTTTCCATTTAGACTTATGCTTTTACATTCTCAGTTTGTCCTGAACAGTGTTTGTTGACATGCATTTCTGAAAACCTGTTTGGCCAATCCATACAGCCCTCTAGGGCCCTGTGTTTTGCTGCACCAGTAGGCATGCTGTCATTACTTTGGCACTGAAATATAGCTGACTGTAAAAGCTGGGCTACTGTTCTGTTGCTGAATTCACCTGATTTGGACGTGTCTAGCCTTGTCCTGAGACCAAAGACTTAACAACTGTACAAAGTCAAACCTGCAGTCCTGTGCACTGATTAACACTTAAACCAAGTGCAAGCCCACCCCCCACTCTCCCCCCCAAAAAAACCCTCAGAGCCACCTGATCTGTCAAGTTTGCTCTTAGTACCCATATTCCAAGGTGACAGATATTTACTCTCCTCCCCCCAGCCCTTACATCTGGATCAATGGGGACAGGCTTTCCACCCCTCAGAAGATTCACTTACATTAAGTGGTGAGGTGGAAGCAGTGAATGAACAATAGACGGCTGTCAGGCTCGACAGCAGGGCATGGATGTACGAGCGTGGAGCTGACAGCGAGGGCCTCAGAGGGTAAACTGCTTTGCTGGAACTAATTAAACAGATGAAATTATTACATGAATATGCAGATGTTGTTTACATTTTACCATATGGTATTATTTCAGGTAATAACTCGCAGGAGGATCCCTTCCTCTCATCAAGAGGAAATGAGTTGAAAAGGAGGCTCCACGTGTCACCTTTCAGTTGCTAGGCAGACATTGATATGGCAGGCTTCTCTCAGAGTCATGGGGAAACTCTTCTCCTTGTAGCTATATGACACCAGAGAGGATTTGCATTCTTCCTGCTATGCAGTGTTGGAAGACATTATCTTTCACTAAGCGCAAATGTTAGGGTTGAAAAATCTTTTCAGTTATGCATAGAAAGCACGCACTTTTCCAAACGCTGATTCCCATTTTGTGCTTTACAACCAAGATGCTGCCAATTCATAGTCCATAGGTAAGAACTGACAGATCTGTCCAAATATGTAGAGGCTGGAAGTACGACAAAGTCTGACATGTGGCTGTGCTGGTTAGCACTTACTGCTCTGCAAACCTGAAGTGTTGATAACAGAGGCATTCCTTTTCAATAAGTTTCCATTTATCACACTGAAAAAGTTGTTCTCTAGAATTAGAGGCACAGGACTACCACAACCAAGAGTATCAAAAATAAATAATTATGTGATTTTGATGGGTAGTCAGCTAGAATCTGACACAACAAAATTGCTGTACAACCTAGGTTGCCTATGATACGCACTGTGAACAAGCAACACTGCAAACGTTTCTGAAAGTGTTAATTATGGAAGCACAACAGTGAGAGACCATAGCCAACAAGTGCTGGAACCCCCTGGTTTGGGAGCTACTTGTTACTAGATAAATGGAAGGATAACTGCAGAAATGTAGTCATACTTATGCTACCTGCATCCAGTCCCTGATGAAAAAATATCACAAATCTTGAACAAGTAAATATGGAAGTAATTGCCAAACAAGACTAACAACCCTGCTCGTGAACAGATCATTTTGCATCATTCTTAAAGACTAACATGCAACTGTCCTGTCATTTTATTACTAGATTATTCAAAACTCTTATCCTAAACCAATATTAATGCAAGCAATACCTCTTTCAGGCTGATTCAGCATCTCATTTCTACATTGACCATTTTCATACTCTCTAAGAGATCAATGGCACCACCTTTTTTATTAGATGCACAAAATATCTGTTTTACTCCCTTTATTGCTTCTGAATGTTCCTAGCTGATATGTGGACTGACTGTATTGATCTTTCCCCAAAGGCTCAAGTACCAGATACATTTCCGCAGCTCATTGATAGGGGATAATGCCAAATTACATCACCACTGCACTGACAGATCGGTTGCACATTGCCACTGATACATTTGGCTTCCAAATATCTTTCTTAGGTACATCATTTTAATAGAACATTGGGGTCACGGGCGACATATATCATTTAAGATGCAAAGACATGATGTCAGTGGTGCAAAATGTGGTCTTGATCAAGCTATCATACTGTATTTTTGAAATAAGAAAAATGTTTTCTCTTTACCACTATTTCCCCTGTAAAAATCCAACTGAATAGCCATTATAACTGCCTCTGGCCAATCTGAGTGCACGAACAAGATAAAAAACAACCAGGTCTCCTTGACTTAAAGATAGATAGCTTTATACAGAGCTAGTGTTGTAAGTGCAGAAAGGATTTCTTTTACTTCATCTTCTGACATAAACATTTAGCAGTATAACATATATATCAAAACAAACCAGAACAGTTCACTTTATGTACATTCCCTTTGGAGAGGAGGTGAGAAAACAAACACAGAACAGATGTTAGTCATGCTTAATGTACTACTGGAGGGTACTTGGATACTAAGGTGATGAATATGGTAAAAGAAATGAGTATTCTCTTCTGCAACTGCTACTCCAAACTGACAAAAAAGCACTGAGAAGTGGTTCATTGCTCTGCTCATCAATGCACCACCTAAGAACCAAACACTGAAGATAAACACTCTGGGTTTTCCTCAGGAAACTAGCACACACAAGAAACATTGCTACTAATTGCTGACTGATATTCACCTTTCTCTCTTCATTTGGTATTGTTGAAAGTTAGCTTTGATCACTCAAAAAAACACATTCTTCTGCAATAAATTAAATCACTGCAGCAGTTGTGAAAAGTTTCTGTAAATTCCTACAGATTAACTTGTCAAAGTCTTTGTCTTTCTTGTTTCGCTCATAACGTTATATATGATATTATACAAAGAAATCTTATTTTAGAAAACTACTAATTTTTCACTAGAAAATAGTCCTCTGGGTTGCAGGGAAAGCCACGGGTTTTGTTGGGCACATAGGGGGTCCATTTATCTCATCCCTGCCTGAGACCTGCCACAGCACATTTTTGTATAACCACAGGCACGTCTTTCCTGCTAACAAAAACACCAGGTTGCGGAGCAGTTCTGATCTCTTGTTATGAAGCCTATTGTCTGCCCACAATGTATACTATGTTTCCTGGACCTACTGAAAAAGAACCCAGGGGGGGTAGAAAGGCAACAGCATGGAAATAAATTCAAGAACTTCAGTATCAGCGTAACAGAACTTGCTGCGAGTGATCAGAGGTGTGGATGAGGGAACAAATGAAACAAGTGTTACAACAGGAGCTGAGAACGTTCTGTTGTTGACATCACAGGAGGTGGAGAGCAACTGCACACAGATCACTGAGCAGCCACTGCCTAAGGCTGTTACTGCTGAGCAGAAATCATGATACAGCTATTATTAATAATAGTATAATGGCGCTCAGAGGTCTCTCAATGGTGTTAGAAGCAGCAAATGAGACACCAGATGAGGCCTGGAGAATAAGGTCCTGCCTTATGCCTTTCCATCTTTCCCCATTTACCTCCATCAGACAGGCTTTCTGCAAGTCTGTGTTACTTCAAAGGCCTGTATGTTCTATAATTTGAATACAGGATATGTAAGTAAAGTATAAATGAAGTACATAAGTATATACATCTATCTAGTATTCCTAAAATTTACCTTTTCTTCTATTTACTACAACAGTGAATCACTACAAGTCATTCGCTGGACTTTCTTTCCTCACTTGTTAACGTGTCCAAAATTCCCCATCTCAGCCTTCTGGCTGTCATGCAGTTCCTTTAGTATTACTGTACCGCTCTCCTTGGCTCACTGTCTGAGTACTGTGAACTCATGTGGACACAACCGTGCTTTCTTTATGTTTGGAAAATGTCCAGCACATTAGTGTTACTGAAAAAAACAAACTTGGTAAACTTTGTCTTCATTTGTTCTTACTCTTCTTTTGTTCTTCCAAGAAATCAGCTTCACTTGGCAGGCACTAACTGTGTAAGATAACTTACTAATACTGCAAGACATACAATTAAAAGTAGCGTGTTCATCAAACACACATGTGATTTATCATGCAGGGTTGAGCTAAACTGCAGTTTCTTGCCTCCACTAGAAAGTCCCAGGAAGCAAAGGGCAACAGAATGTCCATTTGCTTTCCTCATACCAGATTGTTTCAGTTTCATACTTCAGTATTTTGCCACCTGAGGTTTAAACTTTCCCCCATGCATGCAAAATGAAGTAAAACGAGTCATAGCAAAGACAGATTTGGCCTGAAGCCTCTTGGACAAAAGCCCAAACCTAATAGCAGAAATAATTCAGATAACTTTGCATTCAAAATAAAGCTATATAAAGGAACTGGTATGTTCCCAACATGGAAAAGCCACAACTGTGTAACATTTCACTTGTCCAAACTCCATGATGATCTGTGTTAAAGAGAAAAAACTAATGCCAGTTCTGGAGCTGTGTTATTTCCTTTATAGTATTTCACTTTAACAGATGTGATATATCAATGAGGATTTTGTCTTGGTTTTTTTCTATAAATGTTATTGTGTTGATATCTAGGAGGGAAGAGAGATACTTTGAGTTTCATATATTATGTAGAATTGTTTTCAGATTGTGCTAAATCACTAAACAAAACAGAAATCTGCAAAACATTCCCATTTCCTGAAATACCAATCCCCAAATTTCCAAGCCTTTTCACAGTTGCCTTTCGTCTTTCCATCAAGTGAAAGCATCTTCAGATTCCTAGAAAACAGCAAAAAGATATTTCTTAAGCTATACGGGGAGGAGAGAGGGTTTCAGATATGAAGCAACAAATAAGCAAAAATTGCAGACAAACACAAGAAGAAAATAATTTAAAAGTGCTTTGGTTTAGAGAGAGGTTTGAGGACCAGCTTCTGTTTGAAAGCCCATAAATTATGACCCTTAGTGTTTCAGCATCCTCATGCTGCAAAGAATTCAAGCACATGTAGTCCTGCTAAAGCTCACCAAGGAACCTACCCACACACAGCTCAGAGCAAGACCAGGCCCCTTGCCCTTGTTTTGTGGAGTTTAGTCCTAAAAGTAGCTAGGAGGCAGATATCTGGGAAGCTAAGTCAGGGCTATTGGCACCACCTGCTCATTTGCCCATAGACACAGTCAGCTGCTTTATGAAAACTGCTTCCCAAGGATGCACCACTGATACAGACACAGAGAAATACCTTACCACTGCTTAATATGTTTTGTGTTTCCAAATAACATGAGTTAACAGCTGTGTCCTACATTTCTTTTTGGGGTAGAATATTGTTGAAAGGTGAAATAACATGTAGGAGGGGAAGCGATCCATGTGTGGTATCTATTTTACAGGCCCCTGGCACACTTCTTGCTGTTTATGCTCTAAAATGACTCTACTCGTAGAGGTTACCAAGAACTCTCTACTGAGAAGGTGATCCATATGCATTCATATATGTCTGAATAGTTGCTATGTCCATTTGACTAATAAATTTACTTCAACTTATTTTAGGAATAGTCTAGAGGTACTCAAGAACAGCAGACACAGTACTAATCTGAACAAGGTAGGAGGGAAAAGGAAAACTCTGCCTAGCAGGCATAACCCTATGATACGCTCCAGGCAAAAATGCCATGCAGCCCAGATGTAATCCAGGAGACAGGCACTAAAACTCCCTTAGTCCCATCCCCAGGGTCTCCATGGTTCACACCAAAAGGGTTTTCATCTGAGGTTTAGTTGTCCCAGAAAATAAAAAAAAAATCATGTAGGTATAAATATATGATCAGTTATTTCCTACATGCTAATCCTTTCTCCCTTCATTTCAGAAGATCCTCCTCCTATTAGTGGTCTATACAAGGCTCAGCTTCCCAGACCTGTGGACTGCAAAGCTGTGGATTTAATTTCCCATTCAAGTTCCTGTTAGTGCTTAACCTCATCTGAGATAATTATTTAACCAAGTTTAGTTTTTGCACCTATACATTTCCTATTTTTCCATTGTACAACCATATAAACAAAAAACAGAACACAACCTATGGGCTTTTAAAGACTGCAGCATACACATGGCATATACTTAAAAGTCTGAGTGACAAGTTCTGCAAACAGACACAGGCACTCTTCAGCAGCAGGAGTACAATGAGGAGAGCCCAGATGTCTCACTGACCTGCTCTGTTATTTGGCATAGCAGAGCTGCTATTACATTGACTTCTTGTGGCAGATAACTGACTGTCCCTTTGGTGCTCAAAACCATGATAAACACAAACCTGTGGAGATGCCATCACAAGTATCTCCAGCCTTAAAATGTCAAAGAAAATCTTTGTGCTATTGCAAGATGTAAATTTGTGGAAAGACTTCGCTGCATGAAGGACATGTTACTGCAAAACTCTTCAAGCATCAACATGTCTCACTGAAAACAACACGTATTTGTTTCTTGCTGGATACCATTCTCTGGTCTATGCCAGTCTGAAGACATCTTTGAAATTATCTGAGTACTAATTGCATACATGTACTGTAACAGTGGCACTGTTGCACAGGTCACGAGTCACACTGAAGCCATCCTCATTACCAGTATTTTTCAAAAAATCTTCCAAATCAAAAACTATAACTTTTTAATGGAGTGAAAGAAGCTGTGGAGATATTGTTATCTTTGTTAAGTTTCTACTCAAGTACAGTCACAAATACCAAAAGAATATTTCTGGCAGCATTTTACACGGTGACTAATGCAAAATATTTCAGCTGTGTCAGCATCCATCCAATCCCAGATTACATTTTGGCATTTCAGACAAAAGACATCCTGGCAAAAATTAAACTGAGGAACAAGTAATACGATTATGACAATTTATATTTGTAACAGTTGTGAATGGTAGCATCAGTGCTTGCTAATCTTTTGATAAATTCTTGTTACCTTTCAGTTCCCAAACATATCTATGCAAGTATAAAGCATATTGGAGGCAGATGCTGCAGCAGATGAATGTGCTTGCCAAGTGGTGTTTTGTTTGTTGGGGTTTTTTCATCTAGGTATTCTTAACTGTCATGTTACATGCACCAAATGGTTCCTACTGCTGGCACACTTCATGCAATGTTCTGGACACTGATTAATACAGCTGGTTTTTTCCCCATTTTTCTCCCTGTTTTCTTTCCCACATCATCATGTTAGGCCTCATCTTGCAGCCTTTACTCAGACGAGTAATATAATTTACTCCAGTGGCACTACTTACATGAGTAAAAGAAACAGCAATAAGCCTGAATGAACTGCAGAGTCATTATTTTTGAGCTGATCCAGTAAAGCTTTGAGGTTTTTTTCCTTTCTTAACCTTGAAACATCACAATGGAATATAATAAAACAGGGAAAAAAAACCTGATTTCATGACAATCACATTTAAAATTGGGTTTCTTTTACAACAACTCACATTAACAGGAGCAGAGCATCTGCTCAGTTCTTTTAAGTCTTATAGGCAAGAGCATAAAAGAACCCTGGAAATCTTTACTTTCGCTTATTACTTGAATTTGGAGAAACTTTAGATATCAATAATGTTGTACCTTTTTGTAGTTTTATGCTGTCTCCCACCATTAAAAAATCAGAATATTTTTACCTTAATTTAATAGGAAGGGAGTTTCACATTGTCTCTGATATTCACCTGGTTTGCTCCTTAAATATCTGTAGGGGCTTGAGTTTGTATTTTTATAAGTTTGGGAATGCATTCATTGTTACTGTTATTATCTTCTGAAATTATAGAGGGGTTGGCTGGCTTCATACTGAACACAGAAGAGGGCATCAATGTCATGCATTACTTTGCAGGCTGTTCCTGTTTTTGAAAGGAGTGAGTGTACACACGTGTGCATGCAGGTATGTATCTTTACGAGAGCATGGATGTATGCAAACAATATTGTCATATAAAAAGGCTGGAAAGGTTTGGGAGCTCAAAAGCAGTATCTTTCCCCTCTAAACTGCTTTATTACTGGCATTCCCTCCCTCCTGGGCATGTGTTCAGCTGAGACTAGGCCAAATTGGCAGTCATTTTCGAAGTGCTTGGCAGCCCCATGATCCCTGGGAGTTTTCAGCTGACATCTCTCTCTCTCAACCAGTCTACGCAAGGGTCAGTGGGAGACCTGACTCCCAGGCCCGGGCTTGCTCTGACTGTGTCATGAGTCAGGACCAATATAAATTAAAACCTTAAAGCCATACTGTGAAGGCATTCTTTACCCCCTGAGGTTTTTTATTTTTTTCCCTGTGACAGATTGCCTTTCTACCAGTTTCCTATTTTTTTAATCTTAGATAATACAGTAGCAAGTATGTTCCTCTGAGTTGAAGAAAGAGGGAACATCTGGCAAAGAGACAGTTAAACTTCCACCAAATTTTTAATATTTTTGGTAGATTTGTTGATGCTCAAGAAGCAGGAGTGAAATAATAATAATACTAGGAGCTGCTTATCACTTACAAACAATAGTCCAATGACAATGTTCACACTGACGGAAAAAATGGGAGTAGAAATTAATAGTGACAGTCCTGCAGGAAACAAGGGAGAAATTGGATACCAAGTTATAAAATACAGACTAACCCAATAGGCACATGCTGCTGTTATTATATTAATATTGTTAAAAATATCAAAGCACTTTAAAAATGGAATTGTACTGTAGGTAGACAGTATTATTTCCACATTCTTTTAAATAGAAATTTTCACTCCTTGTTTGGCTTGGAGGCATGGATGTAATTTGTTGCTCAAAAAACAGTAGCTGAACGCTGTGAAAAATAAGACTCAGGATTAAAGTCTCTCATCTGAAGGACAGAATCAGGCTACACCGAGAGCTCTCTCTGTTATTAACAAAACCATCTGAGTCACTGCAGATATGGATTTCACTTGATGTTGTTCAAAAGTGGGGTGGGCTGTGTTTGTTTAGTTAGTTAGAGAACAGGGAGAGATTGTTTTTCCTTCATGCAAAAATAAACAGAGAAAAAAATGATCAAACTCATGTAAATAAGGAAGCAAATGTGAACCTCAACCCATCTCACCCACTGATGAACCTAATCCCACAGCCCAGGCTCAGACAGGTACGATCCCTCTAAAAAAATCACCAGACTTCTCCCCATAGATAAAGTGCATAATACGAGCTGTACATCCGGAAGGAAACTACCACAACGTCGGCATTAGCTACTCAAGATGTTACTGCAGCGCTGCGTTCTCCTGCTATGTTTGTACAGCACCTAGCACAGTGGAGGCCGATCCCTGACGCGCGCAGCACAGCCTGGATAATATGACACCTGGCAGTAGTGTAATTTCAGCTAAAATCAGAGGGTTAGGGAATCAATGTGGCTTCAGATAATGTCTCAAGAAGGAAGGGGTTGCCTGGGAGAGTGCAAGATAGCCCTACAAGAGTCTTCTCCTCCATGCAGTCCCCAGGTAAAGATGAAGGATGCCCGTGGCCTTTGCTTCTCCCCGATGTGAGAGGCTGAAAGGCGAAGCGAGCAGCAGCACGGGTGCCCAAGGCAGGGTGATGGAGGCAGCCCCAAGAGCAGCCCAGCGCCCAGCCCTGCTGCTGCTCCCTCCAGCCCCAGTGCCTGGTGCTGATTAAAAGACCCCACCAAAACCCACAAATCAAATGCTTGACATTGCCCAAGAGCATGTTCTCTTTTTCAGCTGATCGCAGACAAAAATATCTTTTCTCTCACAGTGGCTTCAAGCAAAACCCACAATCCATTTTCCTTCAAAGAGGTTTCTCCATGCAAATAAATTCACCCCCTGTTTTTAGCCAGGATGTGTTCTCTCCCCTCTCAGCACTCCGTGAGACAGACCTTCATTTTCTACCAGACAGCAAGACTTGACTTAATAAGCAACGGGGGTAAAATATCCACTCTTTACACATAGGGTATCCTGAGGTACATACAAGCATCGCTCTAAGATGTGATAAAGTAATCTAAAGCCAGGCCCAGCCTGCCAGTTCAAGCCTAAAGGGATTTGATTCAGTGTCAAAACCTTTGGCTCAGGAGGTCACTCTCTCTTCTTGCTTTTCTTATAACAAAGGCAGAGGGTTGGGGGGGGGAGGGTTTCCTCCTCCTCTTTTTTTTTTTTTTTTTTTTTCTTGTCTTGTGAATTCATCAACTGTTGTTTGTTGAGCAGCGGGCCTTTATTCAGCCTACTGAAACATTTTCATTAGATGGAGGCCTCTGAAGTACGCTGGCGGCTGGGACCGTGCGAGGACAAAATCTTAGGCCTCTCCAGAAGCCGGCTGATTGAAATCAGCACTGTGTCAGGGGCTGTCATATCTCAGAAAAGACATAAAACACACGGAAACATCAATAAGCAACAAGCCTCTGACAGCTCTGAGACATTCCAGATGACAAGAAGAGAAAAGGGGTAAGGTTAGGGCTCATGGGGGATATTTAAAATGCCTAACAGCCAGCCGAAGTGTTGGCAGGCTTCAGGGAGGCCCAGAAAAGACAAGATAAAGTCTATCAGGTTATCACCTGGTTCGAGACGGATCCCTCACAGCAAGGCCATAGGGATGAGACAATGACACTACAGCTTTTTTTTTTTTTTTTTACTATTATTATTATTATTCTTTTATTATTTATTTTAAAATGTATCAGAGAAACAGACTGCATTTACACTGAGGTTACCCAGACAACGTTTGTGCTGGAGAAGATTAAAAAAAAAAAAAAAAGAAGAAGAAGAAAAAGGAAAAGAAATGTAAAAGAGGGAGGACAAAAAGAGAATCCTGTGAGTTAAAGAATTCTGCTTCCAGCTACCATGTACAGAAATCAAAAAGGATTAACAAGTTTTTTTTTTTCATTTAATTTCCTGTACACCAGACGCTTTTGTTAAGAGATCAGAGATATTGCTATTTATTGAATTTTTAATATGATCTTTATTAAAAGGCAGCACACATGTTTGGTTTTCTATTTTATTTTTAAAAAAAAAAACATGCATGGGTATAAAAATCAAAGCACAGGAATGAACCATGGTTGTTTGATTTTGGTTTCTTTATATTACAGTGATTCAGACTCTTATTTAAATTTTAAAATAATAAAAACCCAACCCACACAGAAACGGCTCCTCATCCTCCTTTTAATTCACATCTATTCTGCCAAGTAAGCCATGGGCCCAGAGCAGCACTTTGACCAATCAGATAATGAATTCTGCCTTTGGAGTCAGCATAACAGCAAGAAATGAGGTGTGTAGCAGAGTAAAAAAGGCTATGTGTAATTATTTTACATTTATAGATCACTAATCACATGTTCAAAATTTCACCATCAGCTTGCAAATCTGTAATCACTGTTGTACATGCATTTGTTACACACACTACGCCCAGGTTAGTCCTCAGCATGGATTGTATTGCTAATTAAAGGATTAAAACCCAAACTATATGACCCCCTCCCACCCCATGGTTCTGGGTGCTAAGGAACAGAATGAATTTTGTCCTGGAAGAGCCCAGATTGATGAAGCAGAACCTGTTCTTCCCAGTCGTTTACAAAATGCATGAAACCATCCTCTCAAGTGATAATCAACAGCAGCAGCAATTCCAGCCTCTCCTTAAATATTTGACGTGACAGAAGTATGATGATTTCTTAAGGTTAGCCTTGTGCTAAGACCTAAGCAAACTCAAGAAGGAACAAAAACATATCCTGACCAAATGACTGCATACTTTCTTTACTATCTGCAGCTCTACAGTTTTTCTTTAGAACCTGTAACTACATTCTGCAACCATTTAAAAACCAGATTAGCCTCAGACTTCATCAAATAGACTACTTGTTTCTTTGTTACCCTGCTCATATTGGTGTAAATCCATAGGATTCAACAAAGTGTTACTGGGTATAAATATTTTTGTGCTAGCCTGAACCTTGGGAAACCGAGGCTCAAATGCTTTCTTCTGCCAAACTTCAGTCTGTATAACCTGTGCATCACTTGGTCTCTTTGGCAAAACCTTCTGTAACCCGAGATGATGGACCTCAAGGCTGAAGCTGGACATGAGCCTTGCCACCTCGTGTTTAATTTCACTTTCAGGCAAGGCTTTCCCCTTCTGGCATGTCAACTGGATTTCATACAAGCAGTGTAATTACATCTTTGTGGTAGACTGTGTCGGGAAACTTCATGATGACAGCCTTGTGGGTTTTGTTGACCATAACACCATAGTATGGCATGCAAACTAGAGGGAAAACAGTGGTGCAGCCACAAAAAGCCAGAGACTGTCCCATAGAGAGCTCTGAGGAAACTTCAGACAGACTTTTCTTTCTCTTTTCTACAGGTTGCTGTTGTACAGCAGTGTAAATACAGCCTCTGGGCTTCACCTTCTAAAATATGAACTGGGAGTAAAAGTTCTCCATCCTGTGGCACTCATTTGTTGTGAAAACAAATTAATTGTTCAGTTTAAAATCTCCGGACAGTGTGAGTCATATAATTTAGATGGAGATAACGCCTGGAGTTCTCTGTAGTGCCTCACGCAATAGAGCAAGAGCTCAGCGTTGGCTTAAAGACCTGCTCCAGTATCTAGAAAGAGGCGTAGTCAGCATTATATATAATCAAGGGAAAACAGGCAGAGTAAAATAAGGTGTATTCAAATAAAATGTACTTACATAAAACATTTCTACACAGGCATCAGGTTTATGAAAGAAAATTAATAAGAAGCCAGCAATTCCTACTTATGAAAGACAAAGGTACGATTTTTCCTCATTTGCTGGAAGGGTATATTCTGCTGACTAGCACAGCACAAAGTTACAAACACCAGAGGATGTCTATCTCCCAGGTTCTTTTCACCACCCTTTTAGACCAAAAGCATTCTTACAAAAGGTGTCCTGAGCCTGAAGTGAGGACAAGTAAAGTCTCTTCACTGAATGCAGCACGTGGCAACCTGGACACCCTCTAACCCACCATGTTACTTCTACTTCTGGCACTAAGAATTCCAGACAGGATACCTCATCTGTGGTCTTTTCTTTTTAATGGAAAGTTGGAGGTATATCTAACATCAGAAGTAATTACTCACTGTATCAATAATTGTGAAGGGTGGTATGCAAATCACAGATGGCCTGTGGGGAGCAGCAGGCATAGACAGAATGGTCCAGGTGCTACTTGATGTTGGTAGAAGTTAGAGCCATCTTCCAGTTTGGCACAAGAGAATTTTTCAAGATTACAGGAGTGCAAACGTGGGCTTTCATATACTCCCACACTTGACCTGTGCTTTCTAAAAACCACCTCTATCTCAGGATCTAGCCAAAAATATGAAGTGATATGGGCTGTTGAATTTTTTTCCCCCCTACAGACTTTTCTGACAAGTATTTTTCCAGTTGTGTATTTCACAACTTTCCAGTGGAAACTAGTTTTTCTATAGTTCAAAACAAAAAGTAAATGTTCATTTTTTCCAGTGTTTTGATCAGGAAGTTTGTTTCAGGTACAGTGGTCAAAACAGGGTTCTCTTCTTTCACTGAAGAAAAGAACACCAGGCTTATTTTTTTCCTCTTTTGTCCTTCCCTATTCTTCTTTTGAACACATTTTTGAAGGCAAAAAAATATCAAGCAAAAGACTTTTTTTTCCCCTTGAGATAAAAAATAATGGTACCAGAACTCCTTACTTCTTAAAGGAAGTCCACAAGATGAACTTAAATACTGAGGTTTTTGTTCCTCTGTGTAAAGACTCAGTCTGTGCAAGTTGCACTGAAAACCTGCCAAAGAGCCTTCTAAGACTGAAAAATCAGGTTCACTGATCACTTCCTTTCAAGTGTATCTGGCAACCAGTACTATTTTTATGACTCAGAAAACCGATTTGTAAGTAGTCTATAACTATTAGGCATTTAAAATCCCCTAGTAAGCGTTTGCCCACTATGAGATACAGAGTTGCCTCTGACTGCAGTAATAAAAATCTCTTTTGAGCCAGTGGATCCTCAGAAACTCAAGTAGCTCAACTTGAGACTGCAGCATCAATGAGCTCCAACTTGTTTCAACTGAGGAATTTTATAGGGAAGTTTACAGAATTATGTGCTGAAAACTTAAGTGGGTAATTAACAAGCTTACAAATAATAACAATAGGCTAACAGCTTACTTGTGTGTCAGTGGGATTTAAACACAATAAAGAACTGTGCTGAAATTTTAAACTCTCAGGGGAAGCCAGACTGAAATGTGACAGTAGGTACCACAAATGGGATATGTAGCAGACTGGAAGTGGCTTGATTCCTTTTACAGTAATGACGAAGTGATTTCATTAGAGGTCAACATGGTTCATTAACACCTATCATTATGTATTAATACAGGGTAATATAGTCAGAAGTGGTTTTTTTCTCCCTCTTTCCTTCAACGCATGGAAATGTATGGTCTGAACTGTGGTGACCATCTAGATGATCAGTGCTTGGTCTGCATGTCAATATATATTCAGTCCCAGAAGTGAAAACACTATGGGCATAAACAAATTACTGGCTCTGTCCTTGCACTGACTTCTCATGCATATCAGCAGAACTTCTGGGCACGCATCTGCTGCTTCTTAGAGGTATAGTAAGTCTCTAGGATCTTTTCCCCCAGAGATCTGTAGAACAACTCTGCCTTGCTAGGCACAGGGAGAATCATGGGAAGGTAATGGAAGACTATTCACAATTCCAGTGATGTAGCCTGTTTCTCCATCACTCAAAGAGAATTGATCTCCAGAGGTTCTTTCCAACCCCAACCATTCTGAGATTCTGTGAGAACTGGATTTCTTATTTATAGCCAGCCCATCCTGCCAAGACCTCTAGACTACACAAAAAGCTCCCATAAATTGAGGTGAGAATAAGGGGTAAGGAACTTACAGATGAGAGTATTGGTAACTCCAGCGAAGAAGATTATGTATGCTGCTGCAGCAAGAATACATAGGCAGGGATTAGGGAAGAATTTAAAAAAAAAAAAAAAAAAGTTTCCATAGGTGAGTTCAGGATTTATGTGGTCATCTAGTCTACAACACCTAGTAAACACTCAAACTGGAATTGGTCTAGAATGAGTGCCGCCTCCTGCAAAATGCTTTCCCAGGACTTTGCAGTTTGTTGCAATGTTGTCTTTGCTTTGATTGCAAATACTGTAGCTCTTAGAGTGCCAACACTAGTAAGGTGAGCGGGATTTACTATGCCTCAAAGTAATTACATGCAGCTTCAAATTCAATGAGTCCAGTGGCAATGAAAGTCCAACAAACTATCATGTTTACAGGAACACGTGTTCATCCAGTGCAATGCTGCCATCAGAACTGTGAAAATACATTTTCTAATGTGCGCTGGGAATTAATTTTCGTGAAATGGGAGTGTAGTCCCGCTGAATTTCCCCACACAATCTAAGTATATGCCATCAAGTACCACTTCTTGAAGAAACCTGTTAGGTTAGTTAGTGCCAAAAAAAGCCACTCATCAAGTAGTGTGACTGTTGCAATTTGTGAGCTGTGCTCACTGTCCTCTATTTTTTGATTTAAGAGCATTATGAAACTATGTAATTTTGGTGTAGTCTTTTTATTCCCATGATAATTTATGTCTGTGGGTAAGCATATTATCTGAGCCATGGTGCCAGAGTTATTTTCTGAAGCTTTTGAGTTTCCCTTTGATGCCATTGAAATTAAAACCAGAGCTGCAGATAGTACCCATGCTGTTTGTCACAGAGTCAGAGGTTAGAATGCATTTGCTGCTATTTATTGTGGCTCATCAACTGCAATAGTTACTGCTACTCTTCTCATCACTGATACAAAAATATTAATAGCAGACAACTCAAGAGTGGCATATAACTGACTTTGTCAGTCACCATCAGCATTATAAAAAACACATTACACAAGTATCAGCAAATCTCTCCATGCTGCAGTAATCTTACTTGCCTTGGGAAAACTTTAATTAAAAAAATGAATTCCAACATTAAATACTTTATTATTTAGACAAACAATTTTCATCTTCAGTAATTAAACACTAAAAGATGTCTCTGCATTCGCTGTGTATAGATGGTGTAAAATGTTTAAAAGTGCATTGTCCAGTATCAATTTATTTCTAAAATACATCAAAACTTCCTGTCTACCCAAACAGCTAATCATGTTAAGAGCTAGGCTACATGTTCTTAACTACATCTAACTTTTCGTCCTGTCAGCTTGGCATATCCTTACCCTAGCCTACGTCTCAAACAGGTATGAGTGAGTGATGGCATTTTCTGAGATTTTTATCAGGAAAACATTTGGCAATGCTTACATTAATAGCTCAATAGTGGCGACTCACATGAACTCTAAGGGCAGGTCTGCAACATAGTTCAAGGTGGAGCAGCTATGAGTGATGACAGTTACAGCAGGTGTATAATATCATGGCCTTCATCATTCAGACTGTGTGCAGACCTTGCACAGACCCCTATGAAGCACCTTAGCTTATACTAGCTTGAGTGTAGAGCAGAGTAAAACTACTCCTTCAGCAGTCTGCTACACTCCTTATGGTGTAGGAGACTTTGCAGTCACCTATAGGTGCAGGAGACCCTGCAGAATTTTAGTTTGGGATTTTAGTTTATTTACACTGTTATATTTCAAAGCAAACAGAAGATCATTGTGTTTCCGAGTCTCTACTGTGCTTCCATGGTTTTGTCCAGTGGGTAGCTTCCAGTCATCAACATTTCTTGAAGTATTCTATGGAGATTCTGGCAAAAGAAGGACTTTTCCTATTCTACCAGATGTCTTTGGTGCTCTGGGTCCTCTACCGGGAGAGAGGCACTAGTGCTTTCACCCCATGAGAGCACAATGTTCTCTGGGACCTTCACTATTTGTGCAATAACTGCATAGCATTGCCCCACAGACCAATAAAGGTCCACAAACCACAGCTTGGAAACATTGCTCTGGGACCTAACTATGAACAGTTGCCAAGAAAGGAAATAAAATGCAGTGAGAGAGGCAAGTCACAAATTTATGGAAGTAGTTTTTATAATCCCTATTCTCAGATGCCTCCATCATCTAGCCCCAGTCTTTTACCCTACAAAGGTCAGCCAGAGCAGAGAGTTTATGCAATAAACTGCAGACAGAAAAAGTAAAACACACACATCAGAAAATTAAATTGAAAACTAAGAATGAATGTACACTTTAAAATAATATATAATTAGCCCTTTTTAATTACCACTTCACTACCATTTTCAAAAAGGTGATGGAAGTTCAATAAAATGAGATGCTTTTATTGAACACTAATCAAATTAATTTACATACTCAAATTCTCTTTAATAATTCCATGACATGGTAGGTTTCTTTTATCCAAATTTTAGAATATATCTATGTAATAGTTATCTCAGACTGCAAGTATTGTTGTAAAAATTCTGATAAATTCTGGAACAGAATATTATTAGAGGAAGAAAAGTAATTTCATTACTTGCCATGAGACTGATTATGCATCCTCCAATGCAGTTAGAAGATAGAAGTGCTCTTTCCTTTTAAAAAAGAAAAGAAAAAGGGCCATCAAACCACTATACCAGATATCCCATTTTTCTAGCAAGAATATACTATCTGCAGCAAATCTGTTTCTAACCTAATCTTTTGTTGCTCTTAATTATCTAATACATCCAAGCCAAAAGCTTCTGCCTTCTCTCCATCACTGCAGAGGCATGAATATTTTCAATACCTCATATACTTTAACTCCACTAATAAGCAATATGAGACCTGTCTGTTCCATCTGAGAATACTCTATCGCATCCTTTGATGGTGAGTACCACAGACACTATTTACCTATTCTGTATTCTGTTGTCTTTAGACCTAATCTTGACTGAGGTTTCAATAGCAGGATCTTGTAATAAATCTCTCTTCCTGAAGGAAAAAAAGCTGCATCTACAAGCGTTCAACTGAATGACTCTTGATACCAGTCATGAACTCAGATATGTTGTACTGCGACATAAAGAGCTGCATCTAAGCCTAATAATTTGCCTGTGATCAGCATTACTGAAAATTTCACTTCAGCTCAATGTACAAATATATGTTTACCAGCTATCTATGCACGATAATATAATATTAATGCACCAAGTCAGAGCACAGAATAAGTGTTCTATCTAAAAGAATTTAGATAAGTTTTTTCTTGCAGTTTTTCTAGGATGCTCAATCTCTAATGCTTTTAAGAAAACATTCTGGGGAAGGGAAAATCAGTTCTCTGCACTGACTGCAGCCTTTCAATTTCTTATCAGGGCTCTACTACATAAACACTGGGAGTAGATGCCAGTAGACCAGCATGATAACAACAAAATCTGAAATTTTTTTTCCAGGAACTCTGAAGTTTCACATCTTTCTGATCCATCTTAATAGTTCCTATTTTGCTGATGACTCACATAAAGCTATGATTCAAGTAGAGCTAAAATGGAAAATATCATTAAAAGCTTTGTATTTTTTTTTAATTTGCATTTAGTTTCTGAACTGTTTCTGACCTATGATATTTTCATAAATAGAATGAGACTGATAACTGTAAGAATCTGCACATTCCTAAGGGTAGATTACAAAGAAATTCTCATTTGGAAAATGCCTAAAACCGATGAGGCTAATTTTGCCTGTATTCTATCCAACAGCATATGCCCAACCTAACAATACCATGCCATTATAGTAGTGTAGTTTCGTTATGCTGCCGAATTTGCCACAAACACTAATATCCAACTTTTCTAAGGTTTTCATAAAGACTTAATGTAATATTTCCACATGCACAACATGTGTATGGTTACCGATAACAAAACTAGTAGCATTCATTAAGTATTGCTATAAATCTCCCCACTGAAACAGCAATAATATCGCCTTCCAGCAAGCACAATAAATGTAATGCTTAATCTCTCTCTGTGATATTGTATAACTCTAGCCTGCAGCTAGACTTCCACTGTAGGTGGTACTGTAGAGGATAAGTCTGCAGTGACAGCACATGATGTGTTCCTCTTTTCCAGTATGTGGAAGTTCATGAGTTTGAAAGACTAGGGGTTTTTTTTCCTTTCCAGAGAGAAGCCAGGATTTAGAGGGGGTTAAGAAAGGAAAGAGAATGAAAATGTTTTAAGTGGTATAATATCACTCTTAGTAGGAACCCTATGCATTTTTTTAGATACGTTTTTTTCCTCTAAGGATGCATATTTGATCTATGTCCCTTGAAACTTCACCTTATCCTTATCTTCGCAGTCCTTTATAGTTCACTCTTTGCTTTACCCTTCTCCAGCACATTGAATGATATAACTACCAAAGCAGGTTTTGTGGGCATTCAACAATTTTTTTAAGCACATCTCTTTAGTCGCTAGTTTTGACCAAGGAAATAACAAAGGCACAAAAAAATCTTTTTCTCATGAAAGTTTTCAGTGCCGGCTTCTAGATCACAGAAGCCAAGGCAGCAGCAGAACAATATTCAATACTTCTGGGAACACTCATCCACAGAAAATACCTTCCTTTTTTTAAACGTCTGTCCATTGTCCGTCACTACAGTTCCTGTTTCCCCATGTTCCTATTTCTCACCATCAGCCATCTAAGCACAACCTTTGCTGTAAGCAGACACAAAAGCAGCTTAGTTTGATGCATCCCTGCAGCAGGTGGGACTGTCCCATGGGCAGAGATCCACACAGAGGAGATCCCAGCCCCAACATCTAAACTGGGCATCCAAATTCCCCATGAGGCTACGCAAGATGTCCATGGTGCTGATCCCTAAGGGAAAACTCCTATAGTGTTTCCCTCCCAGGGTAAAAGGTGGAGGGGGAAAACGGAAGGAAGGAGGAACAGCACTGAGCATCCCTGCGGGACAAGGGCCATCCCATTAGGGCAGGCCACGCAGCCGCACCACTGGGCACCCGTATAAACTCTGCCCTTTGAAAAGCAGCAGCTATCACCGCAGCCTCCTGCTTGCTGCAGGCTGAAGCGTGCGTGACAGCCAGCTGAGGACCTGGCCGAGGCCTCCGGCTGGCAGACCATGCCCTCCCAGAGCAGGGGCTGTCACAGTCGCTTGCTCCCCCTCCCCAGCATGTCAGGCTGTAATCGTGCCCTGCTGTTCCAAGCCTCTGAATGCAAAGCTTCCTACCTTCTGCTTTGCTCTTACCATAGGTATGTAGCACAGGGCTGGATTTGACCTAAATTTGATTTATTCATTTTTCCAATGCTTTACAGGGTACTTAAGCCCTAGGTCAGCAAAGCACTTAATCACATGCTTAACCTTAAGCACATGCTTAAGTGCTTAATCAGGGCCTTGATGCTATATAAAGCGCAAAGCTATGACTCAATTTGAAGCAACTGAGTTGAAAAATTGAGACATACACACACACCCATTCTCATTTGCTTACTTTGCTATACATGTATAAGTCAAATTACTCACATTAATGTGTTTAAATATATTCTGGTTTGAAGTCTAATTTAGGAGTTTATAATACAATCTAGAGGAATCTGAATTTTGGGGTGCCTGTAGGATTTGTGGCTATTAAGAGAATTACATTTCCGGATGCAGAAAGCGATATTATTTCATAACGTAACTGTTGACATATATTAATATTCTCTTAATTCTAATGATTGATCTAATAAGAAATAAAGTATTATCTTTAAAGGTAAAGTCAAAATGAGCAATTCACAAATACAAAGATACTACTTACAGCAAGATGCACCCATATGCACTCTACAGCTACATATGCAGTTTCAAGATTACTATTTTAAAATGTGTATGGCATCCTTATCTAACTTGTCCAGTAGGTGCAATTATTTGTAGAATTTGTTCTACAGTTCTGCAGGAAATTTTCCTTTTGCTCGAACGGTTCAGATTTGCCTCTGCTGTGATTTTCTTCTGACTAAACATCCTCTGAAACATTTTTTTGATGCTTCCTAGAATTACTGGCACGCTGATTACAATATCCTGTTGGATGGATACCATGAAAGCTGCTAGCTTTGGTAACTATATCTAAAATGTACAGAATGTCATATAAAGCAGTTTGTTGAGGGGCGAGGGCCTGGACTTTAAAACCAATAATAATTTTATGTGAACCTGGAACGCTTATCAACATATTTGCTTTTTCATATTACCTTCTTCACTTATGTTTAACAGGAATATTATGCCACACACACATTTTATATCATTATTAATTAGGAATTATTGTGTTCCAGAAGTTTGAGATAGGACTGGTAAGAAACTTTCATATTTATTTTTATTTATAAAATAAATAAAATGCACTTAAAAGAACCTTCAGCCACACTAAGACAGAGCTAACATAACTAAGTCTCAGCTTCTCTGATGAAATCATCAATTCAGCATGAATATGATAAACCACTTACATTTTCCACTACTCCATCAAACTAGCATATCCTCAGCATCGTCCAGAAAACACGTGGTATTATTTCTCTGTGCTATTTCTATATCACATAACTATAGTTGCTCTTCTTCCCCTGGAATGTAAGGAAATCTGGTAACAGTATCCTAAATAGTCATTCACACTAGAAAAGTTGTCTTGTCCTGACCTCCCCTTCCACCAGTTTAAGCAGTTGTTCCAGGCTGCAATTAGCCTCTCCTAAATTTTGGTAAAATCCGTTCCACTACAGTAAGATGATTACTTTGCCTCTGTAATCACACATCAGAGAATTATATGAGAAACGGGCATGAAAATGGCCACATCCTGCCTGCTACAGAAAGAAAATCACATTGTCAACATGCAGCCCAGCACCGTATTTCCTCTCTTTGCCTTCTTGCTACACACATTAACTGGGGCTTTCCAGAAAGGGCCACTGCTCTTAGCTGTCCTTGAATCAGTACTTCTCAGCAGCTTTGGGGCTTCCTAAGACAAATGGTTTGTTATCTGGACGCGGTCAGAAGAACTGTATTCAAATGGAGCAGAAACATGAAAACTGACATGGGAGTGCTATCTTCTGACATGAACCACTGCTGGAAAGTGACTGAGGGGTGAGGGAGCTTCTAAGGGATAGCCACGAGACCCCTCTTCACGATCTAGCCCAGAATCAAGCCCTCAGGTTTCCAGCAGAGAATAAAGTTGGAGGGCTTTTGTTGTCTGCCTTGACATTTATGATACACACATTTTTATTTTAAAAACAAGCCTGAAAATGATTCCAAGAAAATTTGGATTAGTTTCACTCTTACCTTGCCACATCCAGTGCTGTGGACTTACTTCTGATGTGTAATAGTGTTAAATAAAATCATACTCTATTCAGGGGCTGGTGAAATCAATGTTTTCTATTACAGGATTGGTGCACGGTTTATTTCCATCCATTATATTCTCTGCGCAGCAATAGCAGGCTCTCAGTTAGGAGATGAACCCCAACCACTTATTAGTTCATGGCTGGAAGCCATCAGCTCCACATTATACAAAATCCCCGATTCATCACTGCCTCTCTCCATCCTCACACCTTTCAACTCACGCATCTGAGGTAAATACAAAGTAAAGCAGTGGGAAATCAGAACCAAAGTTTCTACAGTGAGTTTTACTGCATTTTACTGCTGCCTTTTCATTCTTTCAAATCCTTAAAAAAGACCTATTTTCTTGTGGGTTTTTCCCTTCAAAGATAATAGTACAGACTTCAACAATATCTCCGCCAAAAAGGAAAACTCCTTGAACCTTGACTTTCTGTCCTACTACACATAATGAGACAACTACTTAAACTGCATTTAAAAAGTGCTGAGTAGATGAACTCAATGCCTAATGATGTTACTCAGCTTGTCGGCAGCTGATTGACACTAAAAGTAATAAATTAGAACAGAAAATGATTTTACAAGATCCCTGGGATGACAGACAGGCTAAGTGTAATATCCTCCATTACAGTTGTCACTAGATTTTATACAGTTCAGATCTGAACAGCCTCTGCAGGAAAGTGGAACAATTTCATGAGATAGATCTTTAGATGATGTAGAGTAGCATAAGTCCTCTGAAGTTAAAGAAGCTATCCTGATTTATGCAGACAGGGATCTGGCTCTATATCTTTATACATGTTTCTACCCAAGTATTGGAATGAAATCATTTGTTTTCCCATGCAAATCTGGGCAGAGAAAAGCAGAAACCCTGTAAAAGAGAGATGCTGTAGGCTGATGTCTTGGCTGTGTTTGTTTCTATCCCCCCCACACCCACCCCCGCCCCCTCCTCCTTTTAAAAAGGACAGAAAACGGTATTTAGAGCATGGCATCACTGATTTTGTTGGCTGCCTTCATTTCAGGGAATCCCACTGTAAATCCACAGCTCTGCAGAAGCACCTTTTGAATCATTAGCATTCACTGTCAGAATCCTTTGTAACGTGTTAGGATGTGTAAAAGCAAGACAAAAGGCAAGCATGTGGATACTCCACCAAGCTCAAAAAGCCATTATGCCATTATTGTTTGGGGTTAATGAAAAGAAAGAATAAAAATGTGTATTTGAGCCCTAGCTATCTGTAAAGTCTAAATGACCAGTCTGATTTAGGGGGGGTGGGGGGGTGGGGGGGGGGGTGTTGATGGTTTTTTTGCAAACTTCCATTCATAAAACTTTTCTTTAGAAAACACAGCCTCTTCATGTGCAGTTTATTCCAAGCTCAAGGATGACTGTGGATGATTTTAATTCTGTTTCATTCAATGAGCTCTTCTAATGCAATGATTTTCTCCATCGAAGACCTTAACCGCAGCGGCCATTTGCAGCTGATGAATATTTTTTTTTTTAATAAATAATTTATAAAGCCATTGCAGACTTATACTTTTACACCGAGAAAAAGGAAAAAGGGGGGCGGGGGGGAGGATTGCATCTTAAACTCTATTTACAAATTTACCTTGGCAGGCCCTCTTGCTGCCAATAGGAAGCCATGTTGCATATTTAATTTGCTCTTTTGTTACAACAGGGCTTAGGTTAGTTAATTTCAATTTTCGATTTCAAAAGCTATCAAATATGGCTCAGATGAGAAATCAATTTTTCTCAGCTGCCTCTGTTTTTGTGATGGGGAGGTTTCCCATTGGCGAGAGGACAGCCACGTGACACAGCAAGAGATTAGTTCACTAGACCCCGTGTTTCAGCCACCTCAATTACTGGCTGCCTCTTGTAATTTAGCCTTATAACACCTAATTTCAAGATAGAACTCATATTTAATTCATGAAAGCTTCCACAAGAGTAATTGTGAAATAAATTGCCATAGAAAATATCCATTTGTGACTCGTTTTAATTTTGTATGCTACTAGCACGCTATTTGTTCTACTTGTTTAACACTTTAGCACAAACATATTTTATATTGAACTTTATGGACTGCTAATAGGTTATTATTTTTCACTGTTTCCCCTTCACGGACACACCACAATGTCCCTCTCCTTCATGCAGCTCTGGGTCTAGTAACATTGAAAAATAGATGTGCTAAACCACAGAAACTTGTAATCTCCTAATTATTGAATGGATTGTTATGATCTGCTCATAACTTTAAAAGTAGCAGATAAAAACACAAGTGATGGTTTGTAAATGGTAGTTAGATGACAAGGATCATTTAAAGGGCCAAGGAATAAATACAGTTTAATTTCTGTAATGTTTTAAACAAACCCATTCATTACACATATTGATGTTTCATGATAACAGCAGTATATGTATTTTTAATTCTTTAACCAAAATAAATGTTTCCACTGTATACACACCATTTTGTCCTTTTCCTCCCTGTTGCTATGACAACAAGGTGGGTGAGGCCTCCTCAACTGCCAAACTCAGCTGTCATCCCTTCACCCTAAAAGCCTTATAATTGCTTTTATTTGCATACGACAATTAGGCAGGATGGCTCACAGCAAGAAAACCAACCTTTCTCTCCCCCAGTGCACACAACGCCAGCCTGTAATTTATAAAAGATACACGCCATGTGGTGGAGCACTAAAATAGAGTGATGAGTCCTTTCATCTGATTGTAAGCTATTAACAAAAGAAAACATCCCCTTTCAGGCTGTAAAAAATGCCTATCTGGTGTGAACCTGGAGAAAAAAAATGGGGGGGAGAAAAAAGGAAAAAAGTTTTGCCTCCTCCGTGCAAACCCTTCACATTCATTATCACATTGAACTCAGCAAAAGAGTTTGAAAGCAAGAGTTACATTTTGGTGCTCTATGAACAATGCCAGCAAAATTGATGACATAGTAAAATTGGATCTAGATTTTTGTTCTTGGATTACATCACACCCAAAGATGCCAACATGAGATGATGGTTCCTAGCCAGCTTGCTGAAAGAGCTGCAGGGAAGGCATGAGATGGGTCAGGGTGTCAGACGAAGGCAGTTGCATGAGAGCCTACGAGTTCAATACTTTTAATAGCTCTGTTGGAGGAAAGTATCTGTGTTCAACAAAGTGCTTAAGCCCATGCTTAAAATAACGCGTGCCTGCTTGTATGTTGAGCTGATGTTGAGGCCTAAATGCCTGCACAGCTTATTCATATGAAGAATCAGCGTCCAGGTAAATATTTTTATGCAAGTTAACAACATGCTGCTGTGTTTAACTTTCATAATTATAAAAGTATCTTTCTCTAAGGAAACCAGTTGAGCAACTGCTCTACAACTGCCTTTCCTCCTTTCTACTCTCTTCTGGAAGCTCTTCATGCAATATTTGTAATACCTGAGCTGATTAAGTATCTCCAACCCTCAAAAATCCCACAAAAGACCCACCTTTCCTCTGACAGATTTCCCATCTACAATCTCACTGGTAAAAGCACAGCATGTAAAATTTAGAATTCAAAAAACAAATTGGATTTGGGGAAAAATATAGGATTTGATACCAGGAAAATGAGGAAGCAATAACACCACAAAAAAGCAACACATTCTCTTGCCGCTGTACAGCCAGCTTGATCTAAAAATAAACCAGCTAATACATTACGATGGCATTACAGCACACATTTTTAAGCCTGTCTGACTTACCTTCCTCAGAAGGGCATTCCTGTTGAAACTGGGGAGACTACATAAAGAAGTAAAGCAGAACAGATCTAGCCTGGCTCAAACACGGGACCGATCTGTTGTCTCACTGCAGCTACCTCTGTGACCTGATATTAATGAAGAGGATGAGCCGGGAGCACAGCTTGCAGGTTATCTCCTTCAACTTTGCCCACCTTGATGCCCCAAACTCTATTGTAGCACGTAAGATTTACCCAAACCAGTTTTGATGAGCTTGTGGAAGCAGGGGGGGAGGGCGAGTTTGGAGGGGAGAGTGAATAAAAGAAGGGGGAGATGTTTAGGCACGGGACATGCACTGTCAAGTCCTCTCATGCCCTCTCTGTCTCATTAGCTCAGGCAGGTACTCAAAAAACGCAGCACACAACTTCCAGCAGCACTTCCCAGCTTTTGTCGGTACAGGGAGCAAGGAAAAGTCAACAGAACACAAGTTGCTCAGTACAAAGTTTGAACAAGCAGCAATTTTTGACAGCATCTTGGGCTGGCAGCAGGTTCAACCCACTGCTTGGGTTGAAACTTGGGGTCAAACTGACCCATAGGCTCAGGCTTAATTTCTGTGGCTGCTCCTGCACGATGCTGGTACTTTTATTGAAGTTGTGCAAAGAACATGAAAGTCAAACAATTAAATCAGACAGGATTTTTTCCTAGTGCAATTTACTAATATTTTGTCCATTTTGACTTTACAAGATCCAAATACCACATTTATCCATTAAGCATACATACTCCACCCTAACTGGACTCAATCTATTTGTCTTAAATTTCAGTACAGTATATTCCTCTACTAATTGTGTATTTCCCTAAGTATTCACCTTACTGTTCTTAGTATCCTGCTCCTACTCTCAGTGCTTGAGAAGTATGTTGGAGACTCAGATTCTCAAAAACTGGAATACATAATTTTATATTGTAGGTAATTTTTTTAATGAGACCTTTCTCATCCCCATCTGCTACTGCTATTACAAAGTCAGTTGAATTCATCTAATGATTTCAATAGAAGAAATCTTGGCCTCTATGTTGGAACAATTTTTTATTGCATATTTAATCTCAAAACCATGCTGTTGCTAAATTGATCCTTTTAAATGTCTTATTAGGAGCCAAATTCTTACCTGGGATAAGTAAATGTAGAGGCTACTAGGCCTTTTGGCTTCAGACCTGAAATTGGCCCTGGATCTTCACAAGATACTAAAGCTTGACTGTAAAAGTACATTGCGAAAGTATAAATAATATAACATAGGGCTTCCCTAGGATCAAAGGGAAGTATTTCCTGCTCCATAAAAGATGCGTACCTTTTATACAGGGCGGCTTTGAGCAAAATGAGGTTTTTTTACTCTGTGCTTAATAATCCATAGAACCTAAAAATAGTAAGATTTCTTAAAATGTAGAAGGAGGGACAAGATGTAAAAGAAGCTTTAGGAGGCTTTTCAGTTTTAGTGTCTTCACTCACCACTTTCCAAATGCATGCACTTCTTCAAAGAAAGGCAAACCATGAACAATTAGTGAAAGTTTACAAGATGAAGCTTCCTCAGGATGGTCCTAACATGCACTTTGACCATTTACATGGATTTTATGTCACTATTGGCTGTTTCATTCAATAGAAACACTTATAGTACAACCACAGTAACACAGCGCTGTTCATCACATTCACATAAGAATTAAAGCTTAATATACTTCTCTCAGAGAGCTCAAAATTCCTTTTCTATCTACATGGTAACACCTATAGCTTTGCTGATTAGAGCTTTCCATCAATATAAATTAGAGTAGAATTTATTCCTAAGTGAATGCAATACATAAAATACAACTTAAAGTCATATTTAACTGTGCCAAAAGTGCACGGCGTTGTCTGCATTTCTTCACCTACCTTATGGGAACGTGCTGGGGTTTTGTTCAAACTTCTACTTTACTTTTTTCTTTTTGAAAATTCTCCATATATAGGATAGGAAAAGGATTTGAATGCCAAGAACAGATTTTTGCTATGGAATTATATCTTGTTTTGTGACAGTTACTGACAGGGTGACATTATAAGTTATAAGGACAAATGTTACTTTGAAGATCTGTATTTTCAGGCCTATTTTTCTAATATTCATCTTAAAAATTAGGTTAACTTCTTTCCTGTCTCTCTATTTGTGACGGCTCCTAAAAGCAAGCTGAACCAGTTGGATTTTGTATTCACACTAAAGAACATATTAATGTCCACAAGAAAGGAGGAAAAGAAAGATAATTGATAGAAGCTGTGAATACCAGTAACTGATACCTGGAAAATGAAATACACTTTTAGGAAAAAAAATTACTAACTTACCTGCACATATCCAATCAACCTTTAGTAACAGAACAAGTAGGAAGTGAATGCGTTTTACTTCCCCTCACAGGTTAAGATGCTTCTCTGGTTCTGCTTGCCTATATGGTAGGGACAGGTTTACAAATTTTCGCCATTTTTTCTATTGAGACAAACAATAAAAAGTTGTTCATTTGGGATACCATAAAGTATACACAAAGCTGCTTTTTGAACTTCAGACTAAACTGAGAACACCTTCAAGTGTGTCCTTATCCACATTTATCTTTAGGCAGAAAGACCTAGTTCCGTTTATAAGAAGAAATTTGCTCATATTCCCACAGACTACAGAAGATGCAGGATCAGGCCCTCACTGATGTTTTGATTATCACAAGAGAAAAAATGCCACTAAGAAATCTTTCATGCAGACGTTACACAGCAGTTCCCTGTACTTTAATCCATCTCCTTCTACTTTTTTTTATTTCCAATAAAAGGAACAATGTACACTCGACATGAACTCTAAGATTTAAATGAAGCTTCATGCGTGCTAATATTAGAGAGACATTAATAATAAATTGGGAAGCAGGCAAGTCTAAGATGATTTCTGACTTGGTTTTGTACCTCAGACACTAGAACTTGAACTGCAGAGTTTGACACTGACACTTTTTAGGGAACAAAGTCTCTCTCCTACTACCTCCTCCACCCCCCAATTCAAATCTCATCTGAGAAGTGCTGAAATGAAGCTGTCACTCAGGCCTGCTCAGGGACCTGTCAGCAAAACATTGAGCCTTTTCATTTTGATGGGTCAGCCTGCAATCCCCTTGAAAGAGAAGTCCATGCCACTGTGTTTTTTCTTTCTGCAGGAATTCTGAATTCTAATGAAACTCCAAATCGCCCAATAAAGGCAGGGGCACGGGGAAGTAATCCAACCCAGATCGGAGTGAAATTTGTATTTTATCTTTTTTTCCCCCAGACCATTATTCTAATAGCATTCACAAAGGGTTGTGGGTTTTCTCTTCTCTCCCCCCACCCCCCCCCAGCTTTTTTTTTTTTTTTTTTTTTTTTTGCAGGGCAGGCGCAAACGGAATGAGGTGTCCTTTGTCTTGATGCTACACTGAGATTAGGTAGTGGCTCTCTGAAAATGAAAGGGCATGGCTCAAATTTTCTTGGGTAAATATCCATCCACCTATTGCAGTCTGCATCTCCACTGCTACAAATATCTCTAACATATGACTGTGCTGAGAGAAAGAGAAAATTTCACATTAGCATTTCTTCCCCAGAAGAAGCAGTCTTTCATTAACACTGTACAAAGCTTTTTCAAGCCAAGAAGGAAAACTGTACCTTTCTCTTCCCCTCTGTTCTCTTCAACTTTTCCTCCCAGATTAGTTACTACCTACGACCAATATCAGGATAGCGGAGAGAGGATGCAGAGAGTGAGAAAATAATGTATATAATATCTTGATGTATTCTCTTTAAAGTGGCTTTATTAATACACATGGTTTATGTTTTTAAAATATGTATGAATTCAGTAGCCCTTTTATGTTTCCTCCCACTGAAGGCTGTTTATTTTAACAAGGAGATAATTGTATTTTGCTAACTGTTTAAAATTTGGAATCATTACAGAAGATATAGGCAGCCTAAACAGACAGAGAATTTATGACATGGTCAGTGCTACAGCCTAGTGCTTTTTTTTATATTTTAGGAGTTAAGGGTGATCCTACTCATTTTTTTTATGTAGACCTCTCTGTATGGTGCACAATAATTTAGAGAACAATTAAGGCAATTAAACACAATCAGATTAAAATGCCAAATAATTTGGAAATAATAAAATTTCCAGCTCAGTATCCACACAAAAGCATTATCTAAAAAATACAAAATGTAGTCTCTGAATAATATTTTATGGAACTAGAAAATAAAAATACAGATGAAAAACTAGATAAAAATTTTGAAGCAGAAGCTAACACAATGTAAATAAAGGTATCGATTAGATGGTGTAACACTGCTAATGTCATGATGGTACGTGTTGCCTAACTCTCTTCATTGTCTGGTTAACCTGCAAGTATGCCCGTCAGTAATGTTTCAGCATGCTACAGCAGCCCTCCCACCCTGTAGTTATGTCTGTGTTATTCAATCTTGCAGAATCACCATCTTCAGGCTCTCACCCTCTCTCTGCAAGACATGACCCAAACATCTCATCTTCCTCTGCTCTGCCTGTCCAAAGAGAATCCATTATAACCCCAGGTGTTGAAAAAAACAGGTATTATTATGTAGTACTCAGCAAACCAATGCATATATGTGTATGTGCCTGTGCACAGTACATATATCTTCCTACTGTTTTCTTGAGCATTGTGATCGAACTTGGATGCCAGAAAAAGTATAGTATGTAATTTTCCTTGGTGATGACCTTCAGAGGTTCTTTTCTCTCCTTGATTGGCACACGTCTCCGTGGGAAATCATTATAATAGACCCCTATTTCTCTACCTACACTGTCAGGGGCTACTAAAACTATACTTCATTTACCCTGGAATACCTCACTATTGCACCATAGGTAGCATGTATGATCACCCACAGTTCTGACGCTGCGCTACATGTGGACATCTAGAAGGCAGTTAAAACAGTGATAGACACTGCTTCCTTCCTTTTGTCAGAACTTTAACAGCACTTTCTCTTTTCTGTATGAAATCCATACAGTTTTCTTTCACTCTCTTGCACTGCACTGCAGGTAAAGGTAGGGACTTGGATAAAGCAAAGGTACTTACTTTTGTCCTGATTCCAAAAGATACATAGCTTTAAAATAAAATGTATCTAATGTGTGCTCTAAACACTTCACACGCAGTTCAAGATTGGCATACCTATGTTTATATAAATCTACCTGCCCCACCAGATATATATATATATATAAATGCATGCATATGTGTATATATAGGCAGACATATAATCTTTTTAAAATGGCTAAATGCTTGCAAATCTCCAACTCAGTAGGTGCTATGCTTCTTAAAATGCATGTTCCACAAAGACAGCCTTTGGTTTTATCATGGCTATTTTGTTGTATACTCTAAACAGGAGATGCATTTAATAATGGGGAAGGTGGCATAATCATTTTACCTTTTCAGTATGTTCAAAGTCTCACAAAGCAAATGTTGGTTCTCATTCATTGACAAGTACCTGATGATTGCTGATTGCAAAAACTTTATAATGGAAATTTTCCTTTCAGTGCGTCACCAGTTTGCACTTGCAGAATGAATAATTTAGGAACCTACCTTGAAAACTTAACATTGGTTAAGATGCTTAGTGTAGAAAAGAGCATTGCTTTCGCATTATTTGTTTGGAAGTGCTCAACCTTGAGCCTTCTGAGAACAGAAGGAAAACGTATCCTTACCTCATTTGAGGACTTGACCAAAGACAGACTGAACACTGCCCCTTTACAAAGACAGCCAATATTCTGAATGAGATTGAGCTGAATTAAGTATTTTACTCAAAAATCAACTTGTCATCTTCCTTTCACTGGTCCAAGTCCAATTCATACCTTATGTAATTTCATCTACTTCAGCCAAATTCCCCCTGCTTGGAGGCGAATGTGTGGAAAAATAACAGACTGAAGCACAGCTGCATCCTCTGGTAAGGGTGATACCCATCCTGTCTTGATGGGAGGCCTGGGAATCATTGTTTCAAGCAGGTGAGGCTGCCAATGTACAGATCCACCAGTCTACATCTACTGTAGTCTACATCTTTCTGTTCTACCTCAACAGCTTGCAGCTAGTCTCATAGTTCTGTATGCATCAACTCTTCCTTGGTAAACAAGCAGCCTGAATTCAGTTACTGGCAATCACAGAGCTTCTGTAAAGCCTTTTACCCTGATTCAGAAGACAGAAGTGTTTGTGAACAGAAACATCAGGGTATTCCCCTTTTCTCTGGCCTCTGAAGGTATGGGATGTAGAAAGGTTACGTATAAAATTTCTGGTAGCTCCCATTAATCCGTAAAAATGGTATCTGCTTACGTACCAAAAACCCACTTAGCAAATTTAGCACCTTCACCTTTTCTTTCTCACCTTTCTCATGTAAACAACAAGATAACTAACTTGATTTCACAAAGTAGCCCAACAGCTTACAAATCAAAGATCCGATCAAATGCATCCAAAAAAACCCCACTGGGTACACTGGCAAGATGTGACCAGCTACTAACTGACATGACTATTTCTCTAACCTTTACTCATGTTGAATAACACTTACACAAATGGGACCCCATGGAAAAGTCAATCTCCATGTGAGATTTGAAGGATCAGAGTCCAAGTAGCAAAACATATTTAAATGGGCTAAGTTAATCTTCAGGTTAATTAATGCCATTCAAGATTTATTCTAGCAATATTTCATTCTAGTTCATCCTAGTACTACTCCATTTCCCATAAGAACCTTAATATTTTGGGTTATTTTTATTATGAAATTTCAGTCTCCCAGTGGCCTAGTATTAATTACTTTGATAGAGTTAAGGCTTGATTTACACTAGTGGTTACTTTTTGTGAGCATAAACACTAGAACATTTTTATAAAATGAAAACTGTAACTGCCTTGTGAGATGGTAAAAATTAACAAGTGTGAACAAAATTGCTAAAGAAATGTAAAACATTTTTTTTATTTCATTCAATAAAGTGGTATCTTTATCTATAGGTTTTTACTTCATTTATTTTTATTTTTGTGCTTTTGGTGTATTCTTATTTTTAAACAAAACCACAGACCCTCCTAAATGTTAAAAACCACAAGGATAAACCCAGAAAGAACTCCAGATACAACTACTGTACCATAAGACCCGTTCCTCCCGCCCCAATCCCCTTATAATTGGTTATGATGTTCAATATAAGGGATAAATGAGTGCCCCTCTCCTGCTTGCTCACAGTATGCCACAAAACCCTGAAAGGGTTAATTGGCATTTTAAGAAAAGGTAATTGTAAAGCGTATCTGCTGGGGTTATCCCCAGAATTGGGGGGGAGGTGCATAGGTCTCCCACCCACTGGAGCATCTCACATCTTGAAGAGCATGCTGAAGACAAAAGCAGTACTACTGCTGTTTCTTGATTTTCACTTTCAGCTCTAACTGCTAACCCCCAATGTGCTCTTTTGAGTTTACTATATCAAGCTAGTACTTACAGCAGAGTATATGTACTGTGTCTTGACTGTAAAATTATACTGACATTGTAAGCATAAATATAAATCTGTGTGTGTGTGTTTAAATCATACATAATTTACTGCTGGATTTATTGGTTGCAGAGGAGCACACTGACTGGAGTGGGTGCTCTAAAAAAAATTGGATGGAGAGACTGGCTACACTTTTATATTTTTTAAATAAACCAAACATTTTACTGAGTAAAATATATAGCCTGGCATATAAAAAGAAATCTTGTTTTAAGTAAGTGAAAAGTCAGACTGAATCTAAGTAAGGTCATAGGTGGCCATTTTCTTACCATATCAAACCCTCTGCCAGTTGTTTGTAGATGCTCATAATATTTTTATCCTCTGAAAATATATATTTCATGTTCACTTTTGCCAATTGAAACTTTTTCCATGATGTTCTAATGCATTCCAGTGAGTAAAGAAAAGTCATATACACTGGAACACAAAGGAGACACTTTTCTTCTAGCTGACAAATACTCAAGCGCTAACGCTAGTCTGGGGGTTTTACTCAAGCACTTTTTTCTGGGCAGATGAATTGATTCCCATATGACTTTTCTTTGGAGCTTGGCTTTAGGTATTCAGTTTTCAAGAGTTAGAGCTCCTGCCTTTTTTTTTTTTTTTTTTTAAGTACTGTCATTCATCACAGCGTACAAAAAAGGGGTGGCTTTACCCCTTCAGCCCTAGATTCACCAGCCTCTACAGTCAGTGAATCCTCCCTTCATGCCCTGTTCCCACTGAGATTATACCCATAACATGCAAGCTGTAGAAATGCTTATTGTGAGGAGGATGGCAGAATGTGATCCCATGTATTTCTGACTCACATTTAGGATTAAATTCACCACCTTGAAGAAAACTATCTCTTTGGATGAAATCAATGGAAATATTTGTATAAGGATAGAGCAGTAAAGGAAGGCTGCATACCTATTCATTAATGAAGTATCTTAAATCTTTAGCACAAGAGTTTCATTGGAAAAAAAACTATTCCACCCCGCAGTTCTAGCCTCTCCTACACCTGTATCTCCCCACTTTCTGTAACTAAGCCACCTCTCAGGAATAGTTCTTTCCTAATTTAAAGCAAGCATCACAGCTGGTTTTGAGCAGAGGATTTCTTTTAAAAATCAGCTGTGTCTTAATGACATAGTATCACACCCTGCAACAGCTTTACAGATGGACAACTGATTTTTAGTACTGGTATTTTTCACTGTGAATTTAATGCAGTCCTACACGGCTGCCCAAGTGGTTGGTCTTGCTCATTCCACATGATTATATGAACATACAGAAAAAAGCATGGCTGTCTACCAGCTCCTACATTACATAAAAACTGAAAACCTCATTTACTAAGGCTCTTAGAGGGCATCAGAGGTTTACTGTATGCAGCTGAGAGTTATAACGGGTTCTCATATTTGCTGGCCAGTGAAGTTTTTATCTGTACATGTTGGGAGCAGAACACCTCTCCCACGCAGGAAACCCTACAAAATGCTCAGCCTGGCAACTCTCAGACAGTGCAACCATTTCTTTTGTCCCCTGTTAACGACTAGTGACACAATCAAGGTCCCTATAATATTTTTCAGAATATTGGCTCTTCCTTTTCTACACTGCCATTAATCTTTAAAAGTAAGAGCTTGCTGCTGTAGATTTGGGGTGTTCATGTAATTTGTGAACAGAGAAGGACTTGTGGGTGATGTAGTGGTCAGAAACTGTCTTGGGCACAGCGATCATAAAATGATGGAGGGTTTGACTCTTGGAAAATAAGGAGAGGTGTCAGTAGAACTGCTGCCTTGGACTTTCAGAGGGCCAGCTGTGGCCTGTTTAGAAGCCTGGTTGACAGAGTTCCCTTGGGACGCAGTCCTGAAGGGCAAAGGAGTCCAAGAAGGCTGGACATTCTTCAAGAAAGAAATCGTCAAGATGCGTGAGCAGGCTGTCCCCATGTGCCAAAAGATGAGCCAGAGGGGAAGATGAGCAGCTTGGCTGAACAGAGAGCTTTGGCTGGAACTCGGGGCGGGAGGGGGGGGAAAGGAGAGTTTATGACCTTTGGAAGAAAGGGCAGGCCACTCAGGAGGACTACAAGGATGCCATGAGGTTATGCAGGGAGAAAATTAGAAGGGCCAAAGCCCAACTAGAACTTAATTTGGCTACTGCCAAAAGACAATAAAAAAGTGTTTCTATAAATACATTAGCAACAAAAAGAGGGCTAAGGAGAAACTCCATCCTTTATTGGATGTAGGGGAAACATAGTGAGAAAGGGTGAGGAAAAGGCTGAGGTATTAATGTCCTCTTTGCCTCAGTCTTTCATAGGAAGACCAGTTGTTCTCTGTGTCCTCAGCCCCCTGAGCTGGAAGGCAGGGACAGGGAACAGAATGAAGCCCCCATAAATCCAAAGGGAAATGGTCAGTGACCTGCTACACCACTTAGACACACACAAGTCTATGGGGCCAGGTGGGATCCACGCAAGGGTACCGAGGGAGCTGATACAAGTGCTTACCAAGCTGCTTTCCAGCTTTCCATCACTTACCAGCAGCCGTGGCTAACCAGGGAGGTCCCAGTTGACTGGAAGTTAGAAAATGTGATACCCATCTACAAGAAGGGCCAGGAGCATCTGGGGAACTACAGGCCTGTCAGCCTGACCTTGGTGCTAGGAGGGTTATGGAGCAGATCACCTTGAGTGCCATCACACAGCACATACAGGTGTGTGAATCTCCTGTGACAAAGTGACCCTCTTAGTGGCTGAGGGAAAGGTTGTAGATGCTTTCTACCTAGACTTTAGTAAAGCCTTTGACACCATCTCCCACAGCATCTCCTGCAGACACGGGCTGCTCGTGGCCGGGCCAGGGGTGCTCTGCCCAGGGTTAAAGGCTGGCCGGCCGGCCGAGCCCAGAGAGCGGTGGGGATGGAGTCACATCCCGCTGGTGCCGGGCACACGGAGTGTCCCCAGGGCTCAGCGCTGGGGCTGGCTCTGGTTCATATCTTTATCAACGATCTGGATGAGGGGATGGAGTGCACCCTCAGTACGTTGCAAACACCAAGTTGGGTGGGAGTGTTGATCTGCTGGGGGGCAGGAGGCTCTGCAGAGGGGTCTGGGCAGGCTGGACCCACAGGCTGAGGCCAGTTGTGTGAGGTTCAACCAGGCTCAGTGCCGGGTCCTGCCTGTGGGTCACAACAACCCCACGCAACACTACAGGCTTGGGGAAGAGCAGCTGGAAAGCTGCCCTGTGAGAAAGGGCCTGGGGGTGCTGGCTGACGGCCAGTTGAACATGAGCCAGCAGTGTGCCAAGTGGCAAAGGAGACCAATGGCATCCTCGCTTGTATCCAAAATATTGTGGCCAGCAGGACCAGGGCAGTGATCATCCCCCTGTACTCAGCACTGGTGAGACCACATCTTGAATACTGTGTTTAGTTTTGGGCCACTCACTGCAGGAGGGACGTTGAGGTGCTTGAGCGTGTGCGGAGAAGGGCAGCGGAGCTGGTGAAGGGTCTGGAGCACAAGTCCAAAGAGAAGAAGCTGAGGGAACTGGGGTTGTTCAGCCTGGAAAAAAGGGGACAACTTATTGCTCTCTACAACTGCCTGCAAGGAGGTTGCAGCGAGGTGGGGGTGGGTCTCTTCTCCCAAGTAACAAGCAATAGGGCAAGAGGAAACAGCGTCAAGTTGCGCCAGGGGAGGTTTAGATTGGATATGAGGAAAAATGTCTTCATGGAAAGAGTTGGTCGAGCATTGCAACAGGCTGTTGAGGGAAATGGTTGAGCCACCATCTCTGGAGGTATTTAAAAGATGTGCAGATTTGACGTGGTTGGGGACATGGTTTAGTGGTGGACTTGGCAGTTCTGGGTTAACGGCTGGACTTGATCTTAAAGGTCTTTTCCAACCTACACAATTCCATGATACTAAGTACAAATTAGCTGCCTGTACCTTCTGTAGATATTTCTTCCAATATATCTCTCCGCTGGGGTATTCACTCAAATAAGTCCCAGTGAAATTCTTGTCATTGTTGAGCACGTCTCCTAGACCCTTTCTTCTTTGCTTTCTGCATTTACACTTCTTCATGAAGATGCTTAATGCAGTATAATTGAAACAATTTTATTGTCTCCAGCCATCCATTCTACTGTTTCAGTGGCAGAAAATACTGGTCAATTTGACAAGTTAATATTACTTTAGTGGTCATTTGAACCCCTTTAAGCCACTGGGTGCTAAAATTACTTGTCATCTTCCTTCACCTGCAAACTGAATAACTGGTCCATGAGAAGAGGAGAAAATTCTTTTCCACCAGAAACATTTACTGAAAGAGGTAATTGCAAGTGTTACTAATTGATAGGGTATTGACTCTTCCTAAAACAGTTCTGAACCACTTAAGAGCAATAGTTGGTAGTCTTATCTGGAGCTCACCTGATGGCTTCAAATTTTAGCTTTTCTTCCCACAGGGCTGGATGATTAAAGGCAAAATGAGTGACAGCCATTTCAACTCTTCCTTTTGTATGGATCATTTTTCTGTAATCTAATTTATCTATTAATTGCATACCTAGTGTTCAACAAATGCAGTTCAAGTTTACTCTTGAGCTTAGTGCTTTGACTGTGTAACTCTGCTAAGTAGGTATGTACAGTTAATACTGGAGCAACTGCCAAAAGAAAGAAGGAAAACATTTCTTTCTCCCACTCCCCCTCTTTAACCATACCTAATTTGCCTGTGGAACTCAATACCAGTACATACAATTAAGCCAAAATCTTAAGGTTTTTTTAACAAGTTCTGTTTCTGTGTGTCAACAACATACCAGAAACATAGGTTATAATTTCTGAAGATCTCTCAAGCTTCCTTCTCAAACTGCCATGCAAACAAAGCATCATGCAAGTCTTATAAGAGTTATATGAAGGGCTTGATCCTGCTGCCTTGAAGTCAGTGGCATTCCAATTAAATCAGCTAGACCCCACAGTATTTTTACTTTAGATCTATGTTTTTAGATTATATGTTACCCTATATAGATTATACCATATGCTCTCCTAACATCAATAATGGTTCCTACTGACTTATAGCCACAACTACCAGAGAGGTATTGTGGTTACCTCCTGCCAAGAGGTCACCCTGGGAAGTTTCTGATAAATCAATGGGAGCTTTATGCACTGGTTTTCTTCCCCCTTCCAGGAATAAATGCAAACAGTGTCACTGTCTGGCCACTTGTCTTCTGCACCAAGACATCAGCGTTCAAAGAAACATCACTCTGGTCCGTCCTACTGCACCCTTTCCCTTCGATACCTTGCACTTCAGTTCTCATTCTTTAAAACCTGTTCAATAGGAGAACACAGGTAGAGTTAAACTACCACAGGTTTGTGTCATTCACACTACAGTACTTCTCAAATCCCATGAACTTGTAATTTTAATGGGATCCACATAATGGAACACCCCACTCTGGAAACTTAATTCCTTTATGTCTTTAAATATAAACTTCGATGACACGTTTAGTAACACTATAATCTTGTTATAAGGATAATAATCTTTTTTAAAATGGTGATTAGCAGATTCTTTTGATTACAGCATCAATTTTTCCTTACAAAGCCAACACAGTTACTGCTTTGAAGAAAGGCTAAATGTCAGAAAACAGAAGCTAGCTGCTGTTCCTAAAAACCATGCATCTAAATTCTACTAGCCTGGTTTCCTACAGATGTCTGTCCTTTAGCCCTTGCTCTTCATCTGTATCCTCACCATACGCTTTGTCCAGGAAGTATGAGGAGATGGTGCAGCCCGCCAGCTGTTCCCAAAGCCAGCGTGGAAGGGTTGAGTCCCGCCCACCTTCCCCTTGGCAGGGGCACTCATCTGGGTTTCTCTCCTCTACCAGTTTTCACCAAACTTGTAAGAACTTAATTATCACTGACATTTCTGCCCTTCTGTCAAATTCAGTTGAAAAAAGCAACAACACTAGGAGGGGCCTGACAGGTAAAGCAAATGAACATTTAAGCTTCATTTTTGTAGGTACGCAGCCTAAAGGATGCCATAAAAATCTGTGAGAAGCCTAAAACCCTGTGTTAGAAATGCTAGCTGCATGTCCTGAGTTAATACTTCATTTGTATATGGGTGTGTATTTAAAGATAATTAATATTAGCTGTGACTTTTGAGACTGGAATCAACACAGTCTCCCTTTGTAGTGCCTACAGTTTTGCAAATGCAAATAATTTTGAGTTTAGTTTTGCATTTTTAATTATTAACATGCAGAGTTCCTTTGGTATTTAACTACCTAACCATGACTCAGGGCAGACACACATATGTGTGGCATTAATTGTGACTAGGAATTTCGGGTGTAAAAAAAAAAAAAAAAAAAAAAATCGAAGTGGATTTTTTAAAAATTAACCCCCAAGTGAATCTTGAACAGAAGTGCTGGAGCTGCATGGGCTTAGATTTATTTTTTAAAGCTTTGGTCAAAGAGATTTCTGTTAGTTGAACTAAGGCAGCATATGTAATATTAATACGAATCCACGCTGTTGAGAACACTTACTGTATAGTATTGGGAGGGGAGGAGATATTCAAAAAAACCAAAACATTATTTCGAGGTAAGCATGCCAAAAGCAGTTCTCTGGAACAGAAGGTGGCCTAATTATTAAAGAAGTGGCTTCCATCTCTGTGATGGTCTGACTGTTTGTGGATAAAATCCTACAACTGTGAAGGGCCTCATGCACTGCAAAAAAAAAAAAAAAAAAAAAAAAAAGGGGGAGGGAGAATCAAAGTGTTCAGCAGCCATACATCAGAGAGACTATACAAGAAGGGTATCGTATTTTTAGAGACCCCAGAATTCCTGAGCAAAGTAGTAGTTAGTACCAGGTCTACATCAAAAGAAAACAACATTCTGTGTCATTGCTGGCCTCCTCTGTGATGTTTTGCCCTCAGCTTCATAATACTCAAAAAGTCATGGTTAAAAAAGACAGACTGTCCCTTTAAAATTAGATCATCCCTTTTATTAATATGCAGAATGAGTTGTCAATTGACCAAGCAACAAATGTACATCCTCATATCCTCATTTTCACTTCTATCTATGAATATTTTAAAACCCTAATGTGTGCTTGGCCATTTGGGTTTTAAGCAAAGACTTATCACAGTGTAAAACCCCTCATTTTTATCCCTTAGCTGAGGGCTTCTTTTTCCCTTTTCCAGGGTGTCATTAAAAATCTGATGCCAAGAGCTGGGACTTGGCAGGGTTTGCGATATAATTTGCAATCTGCAGTGTTTGCTGGCTAGCCCCCACCTGCCCCCCTCTTTTTTTTTTTTTTTTTTCCTCTTTTTTTTTTTTCCTCTTTTTTTTTTTTTTTAACCAGCCTGCCTGCTAGAGTCAATAGGGGGCATCCCTCATCTGTCTAAAAGAAAAATAGCAGCATACTAATTAGAATTCTATTTGCCAGAAGCCTCGGAGTTGCTGTGCTTATAGATTTCAAGCTTCTTTTGTTTGAATTAAATTGCCAACTTCCCCCCCCCCCCCTTCTTTGCACTAGGCATGAGAGAGCGGGTGCCTTATTTGATTGAAAGAGGGGGTAGGGGGATGGGGAGGAGGAAAGCCTTAGCTATGGAAATGCTGAGGAAATGTCAGGGTTGTGTTTAAAAATGCCTGGTATGCTTTTCAGTGCCTGACTCCTGTCTTTCTAGCTGGGTTGTGGAGGGGAGGAAAGGGGGCCTGGCATTAAGCGCAGGCACTCTGCCCCTTCTCCCTGACACTGAAATTCTGGGGGAGAGCTGACATGCTTTTCCCCAGCTCAAAGCCAGATGGTTCAAGCTTGGATAAAACCTTGGGATGAGATCACAAAGCTTGTTCATAACAGAACACACAACATCTCTGTTTTTCTGTTAATACCTCCTTTTGTACGCGTTGTGTGGGGTGAGGGAGGGGCCAGGGGATGTGTCATAAATCCAAACGAAAATGTCATATTTAACATTAATTTGTTTTCATAACCCTGTGCAAGAATTCAAGCTTTCCCCATTAAAATGTCATAATTAACCACTGAGAAGTTTTATTACAAATGTTTTTTTAATTTCACGAATAACTGAGTGAAACGCACATCCAAAAGTTTTTCACTGCCCTTAACATCTGAATACATATTTTTTTTTTTTACATGCAGAGGAGAGTTGCACAGAGCAAGCTTCAAGCACGGCCACATTTATGCAACTTCCTAAGTTTAGGTGACCAAATAATATTAAGTCTGAGCTCACTTTCCATCACCACAAATTATGCCCATGCACAATACGGCCATTGACTCCAGCCATTCACAGTCAAGTCTCATGCACTGATTTACAACCAGGGATAAGCGAATCATGGGGACAGAAAAATGCATTCGATGATCTTCATATTCCTCATAATGACGGAATGCTTGCAAAGGAATAAGAATTCTTTTCAAATGCATTAATCAGTCAAATTTACTTGACATTTTCATAGATTTGCTTTCTCCTTACATATTCTTAACAGAGCTCACCTATAGCTGTGATGGGCGCTCTCAGATGGCACTGCTGCTGCTCCCTACCCAGATAAGATTATATTCCTTATTTGACTTCTGGCATAAATACTACATAAAAACTACACAGCCTTTTTAGAAATTTGTATGCATCAGCATAAAGCTTGCTTTCCTTACTGCTCATTCATCCTACTGCAATTTTCTTTCATAAGTGTCCATGAAAGGGCAACATTTTGGACACAAGTATGAACATGGGGAAAGGAAATTAATGCTAATTCCAAGTTTTCCTTGTTTGCCAGACAGTACTTAAAATTAATAATTTGTAAATCCAAGTTCTATTCCTGAAATATTTGACCCTTAGATTTGGTGTAAAAAAAAATACTGAAATATGCCACTATGTTTGACATAAATATTGTTTTAATTTTTTTCTTTTAAACCATGACACCTTTAAGAATTAATGATGTTATAATTTTCTGATGGTATTCAGGCTCATGCCTGAAATACTATCTTCTCCTTTTTAAGAATTCTATATACTTTATCATAGGATATTTGATTTTGGCTTAGTAGATGCTGTGATTATTTTTGCACAGTCCTTCAAAATAAATTTCCTGGAAAAAAAACACAGAGCTAAACTACCAGCTAACCATTGCATTGTTATGTATTCATTAAAGATAAGATCTTAAAGGAAAGAGGGAAAATATGGACATTAGTAACTCTTACATATACTCCTCGGTGCTATTGTATTTTAATTAGCACAGTTTGCAGGCTGTAACCTTTCCTAGGCCTACATGACGCATGAATATTTTATTTGCATTACTATAAAGTAAAAATAATTTGATTATCATTCGTACTATTTATGATTACATGTTTCTAGACACGCACATAGCCTCTATTTATAGCGGACTTTTAACGTTCTTAAATAGCATAGAGCACTGACAAGCAGAGTATTGATGTTTACAGTATCATGCAAACCCCGAAGCCAACCATGTTCACATCCCTTTGAATTACTTTTCCAATTCGAAGCCTCTAAACCCAGTCCTCCTTTATCTCTTCTCGTTATAAAAAGTGGCAGGAGGCAGAGTGGCAGAATGACCCACAAGATGGCACCTGTCACCAGTGGGATTTCTTCTGCGTTCTGCAGGCCAAATTTTGTTTGAACTCACTATGGCCTCTGTCATATCCTCATTTTCCCTTCCACTCTTGCCTCTCCTCCTTAATCCCTTTCGTGCAGGCTCAGGCTCTGTTTACCCAGCTTCTGAAACCTTTTTCCTGCAAGAAGCCAAAGTAAAACTTTATTGAAAGAGGGGCTCAGGATTAAGAGGCAAACCCTGTACAGGAGGAAGCCGGCTACACCACCTGCCGCCTTTGCCTGGCTTCACTTAAAGACAGTTTCTCCTATACATGATTACCAGCCTCATTCTTATAGATGTGCATCTCAAATACATGATTACTTTAGGTCTCAAAGGTGAGGGAGTTGATTAGCTCTCTAATGAAGCCTTTTGTTATTGCTTAGAGAAAAAGTAGATCACACAGATGTAACATACCATAAGACTGCTTCCTTACGCTGGGCCAGACATTTTAACTGGTAAGATAATCTACAGCAATGAGGTGAAGCAGTCTCTATAAATACAGAACCAGTGGAATTTCTAAAAAACCAGATTAAAGGTAGTGACAGAAAACAACAAACAAGCACCATAAGACCATTAGGCCTAATGCCCTAAAGATGAAACCAATAATCCATCTTCTACACAAGTAATTTCATACTTTGTCCGAAATTACATAGGGGAACATTCACTAGTTGCCTAATACAGAGTTACAGTAAGTCCATAAAGAAGATGTTGATGAACATCTCTCTTATCTTTGATTACATGAAGAGCCAAACCCAAACACTCTTACAGGGACACAGCATCCACAGAAAAACCTTCTGAGCAGAATTGTTCCTCACACGAAAGGATACAAGAGATCATCAGGACCTACACAGAGCCTGGAGACCCAAGTGGCTCTTCTCTTGGGGCACGTACCCATTCTCGCCCTTGCTGCTACTCTTCCTCATGCTTTGAGGACTTGCATGCCCTTGGGTTTTCCTGTACCTTCTTGTGCCTGAGCACACCCCATCAGGCTGTTGGTTTCCTCCATTAATGCCTTTGTGGCTTGAAAAGGGAAAATACCTTACACGCTGTTCCTAACTGTCCTCATTCTTCCTTCTATCAACTTCAAAAATGCACTTAATTATCCCAAAGCATAAACAGGGTGTTTCAGTAGCCACCAGTAAGGGCAGGTACAAAGTTTTCCTTTTTCCTAACAAAAGGGGGCACAAGCCTTGAGTCTTACCTAGGGAAACATCTTAGTCATCAAGAATCTCATAGTTTCACCAAACTTAGTTAAGAAACTGTTGTTTACATATTATTTTATATCAAGCCAAAACTATTAAAAATAATGAGGTTACATTTAGGCAGAAGTTACTCAGAATTAAAAATTACTATTACTACTATCAAACCTTTAAAATATTAATATCACCCCAATGATCAAGGATAGCCTTTCAATAACTGTCTATGATCAATACAAACAGCAGACTGCATTTCTGTAGCCCATATAAGTTGCTTTTGCTACAGACATCAGAAGTAATTCTCACCTCTCAAATGCAGAACAATCAGGCCATAAACATACATTTTACTGAAATTCATCAAATCCTGGAAATCAATATAGATCCCAAGAAGCTAGCTTCATTTCTATGTTCCCTTCATAAAGAACTGAGGAATAACCTAGGGGTGTTTGTGGGGAAAAAACAAAACAAAAAAACCCCAAAACAAAACGAAACAAACAAAAAAACCCACCCCAAAACAACAAAACCAAAGCATCAGTAGCCACCCTTTGAATTAGAAAATGTGGATTCATAAAACTAAAGTGGGTTTATGAATCATGCCAACTTGCCTTGAGTTTTTGGAGAGGGGGGATTTGTTTTGACCTTTTTGATTTTTCATTTTGAAATTACTTTTATTTCAGTTTTTTTTCTGGTAGATTATGAAATCAAGCAAGTCCAACCTAGAATGAACCATTTTGATCAATTTGAAAGGCAGCTTTTTTGAGAATTTTCCTCTGCCAAGAATTTGAAAATGTCACATTTTATTCCAGTATGAACAGAAGCCAGATTTCGAACTCTCCAAGTCCTTTGCAAAACAAAATTTCTGTCTTTTTCACAACTCCAAATTTAATTTTCCTCGAAGACTGCAGGGTGGTTGGCTTAAGATAGTGGTCAGCAATTACAGATAACACGTGGGGGATTTTAATAGCATTAGCATGGTAGGGGCAAGGCCAGGATCACGGAGTTTGAGCATCTTGAGGGAAGACTGTGGGAAGCACCAGCTCTCCCAGCTCTTGTCTCTCAGTGAATCCCAAGCTCAGGCAGGCTGGGCTCCAGTGCCTCGCTTCGAAGAAAGATATAGATGCCGAAATGAACGCCAGCATTTCCTAGCTCCCACTGAGTTTCTATCAATATTCTTAAACTTTAAAAAAGAAAAATACAATCTGGTGCAACAGCCTTAGAAGACTGCTGACTACTGCTATGAGAAACTCTACAACTGGAACCTATATAAGGATATAAAGCCAAGAGCTGACCTGTAACTTTCCACCCAGCCAAGGAAGCTATTAAATTCTTGCTGATTTAAGTTACTCTCCAGTAACATAGCACCATTTCCTGCAAAAAAATAAATAATCACCCAATGTCCCTACAAGGGGCAATTTCCTATGGATTGTGATTTTGCTACAGAACTATTTAAGAAAACTTTGAAGCCATGAGGCCAGGTCTGCATTGAATCACAACTCGGTGGCATCAAGGCACCACACTCTCGAGGCACTGCACAGAAACATCTCACCCTGCCATAGACCTTCTCTGGAATGATTCTGGCATAGGCAAAATCACCACTCAGGTGGAAACAACTTCATAAAGGTCACACAACCACCAAGTCAGGCATGTAAAAACCATGGCAACCCTTTTTTACTGGATATATTTCACAGCCATCCAACCAGACCCACACACCATTCTCTCCTTGACAGACCAAAGCCATCCCACCATCTCCCGCTGCATCGCAGGCAGGACAGTCTCCTTCCCGCTCCGCAGGCAGTGGGTCTGGCAGAGGGCTGGGCAAGAGTTGCCTGGACTTTATAAAAATGCTCAAAAAGGAATTTTGGTTTTGAAGCATTGTAATTAAACTCATTACAGCTGGTGCAATAAAACAAGTAAGAGAAATTCTTTGCATGTCAAGGGCAGCTATCATTTGTGCTTTTTTATCACTGTTGGTTCACAGTGTTCCCTGTGTGAGCTCCACTGCTTCTGCTGCTTTTAACTACCATCCTGCTCACTTGGGAGTCGTATTTAAGGTCAGCCAGTATACATTAATCCTGCCCAGAGTAAAAATTTACTTCTTACACTGGAAATGACAGGCCTGTAAAGCAACACATGAAGAAAAGCACCATTCATGATTTACAAAAAGCAAAACTACAGGGCTGTCTTCTCTTGCATTACACAAATCCAGTATGAAAACTCTAACCTGTATATTATAAAAGCTCTGTCCCCCATATCATCTCCTTGGTTTTCTAATTATTTTCAGCTTTCCACTCAGGAGCAATAAAAGAGCTTATATTTTTCCAGCACTCAGATGAAATAACTTTGAAATCATGCCTTGTAGTTTTCTTTAGTATAATTAATCTCGAGATGTTGCTCCCCCCACCCGATATGATAGTCTCATTGGAGTGGACTGAAGCGGGGGGACAACGGGGAGAAGGATATTTTGGTTTTCATCCCAGTTAACCACTCTTTCTCCCAAACAAGACCATAAAAATCAAACAAAACCAGCAAGAGATAATCCTCTACCAATAAATTTATCAAGAGCAAATTTTCTGCAGGCTTGCTAAACTGTCATAAAGGGGAGGAGGTAGAGATCAAATATACTGTTGAGTAAGGAAACAGAGAGCACAAACTTTGTCCTCAGCGTGGGGACAATGATGCTCAAAGATTAACCCACCCTCTCAATTAACACCTCACATGAAAATCCCAGCAAGGTCATGGGATCTGTGCTGCAACTCGGTCAATCAGCATTGCCTGCCTCCATACAAACCAAGATCGAATGCAGAATTAACACTGGTCCCCCAAGCCCTCGCTCACAGACTCACGTCGGATTAAGCCCTTGCATGGAGGAGATATGAAAAGCATTTCTAATTAGGGTCTGAGGTTACTGGTTAAAATGCAGTCGAGCAGTCTACCAACCATTCTTCTCCCCTTTTTTTTTTATAATTTTAATTAAACTCAGATACTATTTAATTCCTACCTGCATATATTTAGTACTACTTGAATGCAAACCTGATAAAGAATACTCCTGATCCCCACTTAGCTGCCACAAGCACTTATTAAAAGGAGGGTGACTGTCTTCAAGATCTTCCATGGGTCCCTTTGCAATAATTACTTTTTCTATCAAATGAAAAGCATAATATTTTTCTGTAAATAGATTTTTTTTTCCTTCTGAAACCTTGACTTCTCTACTTTCGTGACTAAATTATAATTATAACCTCAGTGTAGTGGTTAGTTACTGTTATTCCAGTCCAAGAGGAGACTTTTTCTTTTTTCCCCATGTATGTTCTGCTGCTCTTATTCCATTGCTTATAGGATTCCTGAGACGTACACTTGAGGACATTTTGCACTCCTTTATTCTCACAGAAGCACTGTTGTACATCCTGTGTTTTGGGGAATGGGAGAGAGGGGACTTAGCACCGGCTGGATTCTGTTAAATTATTTGTCATTCTAGGGCACTACACAACATTCCTGCCATTGTGTGATTAGCAATCTAGATCTCTCCATAACAATTTTTAATATCTACCATGACCCGGGAAGCCTCAATGCTACATCTACAGCATACTAAAGCCTTGTGACTCCAAATTATAGCTCTGAATAATTCAGGAATTGTAACGGTAGCTCAGTACTTATTAAAGCACTGGGAAAACTTTGGGATTCTCATATCTACAGGCTCTTCATTATTATTCTGATTATAAAGATGTTTTAATATATGCTGTTGCTATTCTTACACATTACCACAATACCATTTGTGAGGAATCAATAAATGATCCAAGTAAACTCCCGTATTAAGCAGCTATACCTCAGAGTATCAAGGGATGCAGTAAAATTAAGTTTCCTTTTTTTCAGGGAAGATGGGAATTATGTAATAATCTTTACATTAAATTTTAAAATCCCAAATTATGCCTTAGACATCATAACAAAAATCTGCTACCAAACTTATTTAAGCAAAACAAAATCATGTACATATAGAACATCTCAGGTTTTTCTCCAATACACTAACACAAATAGGGACAAAATTAATGTAAGTCTAACTAGTTTAATAACATATTAAACACATTCTGTCTGTGCTAATCCCAAGTAAGCGGCTATAATAAGCCTTAGTGACAAGGAGGATCTAATGAAGAGTTGAATTTTTCATAGAGGTTTTATTAGGTTCAGCCGCCTCCTGGAAAGTCCAGGCCTTCATTCATGCCAGCTCTGAAATCTGGAAGAGATTATCTTCTACTTAGTGAGAACATCTCATTTCTACAAGGAAAATTCCATTTGATGACAAAACTTGTTCGTGTCTTAAACTTTGAAACCCTGCCACTGGATGTCATACCTGAGTGGCCTTGGGTAAATGTAAAAATTGTAAAAAGCCTTAGTAATAGTACTGAAAAGATCCACGAGGCATTTTTAGTCTGAGAATAATCTATAGCACAGGAAACATCCAAAATAGCATTTTGGCAAAATGTATTAGTCAGCTGTTTTCCCAATCTGTTGAAAGAGTTTTATTACTTTCTGGACAGTCAGGCACTTGGACTTATATTGACTGTCCTCATTTGACTACCCTACATTGACTACGTTGACTATGACTCAGTTAATGGTTTACCAGAGGAGATATCCTGCACTAATAAAAGTGCTCTAGAGGCATTTAGAATTCAAAGCATCCTTCCCCCAAAACCTTGTAAAATATCAGATGTATTGAGGGCGAAAGTAGCCATAGCCTGTCTCGCTAAATAAAGCCAGTAAAGTGGGTTGAACCAAAAAGAAATCCTAGTGCGACCACTGCTTATGCTATCAGGTTTAAAGCAGGTGATAAGGTTTTATTTACAACCACACTCATAATATCTGGTGTGAAGCAGATGATAAGATTTTATTATTGCTGCCTACTTCTGAAAGAAATTACTTTCCATGTGTGCAAAGCTATACATTAGAGGAGACTCAGGCTGAGTAGGGAATCTGACTGTTCAGGAGACAGAGGACAAGAAGTTCCACTATATTAGAACATTAGAGATGTTAATGGGCAGGTGGTGAAAGCTGGCTGCCTGAATGCCATCTCCATCGGAAAATAAACACTGCGCTTTCGAGTGTGGGTGCCTCAGTGCCCTGCAGCATAGCAAGAATGGGATCACATCCCCCTTGTTTTTTGCTCAGTCACCAGGATATGAGAAGTTTAACCTGGAATCAGTGCTAGGGTGGCAGGCATGCACGCACAGGGTTGAAGGCAAGCCTGGGATCCTCGTTTTTCCCTTAATTCCAATTTATGAATTAAGCAAATGAAAATGCCCAGATTGTTCAGCCATCAGTTGCTCCCAGGCAAATATTTTCACTCATACCACACCGGTGGAACAAGCTTCTCAACACTAATAGGAATTGTAGAGAACTCTGCTATCCATCCAATCCAGTTTTATATTTAGAAAACATCTTCCCCCTTCTTCAGAGGTATAACCTGGTTTGGGAGTTGGTGGGGGCGGAGGGTTTATTTCTTTTCTAAACTAAAGTTTAGTAACTTCATTACTTAATTATCCTTTAAGCTTCAGAAGGTGTGGAGGTGTTCTGGGATAAATGTACATTAAAGGTTCCTTAACAAAATACTGGGGGGGGGGGGGGGGGCGCTGAACTGAATGGAAGTCTTTTTTATCTACTGCTGTCAATTCTAAAAACTATTTCTTGCCATACTGTATTATTAATACATATTAAAGTATTAATAAATGTAAATTGTAAAACATAGTAATGGAACGGTAAAAAAATACTGAAAATTTTGCAAAAACACCTTTAAAAATAGAAAAATTGCGTTCTTGTCCTTTCCTCTAGTGAAAGGGAGGCAATGACTATCCTCGGCTCCAGAGGTTTTCTGTTCCTGAAAGTTTCCCCAAAAGATACCAAGAAATCCACTGAATGTTGCAAAGTAAGGCAACAGAGGCAGACAGCATAACCAGCGTCTTGGAGAACTTCTCAAAATCCTTGAAGGTTAAGGATACAAACATCATACTGGGATGTGTGTTTTACTTCTGAAGCATTTACTTTTAGAGTAATTATGTCCTTATCTGAAAAAAACTGAAACATAAGCTTATCACAGAAAAATTACAACACAATTTGCAAATAATGGCAAAAAAATCTTGCAAAACTATTAGACAGGTAAGGAATAAATGGACAATTAACCACCACTGAAAAATAAACTCCTGACAAAAGATTTTTCAATCTTAAATGCACCATCATTTTTAATAAAGTGTGCTGTGTCACCATTATTTATCCTCGCATTACACCTGCCCATTGCTTATATTAATTCAGTTTGGCATGCAATAGCACTACTAGCCCCTGGTACCTCAGAAGAGCTACTGTTTAAGTTAACGGAAAAAACTTGTACCTAAAAAAGCAAAACACTTTAGAAGACACTGTTCTTTCCTAAAGCTCATCTCTCCCATTCAGCTAACTAGTATCCTTCTCATTTAATCTACTAAGGTAAAAATAACCATTAAATATCACCTAAGTATCACTTAAATTCTATTTTGGGGATTTATGACTAGGATTAGCTTTGTGTCAGCTTTGTGTCACCTCTTAGCACAGGGTTGAATGACAGAAATTCATTTAACCACAGTTTGAATCCCATTTCTTCCCTACCTCTGGATTCATATACATTTTTCTTTCTAACATATATTGATCTCAGAAACCCAAAGCCATTTTTTAACACTTTATTAAACACAATATATACAAGGTAACATATTGGAAGTATAATAATAAGGCCAATGGTAATATAATAAAGATAGTCAAAGCTCTATCATATATGTAATTAATATTTTAATTATCTATCTGATATGTGCCCCACTGTGAAAAATAACCAGGTCTAGTAATTTTCATGGACGATGGCAAGATTACTATTACTAATGGTCTGAGGTACAAGTGTTTATTTTTAACATTATTAACGGTACTAATTATGATGAATATGATTATTTAGAGTCATTATGTGGTAGAAGAGTTTGATGATCCACTCAGGTGCCTAGAATTTAACTTCTCCATCTACCATCTATGGAAATTAATGACATAGCTTAACTCTATAGTTATCGTACTCACTGCCATGAAAATTGCTTTTAAAGAAAAAAGCAAAAGAGATCACCCAAGTGTGCTGCCCATTTCTTTATTATCCTACAAACATTCATGTTTGCAAATCAGTAAGAAAGCCTGATAATAAGACGTTACACACTCGAAAAAATGAAACAGTGGCTTTTACAGATGGACAGATGGGTCTCATGAGCACTTCTCCACACAGAAGGATTATTTTCATTTTTGTAGAGCTTGGAATGACAGCCCTTGGGCTAGTTACTAGGTGTATACAGGTATCCAAAAAAAGCTTACATAGGCATAACAGAAAAAGGAATATTTTGCAACACCCATTTTGTAGATGGGAAGCTTAGACCACAAAAATCTAAGGGGCCTAAGACCATATAGTTTATACCATTCCGAGCATCTTCTGGCATACCCGTGAGCATGGCATGCTTTACCTCCCTTCACAGTCCGTCCACCTAAGCATCTTGACAGGTATTTCATACGTGGTGACATGACTACCTATTTCGGCAGACAAGGTGCCGTGTGAGCTCAAAGGCATGCTGCAACTGTGCTTGCAAACTCACAGGTAGGGAAACCTCATTTGGTAGGCAGCCTCGGGCTTGTTATTGGCAGAAGGTGCTGACAGAGACACAAAGGCTGCAGTAGGGATAGGCACAGAACACACGTTTCCTAAACCCAGTCACAGCCTCAGCACGAGGCCACCACAATGTTCGCTTTCACTAGAATCAATATGCTGTCCGCATATCCACGGCGCGGCCTCGCAGGTCTCAACCAAATACTGTCTTGATGAGGAAAACGTACGTATAATTTTGCCATTGATTTTGAAATGAGTCAATGCTTAACCCTTTGCAGGACTCTCAGCCCTGCAAAACGGCTTCTACAGATCCCATAGATTGCTTACACTTTAACTGCCCACTGACTATAAACAATTGTCACCTCTGCAGAGGGGTTCCTCATGGCGCACAGAAGAGTAGAATCATTAACTAGTTAAATCTGATAAATACAGACTCTCAGAAAGGGAAGGAAGAAAATGGACCATTCTCACTCTGTAATGCGTTTCCATCGGTGACTGGCACACTATTACGATGGGGATCAAAGGGGGTGGGATGCTGGTGTCTTTGGATTTGGGCCTTTCACATTGTCTGATTGATAGAACTGAAAGGCTTCTGCTTGTAAAGCAGTCACCCCAAACAGCTGTGTCTTGCTCCTGTCCTCCTCTCCACTGCAGCATATGCAGTTCAGATTTCATTTATCAGCCCCTTTGAATAGCAGCACTCTTACAGTGGAAGTAAAGCCTTGCATTAAAGAGGCTGCTTAGCAATTTGCATGCATGCACTGTATTGCTAAGCGTTGTATGGTGTTAGTTGCCAAAGGACATGCAGCAATGTGCATCTCCTATCTCCTCCACTTTTCTGGTTTCTTAAATTATCAGTGTTTTACTTCCCTTTCATGTTCAAAGCATAGCAAATTTATTTGATATATTCTGAATGCTGAAGCATGCCAATGACATCAATCGAACTACAGAACACTGGGAAAGCTGCTATAGAGTAATCAGAATTTGGCCATAAGCTATAAATATCTACTGTCTCATGATTCTCTTGGCTGCTATGCAAACTTTGATCATTAGCACTGATCAAAGATCACGAGGGATAAAACGGTATTATGATATAATGGCATGTATGCTACAGCTGATACTAAGGGCTATAGATGACCTATGCTTGACTATATCATCTTTCTCTACGCACCAGAAACATTCATTAAAATGGCAGACTTTTTGCTGTACCTTAGAGGATATGTAACAGAAAACTGTAGTACAATCAGAATTGGCATAACTATTCATGACCAGGCTGCGTGGTTTTTATTTGTATTCTCTGCAACATACCTGCTTATGATACTGCACAGGTGACTCTCAGACAACTTCTAATTATGCCTGAGAGGTTACAAAACACAACTAATGACTTTTTATTGTTTTCTTGCTTTAAGATGGATGGGATCTTTCCTCTCTAATAGCAGGGTATACCAAGCACTTCCCAGGTAGATCTTGCGTAGTAAATTCACACAAGTTAGGCTTCTCATTTTAATCATTATTTCTATGAGGATGGTGTCTTAGTGAACATAACATATTCATTTATAAAACACTCCCCATGCCCAAATTGAAGTATAGAATATGGGCTCGCCTCCTTTGCCTGCCAGTACAGTTCTCTGGTCCATACTCTGAATTAAGTATTTAAATACTTTACCAGAGCTCCAAAGCTTTCAGATAAAACAAAGTAGTATACAACCTCACAGCTGTCAAATAAAATGATATAGAATTGCTTTGTACAAAAGAAATTAAATGAATGCCGCCTTACTCATTAACTTATGAGCAATTTTCCTAGAAAATCTACTCAAAAAGAACTGTAACAGTTTAAAGTTCTCCTAATCTTCTACTTCTTCCAGGAAAATTAGAACATATTTCCTTCAAACTTAGAGTTAGCTTATCCAGTCAGGAACAAGAATGTTACATGAGTTGCGTGGCCACATGTGTTTCAGAGCTCTTATCAATAAAATCTACATAGGTAATTTGTATAGTTAAAATTAAAAGTGCTGGATACACATGCATAGACAAAATTATGACAAATCAAAGCACATCTTTGATACAGAAGGCTACATTTTTCTCAGATGTGTTATTCAGCATGATTACCTCATTCTGCTTTATTAATACTTCACACTTTCTTGAGCCTGCAGGTCCAATACTTTGAAAAAATAACTTAATAATCAATAGATGCTTACAGGGTTTTTTCTGGTGTGTAAAATGGGGATAAGACTCAGAAAAGAGAGGTGATCTGTCCAAAGTCTTATAGAAAGGCTGAAAAAGAACCACAAGAATGGATCCCACCTCTCCTGGGTCCAAGTCAAGTAATTTAAACATAAGATATTTCTTCAGCCGAGCTGGCAAAGGGAAATCGACCAGTAGGTGAACACATTCTCATTAACTGGTTTTGTGTAACCATGTTCTCCCACCCACCTCCTTGGAGTTGTTTGAATTAATAGAGAAAATAATTCATATAAGTTCTTTTGTTGACATATTTAAAACAGCTGATTCATATACAGGCTTCATATTCCAGGTCAGAACAAATTGTCCTCAAAAGCAACACAGTTAAATTGAGTGGAACTAGCATCCACCAACTTCCAAGGTACATAATATATATTATAAACTTGTCTTACTTGGCACCAATTTGACAACCTCAGTTTGAGAGAACAGAGAGTGAAAATGAGATTTAAGCGTTCAGCTACAAAGAGGGACAACATTCATTATGTACAGTCCTTTAACAGATTGCCCAGATTGTGGAGGCTCTTCAGCAGACTTGACATTTAATCTCACCATTGCAGTTTTAGTTAGTACATGTACCACTACTACGTAGCTACTACTACAATACAGACAACTGTATGGTCCAGTTTCCCACACAGAGATCTTACATATTCCACGTCGCTTATCACATAAAACTCATTCTAGTCCATCAATCTACAGGGCAAGAAGCCGAATTCCACTCCACAGGTATGAATCTGAGGAAGGGAAGGGCTCAAGTTCAGTATTTTTCTCAATATTGCTGGACAGTGGGGTATCAGCCACTTGGAATGTATTATGGACTCTTAAACGAGGTCTCACTAGCATCCAAGTCTGCCTTGGTGAAAAATTCTGGGACAAAACGTGTTCAAAAAAGTGATAGAGAATCATGTGGGCTTCACACCATGCAAAGGTGACTTCAGCACTGTTCCATCATTCCTACAGGTATGAACCAAAATCGTTCAACATGCCATTTCTGATCTACATCTGTGTAAAGGAGTACAGATTCCAGCTCCTGGGAAAACATCTTGTTTTACTGTGCTTTTGATTCTTAAAAGTGTTCTTTCTTTACCCATTTTGGGAGAAGACTATTTTGTGTGGTTTCTTCTGCCCCTGCTTATTACTGATTTGTGAGTTAAGCCTTCAGATTTCCTTATCTTACCCAAAAACAAAACAGGAGAAAAGTCAGAAGTATAATTTGACTTTTACTTTAGGTTATTCTCAAGGTCATTCTGGCAGTAGTCTGATAAAAGAAACCGCACAAACCAACAGGAAAAAATCTGAATTACAGAGCCTGTTCCAGTACCTACCAAAGCCAATGGATGTCTGCACTGGTTACACTGGGCATTTGATCAGACTCAAGAGGGCATAATTTGGCACTCAAAACCACTTTACCTCCTTTTTTTCTAATTGCCATTATCTCTGTCTCACTAGCATAGTCCAATTTTGGGCTTACATTTACATGCAAAGACCCATCGTGTTATCAAAGAAAATAATCATGATGCTGTTATAGTGCCTTGATTATATCCCTGTGTTTTTATCTAGTGCACTAGCTTCTGTGTTGGAAGAGATTAGCATTTCCCACTGACTTGCTGGTATTACTTTCTTTTAAAGCCTTTCCCAGCCTAACAGTATAGTCATTGGGGGGGGGGAAAAAAAAAAAAAAAAAAAAGCCTAGTCCTTTTGTTTGAATGACAGGTAATTCCAATATTTTCTTACATATATTTCAAGTATGCTTAATTTTGTAAAATCAGTTTCCCAACTCAGACTGATGTGTGCCAAAGTGCAGTTGCATAGGATGACTATATCCCTTTGAAACATACTTTTTATCCAGTGGTACACTGAGACCATGCATATATTGTTACACACGTACCCCTGTATCTACCTAAACCCACAGACAGAGACATATCAAAGACACTTGTGTCAGTTTGGGGCTAGCAGATGCCAACTAGTCAGTCCCAGACAAAAGTACGTATATACAAACAAATATGACACATCAACTTCCTCACAAGATTCTGCCACTTTACCCTTAATCAGAGGAAGAGATTATCCACAAGGATTAGAAAATCACCACTTCCTTATTAAAGATGCCATCTAAATCTGTACTGGATGCACAAATGGAGAAGAGAACAGAGTGATATCAGCTGCAATAGATATACCTGGATTTGAAGCCTGAGAAAAGGAAATCTGTGTCAACTTATTTTTCTAAGCAGAAGGCCTATGTTAAACCTGGAAGTACACTGTGAGCCTAGTTACATTAACTTTTCTCAGGCGATCAGTTTATACTGCTGTAAAAGAGAAACTCCCACAAATACAAACCTCCAGGAGTCATCTTTCTAAGTTTGAAAATTGTCCTCTCATAGGCTTAAACAGGAAAAATGATTGATCATGTTTTCACAAACTTGATCCTTCACTTTTTAAACCAAACACAGGGCTTGTAAAAATGTTTCTAAGGTAAAGCAGTTTCATTACTTTGTTACATTTCCATATACAGATATATATGCAACAAACATTCTGACTGCTTCACTTTATCTCTTTGTAGGCCACAGTCTTTCCCACATGCTTATCTTCCTTTTCTCCAAATGAATTCAATGTAATCTTGGAATTTTACCCTCTGCAGAGCAAACATCATTCCACAGTGGATGTCATGGTCTACTGGTATCTCTGTACCTCTCCATAGCTTTTCGCCAACAGCCTTCTGCTACTCCTTTTGCTAACTAGGAATTAAAAACGTTACTCCAGTTATCCTCGCCAGTCTAAATCCCAAAACAGCCTAGAAATTATCTGCATTCACCCTTTGATTACACTACGTTCTCAACATCTGCCTAAGTATTAAAACCACGCTCATCATCATGATATGTAGTTTTCCAGGCAGCTTTCATAATAACACTAGCCCTTGATATGCAAGTACATTAAAACTGCCTTTCTTCTCTCTTGTCTTAATAATTAGCCTATACATATTCCTACTGCTTGGAATGATCTCTTGTAATCAGACTCACACTGCCCACCTGTACAGAAAGTTTCAAATACTGGGACAGTATTATTTTACTGAAATTATAATGACCATGGCAGCAAAGAAGAGATTTGTTCTTCCTTCGTTCTTCTCCCTTGAAGAAAAAATCTTGGCAGTAGGATTTTGAAAATAAACACTACAGTCAGCTTTGTTCCATTTTTTGACAGTTCAAGGCAAAGTTAAATAACACTAATGCATTCCATTTATTTCAGATAGATCAAAGAAAGAAAGAAAATGTACCATCAAGCAAAGTTTTCAAAGCACGTGCTCACACACACTCCTGCTTTTCTTCTAGGGGGCTTTTTAATGGAAATTACTGTCATTTAGTTCCTAGATTACCTTGACTGAACAAGAGAGCAAGCATCATTTGGTGCTGTGCAACAGGGGTCATGCATGACCTTGGGCTTTCTGAACATGCTCTAGCCCATGAACATGCTTAGTTGCCTGTTCATAGCATAAAGGTGTTCACAGCCCTAGCGAATCCAGCTGCAGTGGGTGTGGAAGCAACTGCCTCCGCCAGAGCTGCCCCAAGAGAAAGGCAGAAGAGAAAACACGTTTGTATCTGCACTGCTTTTCACTGAGTCTACTAGCTTCATTATTTATGTCAACGAAGGCAGTTTTCAAGCAAGCAGGGGATTTTGTGCTAAATCAGTTAATTATCAGGCATTCATTGCAGTCCTCAGACTTTACTACACAGTCAGTAATTTCTGGTAGAGGAACCAAGTGGACAGCAACTCTTAACACCATTACAGCAAGCCTCACCAGAAGTTACTTATCAGCACCTAAGTCACTGCTCTGCATTAGTGTCTTACACAGAGTAGTAGCTCATGAGGGATAATGAAAAGACAACTAAGCATCTGTTTGAAACCCTGGTATTGACTTAGACTGTGAAGCTCAGCAAAATATGTTCCTACTTAATCTTCTACCAGCCAATATTATCAGTTATTGTCACTTCTAAATATTTTTCCAGCCCTTAAAACACCTCCTTCAGGGCAAGGATGCTGGCCTTATGCTAGCCAGTGAACATACTGAAAATAAGCCTTGGCAAACAGTTTTGACACAGATATTTTAGGCTGCACATTTTGTTGATAATGCACAGACACAATCAGTACTACATGATATTTTTATTCAAACCAATTGTGCATATGTTAAAGGGATTAAAAGCTGGGTGATGGCTCTCAACATGTTGTTAATAGGAAATCAGTCAACAGCATTTCTGTGAAGAAGTGCCTTACTCAGTCTGTCTTGATCCACTACTGCAGAGTACACACATCAACAAAACAGAAGGGAACAGAACAGAACTACGTTCAGAAATTTTCAAGAGTAGGTAAGAGGCATGGCAGATCACCAGCTGTGACTAAAATTTGCTCTTAATTCTTGGATGTGTAAACAAGGTTAGAAGGAAAGGTAAGGAGAGACAACTAGCAATATATGTAGCAGTGATATTTAGTCATTACCAAATTACTTGATATGGAAAATTAAGATAGTTTCCAAAAAGATTTAAAAGAAATAGTCAAAGTTTTGAAAACCTGCTGTGTAGCAAGACATCTAAAATGCCCTTATTCTAAATAGATCGTACAGAAGATTTGTTAGCCTGACCCTGGTGTAGAAACATTGCTGTAGGAAGATATCAGACTGGGCCTTTAAGCCATGTTGAGTTGCTACCTGAGTCTAAACAGAAGAGTCAGCTATGGGGTGGCAACAAGGCATGTCTCACTGTACCCAGCACAAGACTGTTGCTACAACAGAAACTTCAAACCACTTCATGCTGTTCCACACCGCAGGTCTAGACCCTCTATGGCAAGTCAAGCCAGTGGAACCACCACTGCTTGTTCAGCTCACCATCCTAAGGGCTCAGTGAATTAGTGTCTCTATAGCCTAATGAAACATTAAATCTGATTTCAGGCTCTGCCCTCCTCATCCCAGCCTCCTAGGATTTCAGTTTCAGAAACAATTATTTTCTGAGTCCACCATGCCTGCGGGCTGCTTCCTTCTGTACCCTGCCCGTAAGGGCTTCAGCTTGAGATTTGAGCTGGCTTGTAGCTATGCCCAAGTGGATGCAATATCTGATAGTTTCTACCTGGTGAGTAAGACACTTTTCTGTTCTCTGAACAGTCATGAGCCTGACAGCTAAATCACATCCTACTGAATGAACATGTCTATGGCCTATTCAAAGGAGATAGCATGAGATAGGAGCTGAGGCAGGAGGTAGGATGAACCTTCGCTCTGAATCTTCCTCCACAGGTTTACCATGGGATCCAAGTGGTGGACAAACTTAATGTTCAAATTTAATCACAAGTTTGACCAGATTTAATATACATGTGCAAGTATAGAGCTCTGTCTGAAGAAGTAGTGCTGTGGGTAAAACTCACTTTACTGAATTTAGCTTCCCAAATGAGTTACAGAACAGCCACTCACATTTGTCTTGATGGGAGTTTTAGGGGAAGATGTTCGTCACGCCAACGTATCTTTCCTTCACACAAAAGCATATATACATACAGTTTTGAACTGGATGCTAACAATCGATATGAACTGATGTTATTACCAGAGTCACTATGTATATGTTGGCAATTACATATGGTTTTCTTCTTTCCACTGTATAAATTTCCTTTCCCTAGTAAACTATGGAAGGTTTCCCAAAGAGTTTAATAACCCAGAATCACTGAAGTGTAGCTGTTAAAACAAGCTAAACTGGTTTAACTTCTGAGCTGTCAGACTTAATTTGAAATGATGAGATCTGACCACTGTTTTCATATGAATTGCTAAAATTAGGTCATTTCCAAAGATATGCAATAAATACAAGAAAGGATGTCAAAGTTCAGGGGGTTTTGTTCTGAATTTGCTTTCTTAAATGAAATTAAGCGGCAAAAAGAATTACTATATTAAAATAATCTAAAAATAGTTAAAACAGTTAAACATACTAATAACCCATGAAGAGTAGCATTCCTGTAATTAAACAAAGACAATTTTCAAAAGGTATTTTAACATACTTTTTTAAAAAAAGATATCTAGTGCAATCATTTTTTTTTTCCAGGCAGTAAAAGCAAATGCATATGGCGTGAAAATCTGTTAAAACATAGTACTTTACACCTTTGTTTGTACCTGCTCCAAATATATTTGTCTATAAATTAACTGCACATGGTGGTTTTCATATTGGCTTATTTTATCCATGTGTTCAAGAAATTTAATACATCATTTGTGTTCCATCAATTACAGTACTATTTAGCAGACAAAAAGAGGAGGGGTATAAACATACCTACGTATTTTTGCATTTTTATATGCAATTTATGCCCAGGGCATCAACCATATATAAAAAGGGTGGTAAAGTAACCCTGTACTTCTACTGCATCCCTGAAGAGCTAAACGCCCTTAGAATAGCAATGTATTAAGCACCAAAAAGTGATGTCATGATTATGTATGATTAGTCTCATTTTACAGACAGAAGAGCAGAGCTGTGGCTTTAGCTGACTATAGGGTAGCTTGTCTTCTAGTAAGACCCACACAATAATCTCATGGTCTTCATCTCAACTTCAACCATTACCTCTTGGCCTGTACAGTAAGATTGTGTTACACCTGCATGGTCTCCAGTAGCAGCTAGTACTCATGTCAGCAGCTAAATGCTATCACTTGGAGTTTTTCTCAAAGAAATCCATGGATCTCAGAACAGAGCCCAGGTATTCCCAATACAGAATATGCTCTAAAGACATCACAAGCCTGCCTCCTGCTCCTGTAAGCCAGGGTCCCTGTTTAAGAAAGGCTGTATCACAGAACGCCCCAGGTTCTCTGCCAACTCCCTCAACACACACTTCCATCCAAAACAGGACGGATGTTTATTACATGTGGGTTGGGTCACCTCACCCCTCTCTTAATTTTAGTGCATGTGAAATTTGCCATATGGACAGCTCTGAAGACTGAAGTCCTTTGCTTACTTGCAAGAGTAGCGGAGCAGAATCCTTTCCATTACTGTTACTTTAATGCATCTCATCCCTTGACGTAAGTTTTTTAGAAAGATGGGAAAACTGAGCTAAATCACGAAGTCTAATTTCTAGCCCCTGCAGACCACACATTCCTTTTCACAGACCAATCAAACCACAGCTAAAACTACCTGGCTTGGGGGCTCATCTTCTCTGTTTCCACCATCACTCCTAACTCTCAGGTTGCTTTGAGACTCACTTTTCAAACAGTTAGATTTGTTCTCACTTCCACCCTTCATCTAGCCTCATGTTATTGCACCAATGATGTCTGTCCATAACACCATAAAGAAAGGAATTCACATTCTTCTTCCCTTTCACTCGTTGCACTGGAACCTTCAGCTTTCACTGGTATAGTAAGTACATCTTCCTTGGTAGTTAGACTATGACCAGAAATGTCATTTCATATCACCCTTGCTATTACATCAGCCTGCTCTAGATTCAGACAGAAAGTTGAGACTTAAACTCTTGGTCTTCACGTTGATACAATGCTAGATGGCACGCTTAAAGAGGTTACATATGGAAAAGGTTAATGCCACAATCCTGCAAAAATTTGCCTAAATGCTTAATTTCAGGCATATAAATAAGTCCATTAAATTCAAATTACTCAAGCCCATTGAATTCAATGTGCCTATGCCCATGACTAAATTATAAGGCACAGGATTGTGGATGTAGAGATCATTATCCATGACCCAATTTGGTGGGTCCTCACACAAATCAGATAAGCAAATCCCTTCTGCTCATGTTTGCAGAGTGCAGAATCCTTGCAAGCTGGATGACTTAAGAGATGAAAACAGGGAAAAGCAGCCAACTATCTCAGGCACTATGGCAAATTTGTAACTATGGTCTCAACTATTCAGTTTGGTCACTTTTTAAGAAAAAAATATGGTACAAACAAAACTCAATACAGTTTCCTGGTACTACTTGTAGGAAAAGATCCATGTTCAAAATTTTAACTCAGTAAACACTGCCTAGATGGTAGAAATACTGTCTTTGAAGAAAAAAATTAAAGGAAGCTCCTAAAGTTTAATTATATTACAGGAAATATTTGGCTAAGGTGTGGCTATTCATCATTATATCTATATTAACAGCATGATCAGAGAGGTTTCTGTCAATTTTTCATTTTAACCTGGCTTTTACTTTCATAACATAATTATATCCCCTCATTTCATTTATGTTATAAAAAGAAATTACATCTTTTAATTTTCTTTTTATGAAAAGAAAAGCTTTTTCTTTAAAAACCTATGTGGTAGTGTGCAACATATTTAGAGCTTATGATCAGCAATTTCTCTAAAGAGGAAGATTTAAGGAAAAAAAGTGGCTCTAAAAGTAATTTCAGCAGCAAAGTAGATTAAATATCCACCATATTAGTCACAGAGTATTAGATGGAATTGGATTGACTGGGAAGAGGTCAAAGAGTTGCTGAAGGTTTTAGCCCACCAGAGGAGCAATAAAATTCAACCATACTTAAAATCATTAGCTTTAAACCCTTTGATATTAGATCTAAACCTCCAGTGCTCACAGAAGGAACCTCCAAGCACCACGCCAAGCCAAAAGGAAACCCTTTAAGACATCTACATTTCCAGGAAACCTTTAAGTGGACTGATGATAGAAAGAACCTGCACATGCAAGAAAGACCAGGAGAAAAATAGAGGGAAAAGGAAAATGCAGCTTTCAAAGTAAGTTAATTTATGAAATAGCAATATGTTCACTTTAACAAGTTCTAGAGGGGCCCGCGGTTCATTTTTTAGCTAGCAAATAACCCACCCACCAATTCCTGCACACTTTCTCCAGTTTGCTTCCTTGCTCCCAGTACCACTGCTCATTTCTCCCTTCCTTTTCTCGTGATGACAAGGCACATTTCCCCTCACAAAGAAGGGCTGCGTTTGCCAAGTGAGTATGGCACCAAAACAAGACAATCAAACAGAGATCTGAATTGTATGACATGATAAAGGAAAGACGCTACGTGCTGACAGCAAGGCAAAGAGGAAATCTAAAAACTCAGAAGTCATCTAACACAGAGACAATCCAAAAGGAAGAGAAAAAGGCAGAGGCGTAATTAAAAACCCTGAAGACAGTGATGGGTCTCAAGTTTTTGAACTGGCTCCCCATTTAATAGAAAGGATGATTTCCACCCGAGAGAAGAGAGATAAAAGAGAGACTTCGCTGTAACTAATAACCAACTGACATATTTCTGTTGGTTTTGTACATTTTTTCACTCATTTTGAAAATGACAAGTATAATTAAAGTTGTTAAATACATCGAAAGACTTGTCAGTCAACTAAAATATCAACTTTTACAAATTCTCCACAATAAGTACTGCACACAGCACAATGCAGAAGAAATTAATCTCTCACTATAAAAGATTCAGTCATTTGATGATCCTATTAAAAAAACATCCCAGAATTTCTTTTTCATGGGGCAAGATGAACTTTTCTCCATGTGTTTATGAACATAAAGTGTATGCATTTAACATCTGTAGTATAGTAAAATAAAAATCTCAAGAAGAATTTTGGTACCTCTTCTGAAATATTTGGGATTTTAATGCATGTCTTTCTCAGGAGAACATTAGTATTTTTGTACAGGTATTTCTTTTGTTTTATCCTTCATGAAAAATAAAGAGAATGCTCCAGAAAGATGCCTTTTATGGACAAGTTCCACTGGACAAAATTTGGCTGTGCCCTGCCATAAAGGTCAAACTAAACAGGACTTAAGCAACACTTAAGCCTTGTATCAGTTATATAATTTTAAGCTAAACATATAAAACCCACTTATTTGTGTTGAGCTATAGTTTTTTAAGCCATTTAAAACAAGCCAAACCCTCAAAATGTGATTTCAGCACTCAGTTAATCCATCAGCGGTAACAGGAATGATACGATCCAAAAGGCTAAAAGCCTGTCAGTGGGGAAGAGCCCGTGCAAATACACGAACTACTTCAGAAACAGTGCTGTAGGAAATAAGCTTTCCTCAAAAACATGAAAACATGCTTTTTCAGTATTTGATGAGAAAAGTGTCTCAAAGAAGCCACCATCACCCTCCACCACGGGAGCGTGCATTTCTGCTGATGCAGCGGGTTACAGTCACGTAAGTCAGCGAGGACCCTGCGCGTAAGCTGAGATACTCCGCTCCAGCATCCTTCCTATGCGGGACGTGGGCCTTAGCAAATTTTAGAGACTCTGCTCATCCCACACGTGGGAATCTTCTACTGTTCTGCTCCCAGCAGCCCCGAGGGAAGCGAGAGCAGGGCTGGGCAGCGCTCAGCTGTAGGTGGCAGTGCAAGGCCACCGGGGGCAGCGGGTCCCTTCCCCTGCCTCCCCACCGCCCCCGGCGGGTGGCCACCCCTCGCAGAGCTGGGGGGAAAACAGTCTCCTGCAACACAGTAAAACTCTTCAGGGGAGGGAAACCCGCAGGAAAAGTTAGCTTATTTCATATAATTCCTGACAAAGTGTTCAAACCTCATTTGAGTGTACCGCAGCCACTCCTGTAGCTGGTGTATAAATGTAACCCCAGAGGAGCAAAAAATTGGCTCAGCCACTAACACACATTTCAAAAGCAAAGTCAGCATGAAGGGAGAATAACTTCCAGCTTGTCGAAGGCTTCAGTAAGTGATTCCCTTCCAGGCTGAATTCTTCTGACTCCTTCTGGGGCAATATAACTATGAGCTTATTCTGCAGACTGGAATCAATGCTGTCTGAATTAGCACAACTGGCACTATAGGATGTCAGCTGGGTTCTCACAGTAAAAATTAAGGAGCCCTGATAAAAGGAGTTTTAATCCGTGTTTGGAACTAAAAAAAAAGTATTTTTTTTAAAGGCAGGTTTATGCTCTGGCATTTTAGCATCCCCACTAGTTACAGCAGAACTTTTGTTGCAGCATTTCATACATGATCAGATGGAAACCAGACCAGCTTCTCCCCTCCTGCTAGTGGAAGGTCAATCCTCAAAGCAGCTCAGTCTTTGTTGTGGTTTAAACCTTGACAACACTGCTGGGATCATCAGAAATAAGTGGAGGTTTATATACAGAGAATACCTGACCACTTAGAGCTGGACTGGGATCTCCTGTACAAGGCAGATTATGGATGAAGCTTACAAATACACTTTGTAAAGGAAGGCAGTTTCTTTTGCACTTCATAAAAGTAAATCTAGAGACCTTATAAAATTTATTTTCCCTGATGGAACTTATTGCTTTAAGCTGTTATGATGAGTAAGTTCTCATGTGGTAGTAGAATAAAATATGCACACACAAATATTAGTATCTGAGGACACTCTGAAAAAGAATATCTCCAAGGGTGTTGTTATAAGCAAGGTAGAATACACTATTGTATCAAAGCAATTCCTGTGTTTCATAATTTAAATCAGAACTGGAAGAATGAGGCTTGAGTGATCAATTTCTTTTCAGGGATAGTGACTGAAAGAACAGTTGACATTTCATAGGTTTTTTAGTGCCTAAAATAGTCTGTTTTCAATCTCTGAAGGCTTATTTTTCTTTCTAAAGATGGCGTGGGGCCTGGGGGACCCACTTAAAGTTTCTTGCCATACTTGGCCAAGAAACACAAAGTGTTGGTGAAGTATAAACACAGAGCCCTTTTTCTTTGACCCATTCTGCAGTGTGATGGGATAGTGTTGTTAGTTTATGTGAGAGAAAATAGCATAGGCTTTCTGAAAAAAAAAAAAAGTGGAATTGGATTAAGGCCTTTGTGCAAGCCTCAATGCTGAGGGGAATTAGCAATAGTTGTAGGCACTTAAAGGAGCTCTCATGCTGAAGCTTATCCCAGATTTTACACAATAAACATTTGAATATCAACAGTGTTTTGCAACTTGCAGCACTAATGTATAAACTTCTTCCTTTTGAAACTCCCAAATCCCTCCAAACGTTCGCAATACCCTCTACATAAACATGTAGGGCCTATAGTGGAAAACACCCAGCCAGGGATGTAAGTCTGATTTTTTTTTTATTTTTCTTTTTCATCCTCAGAATCTAAAGTGATCTAGTACCATTAGCTGGTTTAAGCGCTTCAGAAGTTCTGTATTTTAACCAACTTCTTCCCCTCCAGCTTTACTTTCCATTTAAAAGACAAAGATGTCAATGAGACATGAGCTTGACTTGGGTATCTTAATATGTAATATTTCATGCTACAATAAAAGGCACTACAAAACCTTTGAAGTGATTCATTAAAATACTGATCTATCCCCCTTACCAGTGTGATCATAGCATTTTTCTGGAGCTCAGCTAGCGAGCTTAAACCACACTACATCATGAACACTTGGGACAAGCATTCAGTTCTTTCACTTAAACTCATCTGCAGGTGAGCAGGACTCAGAGTAGACGGACTAGGGAAAGCTGGACTCCTTGCTGCTAGAGCTGTACAAACATCCATGGAGCTGGTGGCATTAGCTTTAAGTCAAGCCTGGCAATTAATGACATATTGGAAGTTTTGTAACATTGGGTGTATCAAATTCACAGTGACATAGTTGGGGAAAAGATCTATCTTTTCCAGATAGCGATCAGCTAGATTTGCAGTTAACGTGACATTTCTACTAGCTTTTCTAGATGCGACTGAATTTTGGTATCCTGTTTAAAGGATGATAGCCAATTCAAGAACAAATTACTTCCACACTCTTAGTATGAGCCCAAAGTAAATCTTCTCAATACAGTATGTAATCATAAATGATCCCCCCAAATTTCCTTTTTAACTCATGTTATGTAGGTATGCATGTAATCAATTTTACAGCTTTATATCTGTAGCTGTCCACTAACAGATCAAACAAAGAAATAAGCCCATGATGAAATAGCAGGGTGGGAAAAACTTGGAGATCATTTTTTGTTACAGTGTTTGTTTTGTGCTTGAAAGGACTGCGATAAGAAACTCATTGCATTAAGGAAAAATGAAGACATTACTGCCCTGTCCAGCTCTGAAGCATGTTGAAGCAGTTTGCCTATTGAATTTGATACAATGATGTATAGATGAATAAAGTTATCTCTAGTATTGAATGGGACAGTGTCAGTGGGAGGGTAAAAAGGGAGGAACTTGGAATCTGAAAAGAATACTTTTTTTCCCCCTCCTCTTTTTAAGAACTTGAAGGTCAGGGTCCAGCTGCCGTAAAAGGCTAGAGGACAAACAAAATGCTGCACAGGCCCAAATAAAGACAACTATAGGCACATTGCAGAGGTTTTCTGCTTCAAGTAGCTATTATATTAACCTACACTTTAGGCAAAGAGCATTTTAGGTTTCACACTGATGAAAACATAGGATGAGCAGAAGCATCAGTAAAAGTTGCATCTTTAATGAAACAGATGAAACAGGCCAGCAAAGGTAGGAAACAACTTTTTAAAAGAGGAAATTATCTTGATTCTAGTTTACTTGGAAGTCTAATTATTTTGACTGAGATAAGCCAGTAACCTTTCTTTTCTTTTTACAACCAGCTAGTAGCTATTCTAACAGATCTGTTGCCTAGCTCCTCATAAGGCCTATATCCTATACAGCAAGAAATACAGTCTTGAAGTTTGCGTTAGTATATGAAAAATATCTACTTGAACTCATTGTTCATTCATCCACGTCTAGAAACTGTTAATATTCTGATAATCTATCATTCACATCATGATCTGGGAAGAACCTTCAGTGAAGTAGTCAGAAGGGTTAATATCATTGATGAGAGGGGAAAAACTGCATTAAAACTTTCAAGTTGAGCTGCATTTTGTCATTGATGCTCAGTGCTGCTTATTGTTATCTTGTAATTATTCTAAATTTAAACATCTCCCCACAAGATGAAAGAATGGCTAGTATCAGGATTTTTTTTAAAGAATAAAAACTACTAGCCCGTCCTGTTCAGCAGGGGGGAGGGGGATGGATAGCTTTGTCTGAGTTTGCTTGGGTTTTTTAAAAACAAAAAAAGAAACAGCAGAGTTAGAAGTCTCATGATCTCAAGTTTTTAATATACATAAGAATAGAATTAGTAATTTCAGATGATGGCTGTAAAACCCAACCTGTTTTTTTTCCACTGTGTTACTGTTTTTCCAACACTGGTTGGTTTTAATTATTTTATCAATGGCATAAATTCCTTTGAATAGTTTTGTAGGATTCTAACAGCTTGATTCAGCATATAGATTTTGAAATAAAGAGATCTTATAGTAAATAAATCTAGGTTCTACTGATGCCACATAGTCAAATAAGCTCTTTACAAGTTAACTATTAGACTAAAGTAGATATTTAATCACGTAAGTTGGTGGAACGGGAAAGGCAGAAACTAGAACTATCTTCAGTTAAAAAAAAAAAAAGGAATATTTTCACCTTCCGACCAAAATGTTTTAAGAAAAAAAAAAAAATCTGGAAACAAAGGTCAAAGTATAACATGAAAAGAAAAAAGATGCAACAGTTAAGTCTTAAAAATGCTGTTTCCAGGCTAATGTAAGTTGCAGATCATTAACTGAATGCATTGTCTAATGGGCATAAATGACAGACTTCGTTTTGAAGTTTCTCTTTCATCTGCAGTCAAACTTTGAGTTTGATCCAATCTATATAGATAAATCTAGGGATTAATCTGGAGGTTTAAATGGTTTAGCCAAAGGTTGGTCCAGCTTTTTAATAATGACAGCTGATTCGTGTTACTTTCCACTGAGATTTCTTTTTTGGATGACCCCCCTACATATTGCATCTTGCAATTAGACTGCTGACAACTCTATTATGCTGACAGCAGAGGTAGAGCTACACAGGGAATTATACAGCACGTTATGCTGTAAATGTTACTCACAGATGTCTTAAGAGACGGTAGTTTGTCCCATGTGTTCATATCTATGCTGCAGTGCATCTTGAGTTGCAGTTGTTCGAGTCAGAATTGGTGACATGCTGAGTCTAATGCAACTCTTACCAACAACTTTCTGAGATTAGGAGCCTGTCAGAATGATGTCAATGGAGGTTTAAGAAGTGCTTTCTGAAGTTGTTCTGAGTTAATAATTAATGGGTATCTCCCTTTGATAGTTCTTTTATATTCGGATGCAGCTGGCTGGAAATAACCACAAAGGGAAACTGATTTTATTTGTCATTAATTTTGACTTTACTTAGCAAATGATCATGTGTCCCACCATCACAGCTTTACTAATCTGGCTGTACTATAATGTGAAGATGAAATCTTTGATTAACAAAACAGATTAATCAGTTTCTAGGGTGTTTTGGGGTAAGATGCATGTACATACATCTCCTCCCAAGTAGTTTTCCAGTACATGCTTAGAGATGTGCTGAGTGTTAAAAGCTGTCGTGTAATCAGAATGAGGTTTTTGATGTAGGCTACATCTTCGTCTTGTATAAATGAGTGCTTTGCCAACTAAAGCAGAAACGTTTTGTCTGCGCATATGAGGTGAAAATTTGGCACTGTATACTGGAAAATACAGATTTAGGGCTCAAACACATATTTTATACTCAAAAGCCAGCTTTACAAGACAAATTAATCTGACTTAATTTCTAATACTACTACTTTGCTATGATAATGCCCACAAAATACTAAATGCTGCCTAGATATATGCCAAGACTATGCCTCAAATAATCACTATTTTATATTGATTTATTTTCCAGTACCTGAAAAATACGTATATGTATACTAGCTATGCATTCCCACTCAGGCCCAAGAGTGAATTCACACATATATGACCTTAATTTCTATACAAGGAAAAATGCTTGAAGATTCAGCCCTTTATGAGATCTCCATACTGCCACATAAACGTGCTTAAATTACTCTGTAAAATACTTTTGTCAGACTGACTTAGTCTATTCAAATAAATTAGGGAAACTGAATCAGAAGACTTGAAATAGAAGGACAGAAAAGCACAGTATTCTGGATATTCAGAGATTTTGTCACTGTTGGAATGTTTGCATCTACAAATAAGTAATAGATAAATCTGTATTACCTCAAAATAGCCTTAAATTAAAAATGAAATCTCTACAGTTCAGGTGAGAAAAAAAAACTATGCAAGAGATGCATTCAAATGTATTTGGGCTACTTTCATATAAGAAAGCAAATAATTAAGGATATTTTATTTTTACTCACAAATTAACAATCAAAGCAAAATCTAGTAGTTAAATAACAGGTCCCTTACTCTCTTGGGTGATCTACCCAGTGCAGATGAAATGTTGTTCAGACAGAACACTTTACTAGTGAGATAATGAACAAGCAGCAAGTTTATTGCATTGATTTTTAGAGAGCACACATTTCTAAGTGGTATGCATACACTATATTACCAATTTTCTAGTTATGAGGTATTTCCATCCTGTGAATCCAGTTTCAAGTTCATAACAAGCACAGACTACAAACTTTTCTAGTAAGCCCAGGAAACAAAATCAGAAGCAACTGCTGCTGTTTAGCCACTGCAATAGGTTCCTGTAGATGACATAAATACACATTCTGGTCCCAAATTTTTAATGTGGTGTATAAGTTCAGTTACAGGAGCGGGTATCACCTGTCAGCAACTCTGAAAAACTTCAATACAGAGATATGACACCAGCAGCAGCATGAGTCTCAAATACATTTGAGTGTTTGAACACATTTGTGAGCTATGAAGGACACACTTAAGAGTTAAGAGAAGCTTGACCATCATGCCACAGATCTCACTGATCATCCATAAGTGAAAACAGCTTCTTTTACTCTCCCTCCCCCCCTTCCTAAACCTAGCTTAAAGAATTGTTTTAAAGGTGTCAGCAGGGAAGCTGAAGGTAACAGCGAGGTCTTCCGTTTATTTTTTTTCCCTACATCCTTACCTGTAAGCCAAGAAAAGATGCCGTTTCAGCCATCCTAAACATGTGATTACTATTTGAGCTGGATTTCAAATTTACTGCACAAGTAGGACAAACTTGCTAAATCTTGGTGAGGGAACTCTTAACAGCTTTTGTGTAACATAGTAACAAATAAGCACATACCTATGCATGTGTTTATATGTGTATGTGTGTATATTTATGAATAAAGCACACAAAATACATTGAACTGCATCCAAGCATAAGTCATTCTCCTCTGCATTTTCTCTCACATTTAAAAAAGGACAAAGATAACAAAAATCCTTACAATTCCCTGTTAATGTATACTCTATAAAATTATCTGATTGAAATAGTATATTCTCCTGAGAAACTTTAAATCATGTGCTCTAGAAAGCACTCAAATTTTAAGATAAGTACGGATAACAGATTTTGAAAGGCAGCATTATGAAACTGACGGCTATAATATTTCAGCGCCCACCGCTGGACTGCACAGCAGTAATTTATCCATGACTTGTTACTACCTCAATTATATTTTAACGTTTGATATTAAGGGAACACTTCAGTGTTTAGCTTAGTATAGCATTCAATTTTAGCTCAGTGTCACGCTCTTAAATGTGGACAAAAATTATTGAATAAATATTTCTGAATAAACTCCATCAGTTCCAAACTGCTGCAGAAAAAGCACACATCGAGGGTATATCTTCACCTCATGCTTATCTGATCTAAATAACAAATATTTTGTGCAAATTCCACAAAAAAAATCTATTGTTAAACTGCAAAAAAACATTTCAGATAACAGCACAGCCCCTGAAGCGCATAACTAAACACAGGACTTTTCTAGGGCTTCTTTGAAAAAAATAAGACATCCTCAACAACAACATATTTTAAATTATTTTAATATGCAACCATTTAAGAACAAGTAGTCATGTCTTAAGCATAAAATTCTGATCTTCAGTTCCAGGTGAACAATATTTGGTTTCTATTAGGAGCAAATAACCTGAGAAAATATTTTATATTTTAAAAAATAAAGACAAAGTAATATTTCCTGCTTTGTTAGCTCTGTTTCACTGATGTGATTAAATAGATCTTTAACATTCACTACTTCTTAAAGGTACATATAACCAGGGTGATGACAAGATATCCGTGTCATGGTAAATTGAGAAATAATTATGCTATTCTTTGATTTATTACATCAGTTGTAAAGCATCTAAGTAGAACTGGGTATTGCAACCTATGCACATGTGAATATCTTTCCTTATGTTATTTGTCTCATAATCTATTCAAATGGGTTAATTACTCATGGGTGTAAAGATGAACAAAATTTGGACCTCAGCTCTCCACTTTACCCTTAAATCTTTATTAGCCTCTGTCTACAAGACTATACCTGTATGGTAAAGGAGCAAATTACACAGTTGCTCCAGTTTAATTGTTTTAGATGTTTTAAGCTTGAAATAAAAGATATGTTAATAAGTGCACAGTTGAAAGCTTTGTTTTCTATAGCGTTAAGATGCTTGTTTTCATTTGATGAAAATTATTAATACTAACACAAAAATTGTTTTGAAACCATTTATATGGAATACATACCTACCTCTTTGGTTAAAACCAGTGATCCATTAAGGCTTTTCTTGCTTTTTTCCAAGCTGTGAGCATACTGCGTATTTAAGCGTGTATAAGAGTGAAGGTGGGGGGTAGGTTTAGCTGAATAAAAGATTGCTTGATATCTTGAAGTCCTTTGAAGAGTTTTATAGGCTTATAAAGCCTAGTGTGAATGAATGACATTTTTCCCCCTTTACTTTTACATATGGAAGTTTGTTAACCTGCGTTTCAATTAGTGAATAATTATTAATTATACTAATTACAGGTTTAATGAAAACCACATACTTTTGTAAAAAGTTAAGCTTAGGGCTGAAATTGTAGCTGCAGACAGTGCTGCTGCAGTAAAGGCTGAAGCAACACTTTCACTTGGGGGTTTTACATACGCATAAAAATTTCTTTATGATAAAGCACTACAGCAACTTTTTACAAGGCAAAGCCACAGATAACATATACGCAATAAATTATTTCAGACAACCCTGATTTTTGTCACTGAGAATAATAACAATTTTCTTTGTTTTAAAACTAGAACCCTACCAGATTCATTAGAATCCTTATACAACACAAAGCTGTCTTCATTTTCTTATTTAACTATCAACACAAAAGAAACAAGAACAAATTGCAAGTTATCAACTGCTAGAAATCATAATACTTTATTCTGACAAAAATGAGCATCACCTACATTATTTTAAGCTAGTAATCCCACAATGACACTAAAAACAAGTCAGAAAACTTAGATCTAACGCTGTCATCCTGTCCTGAGCAATCCCCATCATCGCAGTTCTTCTCTCAATCTTTAAATTACAAATAGGAAAGAAGCATTAATATGAAACCTCTCCATATTTGAATGCCTGTTTTTATTTGAGTATGCTCTGTTAATTATACTTTCAAATAAACTTTTCAGAATCCTCTAACATTGTTTATTGCTTCTCCCTGGAAGAAGGCACTCTCAGAATGTTTTAAGAAATGCACGTGAATTAGAAGCTGGTTATTTACATCTTTTACACATATGTGAAGACTAACAAACGTGGTTTACTATAAATCAATTATATTTTAATCTAGTGTCAATTTTAACTAAGGAGAGAAAGTAATATGACTAAAAATGATTATTTAAAAAACTTAAAATGTCCATGTACATAGAATTGCTCATTCATTATTTCATAGTATACTTTGAAATCACCTGAACATTCAGTATTAAATGTTACAGATCTAAAGCTTCTGTTGCTTTTCCAAAAAGCTTTTCCTGGTTTTCACACCAGTTTTCCATTGTCTCCTGGATTTAGTTAAGCATGTGTTTTAAAGCACTGAAAAAATGTTTCCATATTATTATTACACAGCAATTGAGACATTTGCATAATGAAAAATAATTACATAGATAATATCAATAAGTATGATTAAAACCATCTATTTTGGGGGGGTGGAAGTGGGAAGATGTAACTAATATTTATAAATTACCATTGTAAAATTAATAACATTAAACATTTTTTTTAAAATAGCATGCATAGATGGCAATTGTTTTATTTCAAACCTCTTTTTATAATATTGTTGTTCCACTTTCCACAATTAACTGGAAACTTAATCCATCAAAAGTACATACAATTAAATCAACTATAGGAAGATGAAATTACTCTTCATATTTCTCTTCCCATGCAGAGAAAGAATTCCAAAATTAAAGTAAATTAAGTAGGTTATTGAAATCCACTTGTGATCTTGATTTTAGTCTTAAACAATATTTTAGCAAATACTTAAACAGGCAATTACTGTTTATATAGTAAACAGAAAACTGCCTGCAGTAGATGAACTAAATTCACTGATATTGACAAGTAAATAACTGTTTGGAGCTGGAATCATACTTAATTACTATAGTCCACAACATTCATTATTGAAAGCAGCATACAGCTTATATTAAAGTATAACATTATATATTTACATGTTTGTTATTTGCCCATTTTTCCTAATAAGATAAATTAGAAAAGATGAAAAATGTGTACGATATTAAATAAGCTGACAGAAAATGCAGGTATTAATCACTTCAGCAAACTTCAAGGCTCAAAAATCCAAATCTTTTCATTTCCAAACAAAAAAAAAATATTAATTAGGCCTCAATCCTGCAATCTGATCAAAATATTTGTAACATTCTCCCTGAATTCAGTAGGGCTTAGACCAGAACCCTTAACAGGCTCACAGAATTTCTTTCCTCTTGATTTGAGCTATTATCAAATTAAAGAACTACTGCAGCTTGACTTTCTGCCAATTGTACTTGAAGCTTTATTTTTTTTCTTTTATAACCTATTTTTGGATTAATAATAATATTAGCTCTTGATATTATTGCCTGAACAGCACTGAAATTAAACAGCATGAGAAGATGTGTCTGTTCCTAGTGTTAAGAGTGCTACTTTTCATCGTATATTAAGGCTCTGTGGGAAGAAATCTCTGGGAGGCTGCTCTTACAGAAACACCCTTTAGAGTAGTTTGGGGCACACCATGGCTTCTTTCTTTTCCCTCTGCAGTTAAAAATTGGTGTCTGCTTAGACCAGGGAGTTTTCCCAAAGTGCACAATAAGTAACGATCTGTACAGAGATCTCCCCGCTGGCTTTAGCCCACAGTGCAACTCCCACCGACTCAGCAGCACAGAAATAGTTGCAGCCTGAAATACAACGTATGATTGCTTGGGACAAGCAGCTGCTGCACACATCAAGTTGCAGCCATGACACGTAATAAACTCACAGGTCAGCAAGACAGACTACAATAAAAGCAGACAGCTGAAAAACAGCCGGTAGCAACTTTTGGCATGGACCTGTCAAAGATCCACTTGCTGAGGCTCTTTCATAGGTCCTGGCAAATGTGGCATCTGTACTAGGCTCTACAAAACCTGAGGCAAGCATTAGGTAGTGCAGAAGACCCACAACAAGATCTCCAATAGCACAGTGGAACAAAACAATCATGTTTCCTTATAAAATACAAGTTTACATGCAAGAGGAAAGAAGAAAAGGCCCAGCTCTCCAGGAAACACTGCACATCTCTAATTTCCACTCGAGATCCTTTAACAACTTGCAAGCCCTTTGCATTAAGCCCTAGTTTTATAGCCATTCCCAGCAAATTCAGGCTTCACCTCTGATATGGAAAACACTCCCAAATCCTTTAGCTATAAAATTTCCCAGAGCAGATCCTACAATGGATCACTCAGACCTCAGGAAAAGTGCTTGAAGAGCCCCAAATTCTACCTGCTCAATAAAAGACTCCCTTTTCACCTTTGCAAAGGGCACTGCAGAGGGAAGCAACCATATGGAGACACTGCTCAGAGCACGCTGAAAGCAAAGCAATGTGGCTCCACAGGCTGCTTTCAGGTTTGAATGGTAGATTTTCCTTTCCAGTTTGTATCATATGAATAATATGGATTTTACCGCACAGGAGGAACTGAGAGTTGTAAAATGGCTTTAGTAATCAATATGTCCGATATTTTATATTAATAACACAACAATTCACAACCACTGTGGGCTAGAGAAGAAACACATCAGCATTAGGTCCCACCAAGGCCTACTTGAGCCCTGTTCTTCTCTGTATCTAGGCATAACTCCCCTGAAATCAATGGGAATTTGCTTGGTAAGGAGGTAGGGTTCACTCTGTGATAACCCTGAAGTTAAAATATCTATTGCTTCACTACAGACCTTTTCAAGGACTGGCTCTGATTATTCTTCTCCAGCAATGGAAAAAGCTATGCTCTCACATTTTAAAAATCAAGGGGGGGGCTGATAGGGCTGCTAAGTCTCCTCCAGCATCACAGCACACTGAAAAATGGCAGCTCATTGTTAATACTCTTCAGAAGCCTCTTATTTCCATTTACATGAGTTCATTAGGATTACACAGGTGACTGATGTTGTATGCTAAGTGTCTCCGTGATTGCACAAAGTGCCATATTAACAAAAATTAAAATAAAAATGGTTTGTCAAACACCACACAAAACACTGCTGAATGCTTCATGGGCAACTGTTTTAGCCTCCATATGCCTGCACACTACAAGTCAATCTTTAATTACATGATCATATACAAAACTTCAGCCTCAGTGGCAGGAGCTCCACAACGTTACAGGCAACAACACCCAAGGGAAGGAGCACACAGGGCTGCCGTAACTTCCCACTGCCTTCTCACACTGACACCATACCAATATGCACCTGATCTCAATTCTTGTTATTCTCGAGTTCCCAATAGAGGAGAGGGGTTTGTTTCAAGACCTTGGAATGCAAAGCAGCCTGCAAACACAGGGATCTTCACATCACCAAAGCACCAACTACCTCTAAATTTCAGATCAGGCCCATCCTGAACATTTTCTGGTAGGATTACTGCTGTGCTCCTTTCCCCTTTTCTCCCTTCCCCCGACAGAACACGAAGGCTAACTCTATAAACAGTGCCCACTTGCAATTTCTCCTACAAACACCACGTAATTCTAAAATCCAGAAGCAAAACACTCAAGGAATTCTACCAGAAATACAAGAGTAGATGAAAAACAGGGGGTCAGGGGTGCGTAAGGGATGGTTTTGTCTTTCTTTCCCTCCCCTCCTGCATTTCACAGCCTTGACAAGCCACATGTACTGAGCCTGCAGACTAGGGCACTGCAGTCACAGGCAGCAGAATGGCCCCCACCCAGCTACTCCCTGGGTACCCGTGACTGCAGCTCCTCCAAAAGCTTTCTGCCAGGGCTAACGGCCCTTTCCCCTCCCTCAAACAGCTCTTCACAGGCTGAAGTTTGCTGCCCTTCTCCAGAAGCAATGCCCAAAGTGATCTAGCTAACCAATTTTACCAGGAAAACACACTGGAGAAGTTAAAGCTGTCTATATATTGCACTCCATACACCCCACTTCTGTTGAATACATACAGAACCAGGCAAAATACAAGTATCTGACTGATTCATCCCTGATCCTAACACATAAGCCTGTATGCATCTTTACTCCTAGGAGTAATCCCAGCTGCCTCACAGGGACTTTGCTGAGGAAGGGGAAAAGAAAATCAGGCAGGTAAATGAGTTCATGCTAAGCTTTAAAAACTGTGCCATTTCTTCTTTTACATAATTTGCTGCTTGATTCCTGATTTGGGGTCTTCATGAGAATTTTGTACAATATGCACTTCGGCGGCAGGCAAAGTGACAGTGAGTGTCAGGTGGATTCCTGGACAAACGAATAATATTGTATCACCATGTCTGCTCGGTGCCCTCTCCATGCACAATAGCTCTGAGTGGCAGTGCATGGTAAGCGGATGAAGCGGTAAGAAGTATATGATCTGATGAGCTTGACTAAGCTGGGGGCGTCTCCTCTACTCGGCTAAATTAAAAACCTCCCTGCAATTTCAGTCCTAATCACCCCCTCTGATGCTGTAATTGATGATGGTCAGTTAACTCCTTCACTCCCAAGGCCATTTATCAGGACCTAGAGAACTGTGCATTAGCCAGCTCTTTGTGACTTAAATCAGTTGGATTTAATGTAGGGGTTTGGAAATTTTAGAAATTTAAAAGTGATATGAAGTAAACAGGGAGTCACAGCGTAAATATTTCATGGCAGTGCTTTGGGTACTTTAGATCCATGATGCCCCACTCCCAAGTGGTACAAGCTGTCTTTAAGCCTGGTTTGTGGAAAAATCTCTCCTTTTCAGTGGCACTGAGACATACATTGGCTTCTCTGCCACTCTCCTCCCTGTGGCTGGCACAGGCAAGGAGCCAGCAGCATTATTACACCCTTGCACCTCCCAGCTGGCAAAATGGCCCTTTACAGCCTTTACCAGTTGGTGCAAGCTGCTCTAACTTGTGTTGAGAAACCAAACCAGAAAAGAAAGCCCTATTTGCATTTTCAGCCTGATTCCAGACACAGCCCCTGTATGCTCTACATACAGGCTTACTGTTGGCTCTTGCACAACATGCTCCAAACTTAATAACAAAGGTGTGACTAGAGCTGTTAAAACTATCCTGGAGCTAAATATTTTTCCATTCCATCTCGTATTTATGAAGGTTTTTAGCAAATTGTCTGTACAGTGCATTGTTCTTCTCTTGCAGAATTCTTTAAGTCTTACTCATACCAAGAAGGGGGGGAAAAAATCCATAAGATGTGATATATGTTTATACCCTGCTGAATAAGAGGCTTTTCAGCATTGGGAAATCTATACCATGAATTATTCTAACTGATTTATAATAGACAGCAATGCCTTAAGGACTCTATTCTGACTATTTGCGCTTTCATGACAGGGTCGATGTACTAGCTGCATTGTATTCAGTAAATACAGCATCCAAAGCATATGTCCATATACCTGTTTTAGAATTACAGCCTATTAATGCACTTTAGAAAAGGGCAAGAAGCTTGCCCTTTTCTTTATTTTTAAGGTTGTAACTTTTAAGGTTGTGCCTTGAAAGGCTCAGAACTCAATACAACTTATATTTAATATAGTTTCAGTATCAATATCCATTCATTGACCCTAGATTTTTAAATCTCCCCATACTGTATTAGAATGCCAGCAACTGCTGGAATCTATTATTTCTGTTGTTTTGCTTTGCTCTCTTTTCTGTATGGGGAATAGGCTGCGAAGTCTTGATAATGTGAACCTACTTTGTTTACAAATCCCAGCACAGCTACTGGGTAAATAGGAAACCAACCAACTCAGGAGGCATCTGGATAACAAGACATGAGCCAGCTCAGATGAGGCCAGGGCAGAAACCCCTTATTGCAGCCTGAATAGCAGGGGTTCCAAGCTGCCCCCTAAGATGCTTCAAGACTACTTTACCCAGTGACTAAAACCTGACTGGTGGCTGATGGGCAAGAAAATTCAGTGAACTGATAGACCTTTCTACCCAAGGTACCATTCCTTGTTACCTGCCTGCAGAAGACAGCAGCAATTTTTCTAGATGCTTTGACAGATGAAAACATTGATTTGAGACAGCCATTCCTACCCAAATCACCAATTCATCTTGTGAAAAGTGCAATATTCTCATAACACTACATCATTGTCCAATAATAAGAAAGAAAAAAAAAATAGCACTTTTCACTTTTCTGGCTGCATGAGGAGGACTGAGTCCTGGCTGGTTCCCAGCAGCCTTTGGTCAAGTAAGGTAACTGACTAAAAACATAGTAAAAGGCAAGGAAATAATTTTATCAGTCCACATTTCTTGCTGCTGTTATTTTTGAAAGAGAGAATCTCCCAGCACACACACACCCAAAGTAACCACATCATCCCGCTTCCAATATTGCTTGCAGTGTTTGACTAATGCATCACATTACCAAAGTTCATATTAAATGAGGATACAACAACTCGGTCTCTTAACACAACAAAACAACTGGCCCTGAAGTTCTCCCAGCACAACCAGGATCCACATGGCACTGAGAGGTGGACTGTCTGCCAGCCAGTAAATGAATTTAATTAGCAGTGGAGTGGCTGGTCTCATATGGCTGGAACTGTTGAGTGTAGGTGTGTGTGCACGTGTACTCTCGACACATTAGCAGAACTAAGCCAAACTGCAAAAGAATCCATAAATTTTCGTTGCAGCAATTAAGGTAAACAGACCCTTGCTCTGACTATGCCAGCAGGACATCTACTGGACTTGACTTTTCAGGAAATTACTTTAAGTTTGAAAGGGCACACATCGAAAGGCATCTACATAAAAGCATCCAAGTTTTGAATTCAGCAGGCCTTGTTCTGTACTTTGCAATGCTTTACACTGGTTAGAAGCCATTGAGACAGGAGAGAATTAAGCCTGGTAATGAAAAAATAATTTAAAGAGCATCTACGAAAAACATCTGATGATTAGGCTGTCCCCTTTACAGGTCAGATTTCATAGCTTTGCTCGGAGAAAAAGCATTGCCAACTGTTATTAAAGGAAATGTGCCCAAGACATTGAGGAAACTATTCCATTTACTGGGTCAGATACCTGCATGCAGCTATGCTTCTGTATCCAAATGACATGCAGACTACTAGGACCCGATGAACTGTGAAAGATTATTTATTCACTTTTTGAATGTGGTTTTATATATATTACTGACCAGCTCCCCACACCTATTCAGGCACTAATACCAATACAGACCACACCAGAAACATCTCTCTCCTTTTGCAGCCCCCATAGGGCGAGGCAGGCAAGGGCCACAAGCCAGTTTAATTGGCCAGTGGGGATTTCCCTTCGAGGAGAAAGCACTCTTGGGGTACACAGGGCTGACATCTTACCCCACTCCCCTTTTGTAGTCTGTGACAGGAATGAGTCCATAGGCGACAGGCGGGACACACTGGCCATATGGCTACGACGCTTTGTGTTACTGTTATTGAGGGCCAACGGATCTCCTAACAGGACAACTGAAAGTCACAATAAGCTGGTGCAGCCCATTGTACACCTGAGGTTTTCCCTGAAGAGTTCTAGAAGGTGACGAGACAGCTCTATGTTATCTTTGATTTAACCTTATTCCCGGGCAGCGCTTGCAGAGAACACCAGACTCTGTCTAGTCTGTTGGCCTTTGCTGGCCTTCTATTCCCACTTTCTTATTTTTAAACAGTTTCATTGTAAATGAGTAAAGTGTTAGAACATTAGCTTATATTGTACTGCAAAGCCTATTCCAGTAAACCTGTCAAAATTGGCATCATTAATAATAATACTTAGCACTTACATAGTGCTTTACATTTTCAGAGCACCATAGACATTAAGTTAATTAACAAGTGACAGTTTCACAAGTAGACGCTCTCCCTGCAGCACTAGCCTGAGTTTCTCACAAAAATCTCAAACTCTGTATTAATCTACTTGTCTTTCATCCTTCTGAAAAGATTATGTTCCTTTTTATTCGCCTCCTTTGGACATATACACCCATGTTTTTAAAAACCAAGTATTAAAAATATTCAGGTGGAAGAATACTGACTTAACATAAGCTAATCGGAAAAATCCACGTTACCCTACTTTTCAGCCTAAATTACACAAAAATCAGAGCCCTATAAAGCACATGTCTGAACAGAATAAGTCTCTAAATTGGTGTAAAGTGTACTTAATATTGATTGCTCTGCAATTTCCAAAACTGTTCAGAAACAGAGAGACATAATTAGGTTTTATTTGAATTTTTCCTTCAGGTTTAAAAAGAAAGATGGCAAAAAAATCAATACATTAGTCTATCTACAGAAGTAAAGTAAGTGAAATCCTCGTCTCTAGCAATTTACATGACAAATTCACCAAGGAGAGCAGCATTTGGTTCCCAGGACCGTATTTCAGAGGTCTGTGGAGCCCATACTAATTTCCAAAGCTTAAATTTAGGCATGCTGGTGTCACATCTGGCTTGTGTTCTACTTGTAATCCACCAGACAAACTCATCACCCAAAAGACACCACTGTAGCAGGCAGAAGTCCCTGCCTGGTCCACCTATACAATGAGTTGAAGATCCTTACTCACTCTGACCTTCATCAAGAAGCCCCAGTTCACAGAGGCAAAGGAAGAACTCAAGAAGCTGCACCAACAAACCCCTCTTCCAAGATGCTCATAAAGATTATAACCAACAACCCACGTGGGTGGCAGATGCACTCACCACCAGGGCCACACACGTCCATACCACAGGGCTGCTGCAAACACCACCATGACCCATAGCACCAAGCTCAGAGTCCAACAGAAAACACAACACAAACGCTTGTATAAGGCAAAGAAATCACACAACGGAATTAAGACACAGCCAGCTTGAAACCACAGAGGTGTGTTGTCTCTACCGTACCAGGGGCCTCCAAGACCACCTCTGACCCCATATCCAGCCAGCTGGGTGCCAACCATCAGAGTTTATCCCTCCCCACCACAACTAAGAGCAATTCCCACAGCCAAAAACGGGTGTCTTGAGGAAGGGAGCACTCAGAGCTGCTGCTGGCTCTGGGAAAGCCCTCAGCAGCCCAGTCTATCCTGCCCAGAGCCCCCAGCAACGGGCACGCTGAACACCTCACACAACCAAGAGAGAACAAAGGTCTTAACAGCCTTCAAGTTACTCACATGTCTGCTGCCCTCAGATATTAGCATCACTCCACAGACAGGAACAAGCCTTGTAGGAAGGTCTTCTCTGAAATGTTTGTAGATCCTCATGTTGGAGTCTGGTGGGAGGAGAAAGCAGCCCAGCTCTAACAAGGCCCTGGTGAAGCTCCACAGCTGCCTGCACTCATGAGGGAGCACCACAACAACCCACCCCTCCAGCTGCCAAACCCCATGTTCTTCCTTCCCACTCTTTTCTGTAGGGCAGGGTGGGGCCATGGCTAAAAGCCCCACACCCACCCAAGTGGCAGCTGTGGAAGCAGGCAGGGGTGCTCCTACTTGGTGGTTAGCCCTCTTTGGTGGGACCTCTACTCCACTGTGGCACCTTGTTGTGAGCATTCCTCTCCTGTTCAGTGCAGCATCCCTCACATTCCAGCCCCTGAAAAACTACCTGCTGATGTGATTTTCCTGGATATCCGTATGATGCTGACAGTTTTTCTTAGAACCCCAGCTCCTGGAGTCAGGGGGGTTTATGCATTTCTAGTCCAGTTTGTGGCTGTGATGTTTGCTGATGGCTGAAACACTCCAAACACACATGGTGCTACTCGAAAAAAACTGTTACATGTGTCTGTCCATTCCATAAGTGCCTAGAGCCCAGCGTGGGCTGAATGGTTGCCATTCCTGCTCCCCACAAACTGCCCAGGCTACGCACCCACATCTCTGAAAAGCAGTTTCTCCATACAGCACAACTGCTATGAAGGTTTAGAATCATAGAATCCATGACGTGAATGTGAATTTATAGCATAAGAGTTATATTGGGAAGTGATGTTGCTTTTCAGCTACTTAGAATCACAGAATGGTTTGGTTAGAAGAGACCCTAAAGCTCACCTCATTCCAGCCCCTGGGCCCCGGGCAGGGACACCTCCCGCTGGCCCAGGCTGCTCCCAGCCCCATCCAGCCTGGCGCTGAGCACTGCCAGGGACGGGGCACCCACAGCTGCTCTGGGCAGCCTGTGCCAGCGCCTCGCCGCCCTCAGAAAAGAATTTCTTCCTGATATCTAACCTAAACCTGCCCTCTTTCAGCTCAGCGCCATCCCCCTTGTCCTGTCACTACATGCCCTTGTAAAAAACCCCTCTCCCTCTAATTTCTTGTGTAAAAGGGGGCACTGTCCTTGTGCCTGCTCAGAGTGTGACGGACAGAAAGGCAACAGCACCAGGGGAACTGCTGTAAACTCTTACGGGTGGTGCTTCTCATGGACAGACCCTCAGCTGGTGAAAATCAGCATTGCTCCACTAAATGTGATGCAAACAGTAATATAGGCTGATTCTTCCAACAATCCATTGCTTAAGGAGTGTGTCATAACATCTAAATGTCTGCTAAATTAATTGTTCTAGATCCAAAGACTTTTTTTTAGGCATCTAATGCCGGTAAGCCATTTGGCAGCAGCACGTTCATGCACAAACACACACACAGAAAAATGGCCAAGCCAACTTACTCAGCTAGGATGAGCGATTCTGAAACAACCTGAACGCTACCACACCGGCACACAGTGCTAACAACAAGTCACAATTTCCCTTCCTCTAATAGACAGTTCAAACACTGGCAAAGCTCCTATCAGAGCATTTAATATCTGCTGTAAGCCTCTGTTTAGCAGGAAGATTACATCCCCCAGATTTCACAGTTCAAAAGTTCATACTGTACTGTTCTGTTTATGGACTGCTTGACACTGCTTCTTCTTTAGTGCAGATATTCTGGAAAAGACAAAAAGAATCAGTTTGAACCATTTTGAAACAAGGTTTTAAGTTCTTTTTATGCGTCCAGGACCAGCCCTCAATCCTGCATCAGAAACTTTTGTTTGCTGGCATGGGATTTGCAATTAAGAATTCTTCTAACCCGCCATTAAACTTGACATGTTGAAAAGAAAGTTAAAATTCAGAACTGGATAATCAATGCTAAAATCAACATATCCTTTACTTCTAGTTAATAATTTTCTCAGGAGGAACAGATATGGCTTTTGAAAAAAAAATATTTAAGGAACCCACAGGTTAAAAATTACTTTTTCTGGGACAGAATGATCATGAATAGAAAGATGCTTCCAGCCTGTACATCCTTGATTATTTTTATATCTAGTTTTTGCTTCCCATTATACACCTTTTCTCTAGGTCTTTCAGCAAATAAATCCCTCAAACTCTATTTCAGTGCAGGACTGCTTTAGAAACACAGAATAGATATTTTTAAGTCATCCCCAGATATCCAGTTCCAGAGAGATAAGACACAGGCCTCGGTCTAATCTCATTTACACAGATCAAAATCAGAACTCATTCCATGGCAGTAAGCAGTGTGACACTGTGGTAAGCCTGCACTGCTTCTTACTTTTGGCAGTTTTGTATGCGATGCTTTTAACACCTCTCTGAGCCAACCAATTTGCATGTGTTCTTTAATTAAACCTCTGTTTTAAAAATGAGGCGGTACTGGTGTTTGTAAAGAGCTCTGCCCTGCCGGCACTTTCGGGTCGATGTCCTCCACGCACAGCCTCCATCCAGCCCGACCCTGCCCTGCTCTGACGGTGGCAGTGTCACAGTGATTTGCCTTTTCATTCCTCAGTGCAAATGACAAAATTCCTATTTTATAGTTGCACTGAAAAGGGAAGAGGTAGAAAGGGGGAAAGCTTTTGGAACAAATCAAGGAGAGGACTCATATTTACATCTTCTGGAGCTGCAAAATGATCCTAAAGCTGCTCTGCCATCTTCATTGACAGAATTGGTTCTAGAAAGTCCAGTCTCTGCATTCATGTCCTCAGCTATCCACTTAGCAGAGCACTTTATGAATGTGAAACGTCTCGACTATCTTTCAGGTACCTAACCCTTCAGGTACCACCACTAGCTAAAGAAATTATTTTGTTACTGATTCACCTGAATATTAAAATATCTCAAAAATGTGTTTTTCCATAAGTAATTATGTTGGTACTATGGTTAGTTTACTAAGTACAGGTCTGAGAGTCTTTTATAATTGAAGCCAGCATGTTTTTAGCTTGTGGATTGTCTTCAGGTCACAGATGAATGCAGTATCTCTTAGCCACCTGCTGCATGCAACATCATTTTTCAGGGAACAGCTTCTCACCATCTTTTCTGCTCCATGTTTCCCTCAAAGCTTTGTAGGTTGGGATGGGACAGAGGGTTGTGCGTGACTTTTCTGCACTGTAAGGAAAGAACACAAACAATGGGACAACCTCATTCTTTTTCACAGTATTCCAGAGGTGATGAAGTATGGGCTTGCAGATGTGTGCATTTAATCAGTTCAGACATTAAATCAAATTAAGCTCAAATTTAGGCATGCTCTATCCAAAGGGGACTCTAGCTTGCAACCACAACACCCAAGTCCCAGCCAAATGTCTTGCATCTTTACAGAAGAATACAATTTTTTGCCTAATACTATTCCACTCCCTTTTCCTGGGGGAATGAACCTTCAAAGGCATCATCTGTAAGCTCCTTAGCCAGCGTATCTTCTGACAAGCTTTGCCCTGCTAGTCCTCTTGCAAAGCAGCCCACATACCCTGGGTCCGCCCTCCTCTCAGCTGAGATGGCAGAAGCAGGGCACTCCAAGTGCCACTTCTCGTACTCAAACTGCAAGTAGCGAGCTGCTTACACAAATCCTCCTCATGGCTGGCCCAGCATGACAGCTTTCAGCACGGTAACGCAGGGTTTTACGCCTGGAAGAGCCAGCCAGCCTGCAGTGGTGGGAGCATTTTGATTGCAGACTGCAGTAAATATTTAATTATTGTGTGATTTCTTCTGTGCAAACCTCAAAGCGTTTCTCAATATCAATACTCGCTCTGGTTATATGTAACCATCTTTCAACTTTAAGAAATGTATTCAGGAATGATAATAAATATTTCATAAAACTGTAACTAAAAGCTGTTTGTAGACTTTAGGTGACCTGCTGCTTATTCCGAGGTAAGAGGAAGTACTTCAAGAGTGTATTAATTTCAAATAATTTTAAAGACATCTTATATTTGTCGGATATCTGCTTTACCCAGCTGAAAATCAAGGCCAAGATGACTCAGTCATTATACTGTAACGTGAATTCACTATCCTCCCTTCATACAACATACACAGCATGATTCAAGGTTAAGCATAGAATATCAAAAGACTCAGAGCACGGACAATTTTAATGGTAAAGGAACCTTGACTTTTACTGATTATATTAGTTCAACTAAAATTGACCTTCAATATATGAAGATTTCATTTTCACAAATAAATGGTATGACTGATGCCTTTTATTAGGCTTACAAAAAAGTAATCAGACTTGAAGCTTTCAAGGCCACAATCTCTTTTTCAGTTCAAATTACAGATAACAGAAGGAAAGACATAGTTATGAGATCTTAAAAGCTAAACTAATCTTTTTTTTGTTTGTTTGTTTCTTAAAAAAGGCGGTAGTATTACTATTTATCAGGTCCCGCTAGCTAGCATTGCCGCTAAATATCATGCCACTTTCTAGCATTATCACCAGAGTTGTTGCTTGTGCATATTTATCCAGTTAATGGGATGGATTTGTTACAAGTATTAAATAATTTGGACCCAGCCTACACTGATGTATTTTATGGCATGTGGTCAACACAGCTATTACGGCATGGATCTGCAACTGCTCCATAAACTGGAGCATACAGTCATTAAAATGAATGAGCACAAGTGATTGTTATGCTGTTTTTAATTATATGTTTATCTCTTTCTCTTTTATACTTCTATTTTTTTTATACCACGTGATCACATATGGGCCATAGATGTCATCTTAGAGGGTTTAGACAAACCCTAGGCAACCATCTTACTTTATTTAGGAGGATATAACTTACCTTAGCAGCAATTATAGGGCTATATATCTTAATTTCCATACATATTCCTGATTTTTAGTGAAGTCCAGTATCCAGAGTGGAGAGTATTCTGAAGGGAAAAGGAGCAAACCTCTGTTACGTGGAACACTGATTATGACAGGCATTATTTTAATGCTTATCACCAGGTTAAACATAAGTTTATTTTTTAAATTAGATGTTTACATTATGACTTGGACATTTCCTGAAGCAGTTTCTTTAATAACTGATACAGAATGGAAAATCTGGAGACTGAAACTCATCGAACAATTAGTTCAACAACTAATATTTTAAAATGATAGTTTAAGACACAAATTCATGATACCTTCAGAGTTCAGTTCTGTTTTCTTAAACTTTTGCCATGTCAATAAATATTCCCTTCTATACCAAGGAAAATTGGTCTGAAAAGACAGTACAAGTATTGGAGCACATCTCTGACAGCACAGCTCCACCAAAGCTGCCAGTGGACAGGAATGCACTGGAAACCAGATTCCATATAATGGCACAAGAATTCCAGGGGAATGGACCTTGCCTCCGAGGTTCATTGGCACCCTGTTAGGTCTGTGGTTTACACCATCAAAACCATTTGATGTATTAGTTGGCTTATGGCCTTATTCTTCATGTGATTTTATTGATGGAAATGGGCCAGAAAAACCGAAAGAAAATTGAAAGCACACTTTCAGTGAGTTGTATAGCCTTCAGATCTGCTTTCTATGAATGTTAATACCAGAATACACAATTATCTAAACTTTCATAAAAACCAGAGATACCATTGTAACCCACGTACCTCCTTTGGACAATTGGGAGTCAAAGACAGTATTGTCCGGACACATGAATCTGTGAAAATTTGCATAAATACATTACTTTCTTCACTGGGTGGGTTATCAGTTGTATTCCCAACATTGGCTCAAGGCCTATATCTCTCACATGACAGAATGTGAACAATTTATGCATTTAGCTAAATCTGCTTAACCTGGGTCAGACTACACCCATGTTGGAGCTCTGCCATCTTAAGCGAAAAAGAATTCTAGATCTGATGGTACATGTTCTGATGAAGGAGAAACAGTGACACTGGGCTGATCAACAGTTTAACAACGACACAAGTAGCTCCCTCTGAGGACAGGATCAGGTCTATTGAAACGATCAATTTAAGTTTTAAATTATACTTTTAATTATTTAAAATAGAAGGTCAGCAGAGCTAGGGAAAAAAAATCCCTTTGTGTCAAACAGTAATTACATCTGACTTTTCCACTGAAAACTCTAAGTGGTGTAGTACTGCATTATAACTGCTCAAAAGTATAAGGTTCTTTCTTTTGCATAGTTCAGATTGTGCACTGAACTAGATAGCTTTGTTAGTAGGGCACACGGCTGTTCGTTCCTGGAACCCAGCTTGAACTCCTTACTTAAATGAATACACTGGTTTTCCTCAGTCATTAGTAGGCCGTAACTCATATCAAAATGCATTGCATTTAATTCAGGACAGTTGGCAGTCTCTGCACAAGAGAGACTCCAAAATGAGCCAGCATATAAAGAAGGGGAATGTCTTCAGCTTAGAGCTGGGGTTACCACTAGGGCAAGGAGGGGATTTTCTCACTCCAGCTGTCTGCATCAGAACTGGTATTCAGTTCCTGGTACTCTGAGACCTGTAATCTTGGGGGGGGGGGGGGGAAGCGGGGGAACCCAAACACTCAAATGCTCACTTGGAGAACAGAAAATTGTAAATAAGACATGTTAAAAAAAAAAAATCAGAAATATACTTGCTCATGCATCAATCACCTCCATTTCAGATGCGATGCCAAACAGAGAGGATGAATGAGGGCTCAGCTCAGTTAGAAAGAGTGCAAAAATCAACAGTACTAAAGCTACTTTTCAGGTTAGCATAATCTTCTGTCTGCAAACACTGTCTGTTTTATCTGATTTTTTTTTATTGGACAGCTGTGATCTTCTCCTTTCAAAACCTTGTCACTGCCGTTCAGCAGAAATGTAAGTGATATGATTAAGGAACATGGCATCTTGTATAATCGGTCGTAATCATTATCTAGGGGTTTCAGTAACATGACACATGCACGGGAACAGCAGCATCTGCTATGGACTGACAGATATCTCGGGCTCAGGATGATGGAAGCACACTCAGGGATTTGTAAACTTGTCTTGGCTAATGCCACTATCCTGATGTGAACCTGTTGTTGGCTATGCTGCTTAAAGGCCAAAGATTAAAAGTGTTTTATAAAGTTCATCCTATCCCTCATGAACCTACATCTCTGGCCGGTGTGGGATGTATTACCTTAGCAGACCTTTCCCACTTTCACTGATAGGATGGCACTTTTGGAAGCAGCTGTAAAAAGCAGAACTCTATTTTTGTAGCATTTCCTCACTGTGCATCAGATTGGTCTTTTACAAACACTCAGTACTGGATTAACTGTGTTTCCAGAGAAGTCAACAAAGCTGAATTGAGTAGTGTACTATGTAAGCGATAAACACTCAGGGATGGACTCCCTGCCACAGGGACACGTAACTGTAACTTGAGCGAACACTACCAAGCTTTTGCTGCTTGCCCAGAAGCTCCATACCCTATGTATGAGCTGAAGACTGCTGGTATGGCCCCAGTGACAGCAGCCAAATTCTGGACACTTCATACAGGAGATCTGAAGTCTGTCTCTTCTTCAGCCTGCAGAGACTAAAATCCAATCTCTCACTTTCTGCACATGTTCCCCAAACACTGTGCTATTAAAGGTCTGGAAGAAGTAGAGATGAGAGATGTTTACCGTGCCTCCTTGTTGTAACAGAGTCACTGGAAGGCAAATGGCAGTAAGCCAGGAGGAGAACAAGCAAATGAGAATCACACCAGAAATGGGATACAGCTTTTTCTTTTTTTTTTTTTAATGGTTTTTTTTTTTTTTGGCAAAATTTAGAACAGCTGTAGACTGCATTAATTTGCTCTGAGGTCTGACTGATTGCCAAGGCTGTGGTTGGGGACATCACTTTTGCATGCCAAATGTGAAAACTCATCATTCCTCCATGTTGACATCAGAGGATTAAGACATGGGCACTGCTCCTTTATTGTGACTCCAACATTTTTCTTTTGGTCACTTCTAGACAGGATCTTGTATTCAGCCTGCTCCATTCAAATTTTTGTAAACATTACAGCCGCCGTATTTCTGGGACTGTTACAAGCTATCAGCCAGTGGGCAGCGTGAGGTCAGGTTTCTTCTTCAATGAAGCAAAACCTTTTTTTATGCGAACATAGCAATTTATAAAGGTATGGTCCACCTAGACAGGGTGCTGTACAGTACCATTTATTTGCATTGGTCATACATCTCAGCTACAGGAGCATCACTATGAAATATTCACAATTTACAGATTCCGAGTAACATTTAGGGTTACTCCCAAGCAACTGCAAGGATTATGTTTATTATCCAATAATTGTGAATAATGGCCACATTGAAGAAAGTGCAGTCTTTAAACAGGTTAAATGTTTTAAAGTAATTGCATAAACTTCTGTGTGTTATATATATATTTATTTCTACCGTGAGCAGAGCTACAGATCACATTGCATCAAACCATGTTATCTAAGAACAGCTAATTGTTCCAAAAGTATTTATTCCCAATTTAATTTTTTAAGGCTTTATGGGTAGGGGTGTTTCATAAAAGTTTAGAACTTTATGAATCAGATTTCCTTATTCCCGCCATGTAGGACTTTATCCCACAAATCATCTCCTTAGGTTATCTTCTTTTGATTATGGGGGTGGGCTACGCTGAGTTATACCATTTGAGAATCTGCACCATTGAGTTCAGAGGATGAGCAATGGAGTCAGGTGCTCATCAAGTTCAGTGATGGTATCCGAATCTGATTCTTCTTGTGGTCAGGAACAAAGGCTTGAGAACTGATGAAAGGAGAGGCAATTAGTTAACCATGTTTATGAAGGAGACAAATACCGAATGCAACTACACCTACATCTTTAAGGCTTCTTCTACTGTTGCCTCTTGGAACAAAAAAAAAAATCCATTTTGCTTCATTCTCAAAAACAAACATATTGAATGATTGTTGTGTAAGTGCCAGGATGTAGATATCAAAATTCACTCTTCCTTCTTGTTTCCTTGCAGGTCAAAGTTTGAAAGAAAAATATGTGTATAAATAAAACAGGCACAGATCAGATGTAAAAATCCACCTGCTCCATTTATTCATGCGATTCTGCATGTGAAAATATAATGTCAAGAATTAGGTAACATATGAAAGTACAGCTAGATAAATTTAAACAGAATTTTGACTAAAGATACATTTGGGAATATAAAACAGGGCAAGATTAAACATAATGTAATCAAAGGTAGAGAAAAGAATATGTCACAAGAGGACAATGATCAGAATTTCAGCTCTTAAAAATTCCATTTTTATTGAAGACATTGCCACAGGTGAAGTTACAGTAGCTGCTCCCACTTTCTGCACGGGCGTAAGCAGGTGCTCCTGCCTTCTCTTAGCCTCTGAGACAAACACCTGCTAATATTAGCTACCTACTTCCAGTTACCACCAGAAGGAGCTTAGCAGATGATATTTTCATTGGATTGTGCAATAATGCGAAGTCTTCTCTAATCTTATTTGGCACATTACCCATTGGATTTATGGAAATCCTCGATGAACTTTAACCTGGAGGTGTAGCCGTCGCATAAACTCTGCATGTGAGTGTGTGCTACGGTGGTCATGATGACTGCCCTTGACATTACGTACTGCTGGAGTCTTTGGCTAGGCCTGTAAGTAACCCTTAAATCCAAAGGGAATGAAGTATAAAAATCAGTCTTCTAAACACATAGCACTTTGGCTGATTAGCATGGAGAAAAAAAGAATTAATAATGAGGAGAAAAAAAAGATAGCCAGAAACTACAAACACCAGGGAGCCCATTTCAGCGTTACTTGAAAATAAAGCAACAATAGCAAGACTAGTCATCTCATTAAATAATAATTTGTTATTTCCCTTTAATGCTGCACAAGTTCTTTAATGGTTCTGACTTCTTAAGACAGTTGACTATAATTTCCACATATTTATCAATAGGAAGCTTGTATAACTTTTAATGAGTCCTTGAACTGACCACCTGTGAACAAGAAACATCATAAACCTTGTCCCTTGAAATATGAAATATAATTTGAACATAAGTTTTCCTTGATCCGGCTGATGTAAAGTGGGTTGTGAAACTATCAGCAGGCAGCTCAACCCACCCTCCCTACAAAATTAAAACATGTCTACTGCTTCTGCCCAATGGAAATGAATAGAGGATGTTCTCATTTCCCACATTTGGAGAATTGCAGGTAATTAGAGAAGGAAAAAAGTCTTTGCTTATTAGAGATTGATTCTTTCATTAGAAAGGTATATTGATATATTTTTTTTTGGTCAGAGTCCAGCCATCAGGAGAAATTTCCAGTTGTTGAAACTAGACTGATGGTCCTTCATGTCTACATGATTTGTAAGTTGGATGTCTTGTGACGAGAGACGAGTATGTGCTTTGATCTGGATTCTGGACTTGGGAATTTCATTTTCATATGAAATTAAATTATTATAACGTATTGCAAAATTTCAGAAAAAAATCACGTGAAGAATGTGATTTCATTTCAGCTTGAAACAGCTCGTAAGTTTTACCAGCTCTGATTGCAGTGCTGATGACTGGTTATAAAATGGAGTCTAACTTCATTTTATTCTTATTTAAGTATCATCCATCAGGTTTTCTTGCTTCAGATTGACTTCACTGTTCTGATTAAATGTTAATATTTCGGGTTTAAATTACATATCCACTGGCATGTGCTGCCACATGCAGAGATTTCCTTTAACCGTGTAATTGGGTGATGCTGTATCAATATATCTGTAGGAAATTTTTTTTAAATAGTGAAACAGGAATTATACGTTTTCAACAAAGAATTTTCAAATATATTGAATTAAAAGAATATTCCGTTCTCAAACACAAAACATGTAAATAATGCTTTTGGTAGAGAAAGGTCTTTTTCAGCATTTCTTGTAAATTTGTTATGTTGATGCCTTCAAAGCCAAATATTTTCAAGGCATCAATTTTTTTCAAAATATTTGAAATTCTGTATTTCCACCCTAAAGCAGGAAGAAACAAAATGTCAAAAGCTGAATGGAATTTAAATTCCAGGTTTACACACATTTCTTTAATTTTGAGTCTGTAGGTACGGGTTGTCCTCAAACTCTGAACATCTTGCAGAAACAAAATGCGTGTATTGGAACTCCAATGCCATTTCAGGGAAGACTGTAGATACCTTGGATGCATTTCCCAGTCTCTGATCTGCAAGGGAGCATGGTGAAGAAGCCAGAAAAAATGAGAAGGCAAAACCACCACAAATGCACAAACTGTTTTTACAGAAATACTGGCGTGAGCAAGGTAACTCCATCCCTTCACTCAGATGGCAATCACATCACAGGTAACATGATGTTTTACCGCTTTTGGCAACATTACAGAGCTAACCTCTCTGTGATGAACAGATCTGCAGCAGTTTTTCCTATGTGCTGGCCTGAACCAGGCTGTTCTTTGATGTTAAACATAAATATCCTAGCATTACTCTTATTCTTGCATAAATAAACTGTCTACAGGCAGTGGAAAGAGGTACTTCTTACTGCATTTATGTTGTGAGAATATAGAAAAGAAAACGATGCTAGGCTTTTCCAAAGGGCCATCTTTATCCTGACAAAAATCCGTACAGAAAACGTAATTGCATCCTTTTTAAAATATCGTCCCGGTGCCACAGAACATTGTGTGGATCTATTGAGTGATTTGCTGCACCAAGAATACTGCCCTTTCGTTTTCACACAGTTTTAATGGCAATACCTGAAAACTTGGAACTACACAGTATTTTCCTTTGCGGCATCGGTCTGAAATGAGCTAGGTCCCTCATTTTTCCATTTGAATTATTAGAATGAATATGCAGCAGGAGGATTACGTTTTCCATTCTTCATGTTACACATAATCTCCCAGCCTAAGTGCTGAATCACATCTCCCAACTATTTCCTGCTCCAATTGTGCCTTCACTTGTGTTGCTTTTATTTCCCATGTCAGCTTGCACCTTTCTTAACAGTGTTGCTTTTCTTCCCCTTCAAACAAAAATATCCTTTTCTCTATAGCAATTTTTGAAATGTGTGCTCAAGTCAGGGGTTAGACAAACCTTATCAGTATGCGTGTGTGTGTACGTGTGTGCACTTGTGTATGTAATTCAGGTATTTTCTCTTACTGAGCAGGACGGTTGCATTGGAAATCTCGTAAAAGCTACAGTGGAACAACAGCACAATGCATCAAAGGGGGAACCAAGATTCTTTTTTTCCATAATTTTAGCTGAATGCATCACAAAGTGGCAATTATATGGCACATTTTTCTTCTAAAAAATTGGCCTCGTTGTGCCTCTAGACAACAAAACAGCATGAAGAAACCATACAGGCACAGCTTGGTTCCAAATAACCATGTTTACCTAATATACACAAATATGCCAGGCCTAACTATATAAATATTGCTGTTCTGACTTATTTCTGGAAGTTTCTAAAACACATAACATGGTGAGTAGAAAAGAACATTCGCCATTTGTTTTTACTCTAGGAAAAGGCAGTAAGTCTCAAGCATAAACATATTTGCGATGTGATAGGGAAAGGTGACAGGAGTATCTATGGAGCATTTTATACTCACTTATACAGTGAAAAACACACAACGGAAAAATTCATTTCAGGTGTACAGCTCAAATTTATATGAGGCATTTTGATTTCTCTAGAAAGTGTTTTCTATAGTATTTAATTTGAATTGATTCCTGCTATGATTTTCTTTTTTTTTTTTCTTTTATAAGATATTCAAGAGATTCTCAGGGTGACATGAAACACTTTTAAGAGAACTACCCATTATCACCTCTTTTCTTATCTCTAGGGCAGCTTTTTCCAGCATTCAGAACTAGCGCTTGAGTTTTAAAGCTCTGTCCCGAGATCATTGTCAGATGAGGTCCATTGACAGGGAGGTTTTGCTCTGGGGACCTAATGTAGTATTTGAACGCATCAGAAATTGCAAATGATACAAAATGACTCAAAAAAAATATTCCTAACAAGAACTCAGGAAATTCCCAGCCCAGAGGCATGACTGACTTTAATAAATGGCATGTTAAAAATGTAACAAAAAGTAATTTCAGTCATTGCAGGGGAATCGATGGCACATGAATCTCAGCCTGTGGCACATGTACCTGGCAATTCTGTCTCAGTGTGCCCACGTCAAGGGCGCAGGGCTGAGATGGCAAGTTCTCCTTCCCTGCCAAACCTGCCCGATAATGGGATTAAGGGCTGTAAGAGGCACCCGCTATCTCTTAGTCAAGTTTTGACTTGAATCCTCCTGTTGGTGGCTTCCATGAGAATTCTCAGAAAACAGAGTCACAGCAGTCATTCCTCACTCATGATCACCATTCCAAGGATTTTCTCCAATTTTTGGTTTCTAGAAAATACAGGGAATTTATAGGGCCCAACTTACCTCTCAGCTGGTACAAAGATCAGTGCTGAGATCTAGCAAATATGACTTCCATGTGATACTGAGGCTGCTAAAAATTATTATTGGTGTTCATTTCCAGATGCGCCAATTTTGGGGATGTGGGTGACAACTGGACCTACTTCCAGCCGCTCCATCTCCTGCCTCTCACCCATCCTGATGCTCTCCCGGAAAGTGTTCTGTGATAGGGGCTGCCCCAGGGCATGAGGCGCTGGAGTCCTGCTCACATGCCTGTTTAAAATGGTTAAATTGAGGTACATCTGATCCTGTAAAACTAAACATTACTGTCATTAGAAGCAGTACAAAAAAAGAGGTGCAAGGAAAGAATGCTGGAGGGGAGGACAAGAGTATTTATGAGAAGTGTGAAATGGAAACACTGCTCATAGTTCAATTTTAATTTATTTTCCAAAATACCTGGCACTGTAATTCACTTGGAGTCCCAAATTTTATTACTGTAAAAATACCCCCCAAAATGTCTCCTCCTCATTTTGACATTTGTTTGTTTTTTAATGCATTTGAAACATGACTTGTGGTTTGGCTTTTTGGTTTGCTTTTATTTGGTGGGTTTGGATTTGTTTATTTGCAGGGACAGAGGTGGCTGCACTTAATTGCTTTCTTATTCCTCTCTATTTGTCCACTCCATGAACTTTAATATCTTCCTCCAGTTTAGAAAAAATTTTGACTAAATGACAGTGTCTTCTTTCCTCTGGCCACTTTCAAAAAGCCAGAAAATAGTTTAAAATTCTAAAGCAGCTAAAGAAATGTTGAAAAAAACGTAAAAAAGAAGGAACAATAAATCACTAACATTCTTTTGCACTTTTTGCCCACCGAAATTTAAAACTCAAAAATCTCCTTAAAAAGATCAGTCTTTGAGACTAGAATTTTAAAATTTCAACTTCAAGTGATTGCTTTGTAGTTATATTTTACACTCCTATAGAAAATAAGTTATTTTGTTGCTGCCAACCTATTCACTCATAAGCACATGTATTTTATTAAAAATACTTCTTGCCAGATATTTTGAGGCAAAAAAAAAAAAAGAAAATCAAACAGATCTAATAAGTCCAAAATGTAATCAGGCTTAAATTACCTACCAGTAGATTTGCTGGAGAAAATAATATACTTATTTAATATACAGCAGTCAAAAACAATGGAAGATTATTAAAAGAGAGCCTTTCCATGAAGAAACATGAAAAGATCTCATTCAGCTAGGAGAAACAATGAATAAAGCAAGAGAGATTCTTCAGGGAACTTAATTAAAAAATTCCGTTTTCTTCAAAAAAACATTGTGTAGTGTAGGTCCCTCTCTCCTGACACCATTTTCTTGTCTCCTCACTGCAATACTGTGGTGTTAAGGTAGGGATTTTATGCTCCACCAAAACCAGTTCCATCATGGATCTAGTCCAACCAAAGTAAAATTTAAGCTGAAACATTAACTTCCTTTTTGTTTGTTTTGACTAAATAAGAATAATCTCCTCCAGCTGTGATAATGGGATGGCTCTGGATCTTTTCCACTTCTTAGACCTGCCCCTTTATTTCTTTTCTAGAAAACATTAGTCTTTGATCACATGGGTCCAATTGCTTCAAAGCCACTACATCATAAACATATTTTTTTCCACCAATTTCATTTAGCTTCTATGACTTCTTCCCAGAGTTCTGATCCTTATTCAAATTAAAAGCAAACAAATAAAACCATCTTTTTATTCCTTTTCCTTGTCTGGTTGCCTTGCAAGGCAAAGACAAATAACGGCTTAGATCTGGAGAGACCGGGGATTTTCTTTCTTCTTTTAAACAGGCAGAGGATATTCGTGCAAGTGAAAGATCAGGGTCAGGACAGGCAGAGCTTGTAACTGAAGTTGTCTATCTTCAGGCCATGCAATTCTGCTGCAAGTTTCCCTAATGCCTTGGCAGTGATCCATAGCCTGACCTGGATACACTGAGCTGAGACGAAGAAGCCAATTAGGTTATAACCTGAAGTTAGTTCAAACAGAGGTCCTGTAGGTGAACTCTGGCTGCCTTATCCACTAAGCTGCCCTGAATCGGCATGTGGTTTAAATAGGAATGGCTAGGTTTTGTCAAAAATCATAGTTTCCCTAGGAATCAGAATGGTACAAAACACTAAAAAAAAAAATACAATTACAAAAATTGTTTTCTATGCAGTGGAAAAGCTGTTTTGTTTAAATTTATCTTCTTTGCTGTTTTCCTTTGGGTAGATTCTGTAAGGATACACTTCTAATTGCGTCATTTCACTAGCAAATCTCCTGTTGTATTTAAATGTGTATATATAAGAGCAGTGTTCAGAAAAAAAAAAAAAAAACAACACATTCTGTTGTATTTACATCTGTTGAAAGGGACAAACCATGAATGAATGCTACAACAGCATTTGGAATTTCCCCTGTATTCCCCTATTTTCTTAATACATTTGGAAGGGGGAAAAAAACAAACAAAAATTAAGACATGAACACAGAACCTCAACTTCCACAAATTGTCACAACTCCATCCACATCAGTGGAGCTGCTTTGATTTATATCAATTGAAGATCTGGCCTAAAGGTTTACAGGAGTAATGGGAATGGGAGAATTTCATCAGTGCTTCACCGACAGAGGGGAGAAGATATGCTGCAGGGAGCTGCACATGTAGTGCATGGCCATGACAGCTTACACACTAATTAAACCAGTTTTATATTTTGGTACTGGAAAGATGGTTAAAACCATCTGTTTCTTAGAATATTCTACTAGCTAAGAAGAAAATGTGGTCAAGATTAGATCTAGGTGATATATAGTTGTTTGGGTTTTTTTGTTCTGCAGCTGAACATAAAGTTCTAAATAATATTTGCGTCAGTACTTAAGTATAGATGTAAAAGTTTATTGCAACGTGACAAACAAAATGATCTTAGGTTAATCTGCAATGTTTTGTTCCAACCAAAGCAGTGATTTAATTTCATTAGTATTTTATTTAAGTTTCCCTCTTTCTGCATGTTTTAAACCTTGCAATATGAAAGCAGGTAATCTATTTTGAAACAAACGTTGAAAGAAATATTACTGATTTTTTTGCTAAAACTGAATATGACCTAGTCTGAGGCCTCTTACACATCAGGCAATCAACAGGCTGATGCCTCAGTGGAGCGTTCCAGCAAATTACCTGGCACAGCCATTGCAGGGTAGCTGTGCTGGAGCACATCCCTGGAGCTGAATTAGAGGTTGTAAATTGCCTCCACAAATCCCTTCCCTCATAGTCACTTATTGTCCCACATAAGTAGCTATCATTTTAATTGACAGAGTGTTGTATGAGGGATGCAAAATCATGAAAAATATGAAGTGCATCATACAGAGACAAAACACAGCTCCATTGAAATTATACCTTGTCAAGAGGGAAAATATTCTGGTTGGCTGAACATGAATCAAAGAATTTGGAGGACCAGAATGCTGGAATTACCTGGACTCGGAAAGTAAGTATAGAAAAGAACCCAGCTTGCTTATTTAGACTCATCTTTCTCTTGACTTATTTATATTTTCTGTTGGTCACAAAAGGTGAGAGTTTAAAAAGGAAAAAAAGGGAAGAACTAAAATATAAATAATTACAACTTGCATTTGTGGAGTAGATAGTCCAGGAGACAGATAACAGCACAGAAGCATTTCCCTTGGGAAAAGAGCTTGAACCCAGCCAGAATCTGAAGCCATGGCCATCCACAGGCTGTCCAAGGGCCCAAGTGCACTGGGTTTCTGGTCCGTGCTTCTACCTCATAACAGTGTTTAAGTGGTTCACAGGCTCCGCACTGGCCCTATAAACAAAGATGAATTTCACTCTCTGAACCCATCTGTCATGTTAGGGCTCTGACACCATGCATGATAGTGCTTAGCAGTCTTGGTACTGTGCACACGAAGAATTTTAGTGCTACCTTTTCTCCTCTAAAACAGATACTTAATTAAAAAATAAATACGTGAACATACCTGTAATCACAGTTCTGTCATCTGATGCTGCAAAGCCACACATGGAATATCCAATTCCCACACCTTTCTTGCCTTTGTCTTCTGCTCCATGCTATGTATTGCCCTATGAAATACAAGCATTAATAAAATGAAGATTGAGGGTTATTTTCTCCCTTTATAAAAAAACATGAAAATGAAACATACATGACCAATAGGATGAAAAATGTGACAAATAAAAATGCCTTATCCCACCTGAGCTCTATTTAATTTTACATTCTGATATCCCTTGCTGACAAGGGAGAAATACCTTACACTACAGATTCTAGTGGAAGTCAACAAAGCTATTTCTGTCTTAAAGACTAAGGGTAGAATCTATACCTTAGTTTTTCTACTGAAAAGAGAGATTAAAAAAAGTTTACATCCACTATTGATTGATTTATTTATTTAATCCATCCACTGATAGCACGAAAGCTTCTGCTTTAGCACTTTACTGTTGACGCTTGACTGAACTATAGAGCTTAGGTTTTTTATGCAACCCTGAAATCAGCTTCAACATTGAAGCAAAGGCCATGACACTAGAGATTTTCAAGCAGATGGAGTAAAATATATTGGTTTTGTGTGTATCGGTGCAGTAGGTGTTGAAAATATAAAAAAGAAGACCATTGATCAAAATAATAGACAGAAGCATTTTTTAATCTGCACAAGTCCATACATGTTTGTATCTCCAATTGTACACACACATACAAAGACATGCAGAAGTGTATCTCTGTCTCCTGAAGTATTTGGCATTCTATATAGCTTTCAGCTTTTAGCCTGATTTCATCGACAGTTCAGTCAGAATACCATTTTCCCTTCCCTTGTGGCAAGCTACACACGTTAAGCCTGTTTTTTTAACAGTGCTCTTGTGCTGTTTTCTTTCTTTTGCTTGATACATGTTTTGTTTTGTTCCTGAAGCAGAAAAGCACAAGTTACCAAATAGATTTTTATTGCCAAAACCCAAATGTGTTTACAGCACAGCCACCTTGGTGAGGGTTTGCTTGAAGGGGAGAGGGAGGTTTCTCCTGCTACCCCAACAGCACTTGCAAGTGCATTGGCCAACAGAAAAGTCAGTCCCAGGGTGAGGACCAGGAAAACTCCTGACTCCCCTTTCCTCTCCCCAGAGTGCAAACCTGAAGGCTCTTGACATCTCCTATGATTTAATCATTAGGACAAGGTGCTTTGCTGAGGAGCAGCCTCAGCAGAAGGTCTGATTTCAAGAATAACACTTGCACCAACAGAACAGTTTAAAAGAGATCTATTTCCACAGTAAAGATATTTATTAAATATATTGTGAGTGCCACCAGCGTATTTTCTGCCCTCACATTCCAAGCACTTTTAAGGAAAATGTGTATCACTATACACAGCCTATACATGAGTAAACTGAGGCACAGCAAAACCAAATGGTCTGATGCCTCAAAATTAATAACTAAATCAGCAACATAAGTTGCAGAGGAACTCTAAGCAACTGGCTCTGGTGGCTTTTTTGTTATGCTAAACACGTTAACGTTAGTACCTCAGGACTGACAAATGTTCCTGAAGGCCAGGCTTTTTTGATGCAAAGCCTCCTAATGCACCCAACTTTGCACTGAATGCTCTAAGAAGTAAGAGTTAACTTTAATGAAAGCCTGTTTGTGCTTTAAAATGTCATATATATAGCTTGATTAATGGAAATAGTTTAGAAAGAAATGTATTTTCATAGGGAGAACGTACTTGCCAGTGCACTATCAGAGCACAACTGACATGGGACACAGTCTAAACAAAAGTCAGCAGCTACTAATGAGGCTTGTTAGTGATGCTAATCTATGTAAATGTTATTAATTGAGAACATCTATCTTTTATCTCCAACATTTGGTAATCAGGCAATTAAAAAACAATGACATTCCCGGCGGTTGTTCTCCCAGTAAAAAAAAAGTGATCAAAGAGTCCTGAATAAGGAAAGGGAAAGTCCCTTATCAAGAGCTGGGCCTTGCCTTGGGCTACCAGGCCTCATTAAAGGCAGAAAAGCTCTGTTGATCACCAATTAACCTGATTTGTAGGAACTCTGATAAAGACCTCAAACAACATGAGTTTTCTTAACTATAATAAATGACACAGTTTATTGACAAAAATAAAAACGTTTGGTTTAAAAAAGAACATAAAGGAGCTATTCAAATTGGATAGCCCTACCACACACCAGGCCTGAAAGACGTGGGATAGGTTTAACTACACCACATTGGTGGCATATTATCAATGCCAGATACAGTCAAACCTATTAACAGCCATATACACAACAACCAAATATATACATATTTGGTAGCTGTCACATAAATTTCTGTCATCTCTAGTCATAACAGACAGCAGATTGCATTAATTATGTATGTACTATGCTCATGAATGGAAATTCAGCGCTCTAGGGTGAACTCTGTATCTCGAAACACGAAAGTAAAAAAAAAAAAAAAAAGGATATTTTCTTGAGGCTTAATTGGTGGACATTTTGTGATTATACTTTTTTTTTTTTTAATCTTAGCAGTTGCTTTAAATTATCCCTAGTGTAAATATGCCTTTTTAACCCATTCTTTCCTTTCTGGAGAATTCAATTCTTCGTCTCAGGTATTGTTCATAGTGTCATGACGAGTACGTAGAGCACTGCAGTGTGACTGTCAACTATAATTGTAATTATTGCCAGCAGTTCATTAATTCACACGGTGATGGCCTGCCCCTGTTTGTCTCTCTGGAGAAAGAGGGAATAATAACTAAATTTAAAACTTGGGCCTAGAGTTGAGTGAAAAAGTAACACAAATATGATACCAAACCCAAGCCTTCTCTGTATTTAAAGGTTAAATGGTTTTGTCTTAGCACTATACCTATTCCACCAGACGTATGCATTGTGAATGTATCTGCTAAAGATAAACTGTCTGCATGTTGGGGATCTTGCCAGCATTAGCATGTCTTATCAAATTGTACCCTGGGCTTACATTATTTCATATGCAAAACTTTAAATGTGTTTTAGATCTTCTATGATAATATGCATTTGAGACTGGAAGACTAAACCTGCCTTATTAGGTCTATCGAGTAGCTGATGTCCATGATCTTTATGGGCCAGATCTGACTGGTAAGAATCAGATTGGGTCATAAAGTGAAAAAATACCACTGTCACTTTTTCTGACATACCCATTTGACACATGCAGGACTGTATCTCAGATTTATACATCAAAAATTCAGCTCACTTTTCTTCCTTATGATGGAGGCTGCTGTCATTTCTATTAAAATATTTTCCACTATAAAATATCTTTTCCTCCTCACATCTGCCTTTTTCATTCTCTATTCATGCCTATTCAATGCAGAACTGAAGTAGTGAAGAAAATCATATGGGGAGGTCCAACGCCTTTAAATGAGCAATTTTTAAGAAACTTCAACTCTAATACACAAATTGATGATATGTCACATTTAGCAGAGACTGTTGGGTATCAAAAGACATATCTGAGAAGAAACAAAAAAAAGAGATAGCAGTAAGGGTAGCATGAAGTGTCAATAACCCCTTTGAAGCTCAGACCTCTTTCTTAAGATGATAAAATGAAATATCAGCTGCTTAATGTTGGAGCATGTGAATATTTTGATCTGAGATGATGTCTGGTTTTGCTTTTTTTGCTTTCTTAACTAATGCATTAGTGTCTCCCCCCAAAAAAAAAAAAAGGTATTGGTTAGTGATATCATGGGTGAGCTTTTGTCTTACCATATAGATCTGAGCATCTTTTACAGCAAAGATAATTATCTCTAACCAGTGATTTTGGTTGGTCTTTGATTTAGCTGTTCAAGCAGATGCCACCATAGAGATTCTATTATGCACAAACAATTGTATTTCATTGGTAAGTGCCCCGCATGCCTACTTCATTATTAGAACCCAATTAATTTTTCTTTGTAATAAAATGGAAAGACTTAGAGCTAACAGGAAGGCTAATCTAAAGAAATTTGGACCAACCGCAAAGAGTACCTGGAAGAAGCATAAAGAAAGAAGAGCGGTAATTACGTGACACATGCACACATACAAAAAAGAAAGAACATGAATTGAAGTTTCAGAAACAGGCCCAGGGAGCACAGATCGCAATCTGGCTAGATTGCGAAAGTAGTACTAAGATGTCTTAATTATATGATTGATGTAAGCTTCAAAAGAAAGCTCAGCTTTCACAATGGCTACAAGGTTATGAGTGTTATCTAATGTATAAAGAAATCTACCACTGAAGGCAAACACTACATGTGAAGCTTGAGACCTTTCTCTTTCAGAACCAATCAATAACATCTTAATTTTAATCTATATAATGTTTAAGAAAATGTGGTGACATCCTTGATTGAAGATCACACAAATAATTATGCTAATAATGGCTCTCTTTGTAGGATCTACAAGGACTGGATCTACAAGAAGTGTCGTTTGAATTCCTGTGACACTGTATGTGAGGGGACCTAGTTCAATTACCTGATAGAAGTACACAGACTATTTGTTTGAGACAAACTGGGAAAAGCACTGCTTGGGGACATTGATTAACACATTCTAACACAGTTCTGATTACTTTAATCCAGTGACTTAGTTCACCAGCAAATTATCTGTTTTCAAGATAGTGGGGTTATCTGACAATGGGAATCTAATCTTGCAGGGAATTCCAGCATTTCAAAACTTGTTTTTCTCCAAATCAGATGATAAGCCCCTCAAATTTCATTATTTTAGGAACTTCTTTTTTTATTTCAAGCTTGTCACTAGAATTTACTTTCCATTCATTTTTACCATTACAACTGTTAATATCAATGGAAAATAAATAAAGAAAACTTAGATTTCACCAAAACAACATATTTTTTATAATTTGGGGTTAAAAATCCAATTAAGAAATCAATACAAAGTGGTTTCCATTTGAAAATTGTAAACAGAAGGTGGTATCTGAGCTTGCTAAAAATTTGCAAAAGATGACCAAATAGCATTTCTCTGGCTACCAGTATCACTCTCAATGAACCGCTTTTCTGCCTCTTTTTTTATGCTGAGCTCTTTTTTCAGGGCATATGAGGAAATGTTATCTTTGCATATAAAATGAACTTACCTGTGTACACCCAACAAAGTTTATTCTAAGGAACTAATAAGTATTTCTTTGCAAGTATCCAAAATTGCAGGTAAGAGAGATGGACATGAAATAGGTCTTTACCCACAATGGACAAAAGAATGAAATTGAAAGCTATAAATGCACTATGGCACAGCATATGTTTTTAACGCAAGCATCCACATAAACATCTTCCTCTGAGATGGGTTTGAGTAGTTCTAATTACCTGATCTTTGTCAGGGCTGTAGGTGAAGCAGTCTTCTCCTCTACCTATCCAATTTGTTTATTATTGAAGGATAACTCCCCTGCTTGGAGATACCCAAATATAATCTTAACACAGTTGGCCCAATTCTATTTAAAAGTCATTTTATGAGTCCTGATTGACCAGGTCTGATGGTAATAGAGTGAGAGTTAATGCTACAAGCATTACACAGAAGAGGCAAAAATAAAAGCTCTACTGTGCAGACAGGAGGGGTGAAGGGTCCATTGAAAATCAGAGAGATTAGCAACTCATCACATTATATGTGGGTTATCAGGAGACAGAGGTAATGAAAGTGAGACCTATATCCTTGATCAATAAGAGTTTGACTGCATTTTGAGTTCATTTTCCCCTGCCGAGAGTGAGACAGCAAGCTTACTATTGATCATGGTGTTAATCCATAACTAGTCTGGGCCCTAGCCTAGTGGAACAAGGAGGAAAAATAAGATAATAAGCAGGAACTCTTGATCTTTTATTATGGTGTGCTAGATAAAGAAAGTGCAAGGTTCAAGGTGAAATACTTTATGGTTAACCCCTTCTTGGCTGCTTAACTCCAAGTGCATGAATGAAAGTAAATTAGCCAGACCTCATTTATATATATATATATTGACCTTGAATCCTGTTGACAAACCTTTTGCTAGGACACCCACATGTGTGTATGGGTTACGACTCCACATCTCTTCAAAGCCCAGGGACAGAGGCACTCATGTGGCATGAGTGAGATGCTGAGACCACATCCTCAGCTGGCAAAAGCCTGTGTCTTTTCCCTGAAATAAGGAGATGCAAGTTGCGGTAGCTGAGATGAGCTGAGAAGCATCCCTAAACCTCACTTTCAGCACTGTTATTTGGAAACTGAACGTGCTGACCTTAAGGAGAGCAACAGTTTCCATTGCTTGTGGATTTGTTCTAGCCTTTGTTACAAGCACATCTAGATATTCTCTGGTCTCAGCTTTTGGTTGTGGTGTTGGGTTGTTGCTTTTTTTTCTCTGATGTTTTTAACTGACAACATGTGCAATTAAGACAACTTAATCTTTCCCATGGCAACAGCTGACTGATGCCAGTGACAGCAACTGTTTTGAGGTGAGCAGCTGATGGGAAGTAGTAATGGCCAATTACCTTTTAATAAATCATGGGAAAAGGAGGAAAATTAACATTGTTTTTGCAAATGTGTTTTTAAACCATGAATATTCCATAAACTGTAGCTTCAGTAAAATTTTAAAATAGCAGCATTCCTTTCAAGACTAAGATGATCTCCGTTTCTTGATTAAATTTGCTATAAAACATTAGAAATACGAGTTATAAGTTCCTTCCATTTGAAGATGAGGAGCATACCAAGAGTCTGGTAATGCAGGAAACATCTCCTCTAGCTGCTCTATTGGTATAAAAGAAATATTTGCACCTATATATGCATTCAGCCTTACTGCTTCATTGTGTGATCCTGTCACATTTCACCAGATAATAGTTCAGTACTGGCATTCCTAGTCTGGTTTAGTGACCCGTATTCCAGCAGAGCAGTGGCATTCCCTGTGCTGTTCAAGATATTTTTGGGATGTGACTGAGAACTAACAGCCTTGTAAATGCAATTTATGAGGAATGGTTTCATTTTCTTTGAGGAAAATAAAATAAAACAACAACACAAAAACTCCTCTCTATTCCTTGAATTTTCGGGCAAAATTCACAAGTTTGGCCTGCCTAAATAAAGATTATTTTTATTCTGTAGACTGCATCAATGCACATCACCCCTAATGAACTGAAACACAAAGATGCCAGCACACATAGCACTGACAGAGCACTCTTACAGATCTGAGTGTGAATCTCACCACTGTGTGATTATTTGATCCTATTACTTGGCCAAATCATAATTATACTCTGCCTGCTAATGCCACACTGCACCTTTGGTTGGGTAGCAGACCTTTCAGCTCTCCTGGGCTACAACCAACTCATTCAAATAGCCTGTACAACTAATTTACAACCTCTGTAGAGCTACCTCACAGTTAGCTCCTTTTAGTAGTTGTTAAATTATCCTTGTGCATCATTTACATGTTGCATGAGTTGGTTGGGATAATTAATGCATGTAAAGAACTCTGAGTTTTTTGGATTAAACATACAGTAGAATTACAATTAATTATCCTGGTGATGATGGTGATAAATAAATACTACAGCAGCTGTGAGTGCCCTGTAGTCTCAGATACTCAGAGAGAAGATTAATCTTCAAGTGGTAGATAGCCAGTTGTTCTATAGCGTTCGGCATGTTTTACACAAGGGTGTGTAATGCAACTACATTGTAACATAAATCAATTTATGGACAAAACAAGAGGAGGAAAAAAATACATTGTTCTTTGGTTTAATAACACACACAAAAATAATACAGGGAAAAGTGAATGATAAGAGTCCCAAGAAACAGTAGAGTTGGGTTTTTTTAAATATCAAATTGTTAAAATATTGCTGTAGGCAGCACCCACAGGTTAAGCTGAGTGGTTCTTCCTACACGATATAGAGAAGCAGAGACTCCTGCAGATCAAAAGCAAGCATCTCTTCGCAGTTTTAGGGATTTTTCAGTTTTTACCAGACTTTTCTTCTTTATTTTATAGTATTTCAGTAGTTCGATGCATGTTATTAGTTTTACATCCTGAAACCACAGCTTTGACTGCAGTCTCTCAAATATTTGACACCTTTAATTCAAGGCGTTGGTTTTCCCTGAAAAGGAGGTTTCCCCAAACTCTCCCATCTCGTTTCTGTTGCATACTTGAAAGCACTCATTAAGTTTGCAATGAAACGAGGTGGTTAAAGCAGAGGAAGTTGTAAAGTGGATTCGTGCACAGGAGCTGCTTTTATAAGGCCATGATCTAGACCGGACACTGATGCCTCGATTTTCTTGTGCAGGTATTTATATATGCATGTGAACAAGGCATAGATTTGTGTGCTTTGAATGACATCCCCTAAATCTTTATAGATTGTATTTTCTGACTACAACCTCCGTTTATGCACATGCCAATATTTAGTGCAATCCCTGCACAAATAAAGGTTATTGTCTTCATCTAACCAAGGCAGCAACCTTAAAAATATCACTCATGACAGATATGTGTACAAAGATTCAGACTTACAGATGAAGCCATCTATATTCATCTGTTATAGCGTGTGCCAAACCAATAATGAAATGCGATGTAACATTTATAGTCAGATCAGAGCTTTGTGGTTTTACTCTCTTGAAAGTCCTACGGTTCTCGGGCTGACATTTCTGCCCAAGGTGCCCCTAGGGAGGGCTACAGAGCCCTGCTAAATATTTGCAAATGAGTCTACTTCTTGTGGAAGTCTAATATGGAAAAGTTTACCTTCAAACTGTGGGGTGAATGACTCTCTCAATTCATTAAGGAAGGGGAGGGACCACAGTTTGGAGTTGGAAGGCTGCCTTTCTCTTTTTGTTAGAAAGGTTTCACCTTGTTTCTAGGCAGTGTCTGGAGACAGAGCAAGCCAAGGCTCCAGTTCAGTATATTGAGTTATGAATTTTATTAAATGGGGAATAATACATAGGAAAAAAGAGATATAGAAAACCATTAGAAGAATAATTTAAGGAAGATGGACTTTGATCAGTTTGTGGTCTAGTTGTCATGTACAGAAAGTGTCCAGGGTGGAGGCATAAACAGGGCCCCTCAAGTCTACATCTGGTGCATTCTTACCTTCCATGTCCAGTAGTTAAATAGGCTAGGATAGGTCATTAACTGCCTCACGAAACACTTCTAAAAATCAGAATTAACCCCTTGGACAATTTTTGGACAATTTGTCAAGTTACAGTTGGATTTCCTTAGGCAAAGTTAGACATTTAGTTCTACTATATTCGAGGTGCTTCCAAAGGACAGAGATGGATATGGCAGAAGCTGCCAGGTAGAACAGAAATGAGAAGACTTAGAGGACAACAATCACATGCCAGCACAAATCACATAGTGTTCAAAGAATAGCTGCCTGCATGGACAACAACAATAAAAAAAAAATTGCTTTGGAGCGGAGGAATGTTCTAAAAATGGATTACTTTCCTTTGGCTTTGGGAAATAGCTGGTGTGAACCTCAGGAGCCATCCTAACCTTTGAACAGTGCCACACTAGGTGCAGCCTCACCATTTCACCCACTACTTCAGCTGTCCTAACAGGTATAAGTGTATGCTTCTCTGTCTCCCTGACTCTCACCATAGGACTGGAGCACCTGCTCCAGAAATATTTCCCTGGAAGATACTTTTCCTATAAAAATAGCACATCTATATGACTACATAGAAAGTGCTGTACCATACTTACTATGAAATGAGAGCTGAGGAAGGTATTTTTTCACCTAGAAAGTAAAATGTTTTCTTTCATTCATCAAATTGTAATGTCATAAATAGTAGATTGGATGATTTTTTTATTAATTTTTCCCTTTCAAAATGTTCACCAGTGGTGTAAACTGAAACTGATGGATTTATTTTGGGGAAAAAAGAAAATTAAATTATTTTGCATTTGTTGGCTTTAGTGTGGTTTAATTTTAAAATTACTTCAGATTAAAGAGAGAAAATAATACTGTTTAATACATTTCAGCACATTCAGGATTTTTAAAGTATCCGAAGAGGCAATGAAATTTTCATTTTCTAAAAATCATTTTCCAAAAACCATTTTTTGTAACAACACATGGCAGATCATTTTTGTCTGATGTTGTATTTTACATGGCTTTCATTCAAACACACAAGATAGCTGCGTTTTATACGCTTTTTTCATTTGAGTGCATGTAGCAATCTCACAGCCTCACTTACCACTTGTGAACGCTATAATCGCAAAGACGTTGAGAGATGAGCCACGACCCTATTCTTCAGCTGGATTTAGTGGGAAACTGCCATGTGGTGGAAGATGTCAATTATATTTGGATGGTTTGCAGCTCTTTAGTGGGCTACACAAAATGTGTTGCTCACAATTAGGTCCCCGGGCCATTTTGTAGAAGCCAATGCCTGGATGTGCTGGAGGTATCGGGCATAAAAATTAATTCTCCTGTACATACCGTTAAAACGATAGTGGGATATTTTACTGTAACACACACTGTAATGACTCCAGGGACTACTGGCATGAGATGTTACAAATAGAGTTTCGGCTCCAGATTGTCAAAACTAACAATAATTTATGTCATTATTTTATATTAATTATAGATTATCTACTAATATCTTTAATTAATTAATGCTGTAATATGATTATGTAATTCATAGTTGCTGTTGGAAAAGGTTAATTTGTCAAGAAAGACACAAGGTAAACAGAAATCTTATTAAAACCCCATATAAACATTCAATTCAAAACTTGAACTAAGCATAAAAAAACTAAAATAAGCATAAAGAACTAAGTGCCTAAACATCTATGTATACACATCTATACATCTACTGCAAGTTCGTAAAATAGTTGGACTTCTTATAGGTCTTTTTCTCTCCTTACAAATGAGACAACTTCAATTTTTATTTTTGTTTCAGTGGGAATTTTAATCTAAAAATATTAATTTTCCAGTCTCTTGGAGAACTTCATTCCTTTTTGCAATATTGTAGCTAAAGGAATTATTTTTAATTATGGTTAAATTATTATTGTGATTTCATTTACATGGAAAACAGTTCTTGCTGAGGACAAGTGTAAATTAAAAGATAAGTAGTTCTGTAATCACCAGTAACATTTTTAAGCACAATTTAAAATTAGTCTTTGAAATGTAAGCAAATTTTTCTTTAAATTATATATATTGTCAAAGATTTTGCAATTTGCTTTATTATCAGCCCTAAGAGGTGTATTTACCACATTCTTGGCTGAATTTCCCAGTACCATAGGGCTTAGGAAACAAGAATTACCTTTGGCAGGATTCACAGATCATTCTCAAAGGTCCTTTCCATGCTCAGGGTGGGCAAAGAGGACTTTTAGCCCCTGGAAGCCTTCAGATCCCCATTCTCCCAGCGCATCTTAGAGCCGCTGTCAGGTTTCTTACATCTCTACTTGCTGCTGGATCTCGCAGGCTATTTTATGCCTGAGTAACTTTGTGCAGCAGAATTATTTTTTTTTCTGAATTGACTGGAATCGCTGTTATTCATTTAGTAGCTGACAGCTGCTGAAGTTCTTGAGAGTTCTTTGAGGCACATTGCCTCTTCCTACGTGCTTGTGCAGGACCAAGGGTGTTTTGAGTTGGGATAGTCATCTACACCACGATGAACGAGGCAAACAACTGACAAAACCCATGCAATTGAAAGCCATGATGTTAAACAGGTGTAGTGGGATCAGAAGCCATCCCTAGTGTTCATTACTGGCATATGCTATAATACTATCAAATTATTTCAGCAACCTGATGTGAGAATGGGGTGTGGCGTAGAAATTTGCAGATGGTAACAAGGGCAAAAAATGCCGAATGAATTTTAAATCTGTGCAGCATAACATTTTAGCATCAAAGTGAGCATTTAGTACCAAATACCATTAATTAACATTTCCATGGGCTTTTTATTAAATGCTTGCTCAGCAAGTCAAGTGTCTTTCAAGCTCAGAACAGCTGTGAATGTATAAAAATGTATTGACACAGATATATTCATGCATGCAAATAATGTACTTCTTTCATTTGTTGTGAATGATTGTTATTATAGGTTTTTAACAAGTTAGAAACTAATTTGCATTATCAACCTGAACAGGTGAAAGGGGGTTATACATTAATACCTGTCTACCTGTTTGTAATCACTCTGTAGCATCTGGTCACAGCTAATCCTCTGTTTCCTACTTGTTAACAGCTCACTCCAAGGGGTATGTGCCCTAACCCAGATTTCACTTCCAGCATCTCTTTTAAGGCTACTCAGGTACTCATTTAATAGCAGCTTTCAATCCAGAAAAGAGTCAGTCACTGCCAAACAAGAAATAAAAAAGGCATAAATTAAGTTTAAAATAATGCATTGCAACAAACAGTTCTGCAACTATGTGCAGTTCTTACAGTTTAATCATCATATAGCTTGCTAATACCAGACCCAGTTAGCAGTCACCTGATAGCTTTTGTTCTTACCCTGTGATAGTAACTAAATTAATTTGTTTCCTAATAAAATATTTCAGGATGTTGAGAAAATACAGATAAGTAGACAGAATCCTTATTAAGATCATCAGCATTAACATAAAATCCTTTTGTGCTCATTAAAGAAAATACAGTCAATTTAATTAATGCACATTAATCCCTAGTTGACATTAAAATCAGCTAAAAAACAACACTGATATAGATTATTAAAATGAGACCAAAAAAAAGTGTACAAGGTGGCCCCTATAGGAAGAAAATCATTACTGAAGACCTAGGTTTCCTTTTTTTTTTTATGGAAAATGTAATCCAGCTGGAGCTGCAGTTGACTGCCTGTTACTCTAAGGACAGTTTGCACCACCAGTCATTTGTCTGTGGCATTTTGGAGCAGAAAGGTACACCAGGGATAAAAACCTGTCCCATGCAATGGTGATGTGAAAAAGCCCTAGTTGTTCTTAGTCCTTGCTGGAAGTGAAGTGATGGGGTTGGCACAGGATACTGGGCTGTACTATTTTCAGGACTATTCCTAAGCTTGAGAACCTGTTTTTACCTTCTTCATCCCATGTGTGATTTTTGTACCTTGGCCATAGTTCAGTAGCATGTTAAGATATCATGTGATCTCTAAGTGGGCGACTGATGTTATCCCTGTTCAGCAAAGCCCTTAATCTCACATTTTATTATAGACGCAGGATGTGTCAGTGGAGTCTATGAGTTCCTTACTTGGCATCAGTTAAGCAGGTGTTTAAAAGTAGCATTATAATAAAATGCCTGAGTGACTCAGGTGTGTCAGACATCTTCCAAAGTATTGTAAGTGTTTAGGCACCAAAATGTCGAAAGTCTTACATGTGCATTCAAGTGTGTCCTATGCTTGTATGTGTGAGTGCACATCAAATGCGTTTGCTCTGGGAACAATGCAGGTATTTGAGCCCCACCTGATTAGGAGTTGTTTGCTGGCACAGGGCCATGCTAGCATGATGGTATCAACCATGGGACATGAGATCTTGTTTACTCAGGGACCTCTAAACATAGCACTGTGCTGAGCTCTGCAGGGAAGTTAAGCCAAGATCAGGCTCATCCAGGTGAATTTCCAGTCCATCATCAGGGATCTGCCCTGGTGCCCAACATGGAGTGGGAATCAAGGGACCATTCAACATCCAGTCTCCTTCCCTTAAGAGCTGAAACAACCGGAGGAATTGGGGAGTTTCAGGGCTGGGATTTGCAGCAGCAATGCTTTAGGTGCCTGCCACCACAGGGGACACCAGACTTACCAGGTTCACCCAAAAGCTAAGTTTCCTCCTCTGCTTCCCCTTCTCTTGCCACTGGATACAGAGCCATGCTCATACTGGCATGTTCTCTCTGGTCCAATTTTTCTGCAAAGCAGAACCATTTCAGGAGGAATTAATGGAAATGTGGCCCATTTCTTTCCTTCATCTTCCAACAGAGATAGGGCAGGGTCCCCTCAGATGGAGTAGGACCTTGAGCATAGATCACCATCCCTCTGGGGCTAATCTGACCCCTTGAGGGCTTGTGGAAGTGCAGAGAAAACACACCTTCCAGGAGGAAAAAGACAGCAGGTCAGTCCTCTTTCTTCACCCAGTTCATTTTCTGTTTTAAAGCCCTGAGAATTCCTTCTGATGAGAGCCCTTGGGCAAGCGCAGAGGCCTCATTTGTGAAGGGCTCAGAGCAAAACCGGAAAACACCAAGCTGTTCAGCACTGTCAAGGGACGGAGAACTCTAGACCTGCCCAGAGGCAAATTCTAGGCACTTGCCAGGCTTCAAGGAGAAAAGCTGCAGTGCCTACAAAATCCGGATTTATTTTGACCAGCAGCTGCACAGGCATTCTGAGAAGCCACATTTTGGACAGAGGTGCATAAGTGCCTTTGTACACCTAGCCTAAGTTGCCTTTGAAAATTGATTTTAGATGTCTCTGCAAATATTATCTTACTATTACTTTGTTGAATGGGGACTGAAATCATTTGCTTGTGGAAGGTGTGTGTCGACAAGAGATTGATCTTCAATGCGTAGCTTAGATTTCAACTGAAGATGGCAGAAATGTTTCCTGAAAGAAAAATATAATAAGTTCTGGTTTAGAATTCTTGCTTAGACAGCAGAAATCAATTCATTTTCATAGAACATAGGATCAATAATAGGTATCTGTGCTCCTGGACACCAGTATTTCTAAAATACCATTCAAGTCACGGCAGGTCTTATTTAAGTTAATGAGAGTTTTGCCATTGATTGTTTGGTTACATTTCACTTTATATTTCTTCATTGGTACCTGATGTTTTTATTTTGCACAGATTTTAACTCCAGAGTGACAATTCTTTTCTTTCTCCAGGATTTCTGTCCCCTATTAAAACCTTATGCCCTCCCTTCACTATCGATTACACTAACAGACTCTTATCTTCATCTTATAATTTATTTGGTTCACTACCTAAAAATTAAAGATAAAACATGCAAAAGGAAAAAGGGAATTGTGTGATTATCCCATGAACAGTGAGGTTTTATTTTTAGAACATACCTAGTTGCTAACAAAAGAGAAGAACTTTTTCTTTTTTTCTTTATGACACGTTCCAAACTATGATAAGGTTTTGGTCTAATTAAATAAGAAGGAAAGTTTGTTAATGTACAGTTTTTATGATAGATGGATGTTAGCAAGTCGAGTCTTTCCTTCTTCTTTTTGCTTCATATTTTAAAGTTTCCTTTTATGTATGTGAAAAATGAGTAAAAGTGTCAAGCCTTATCACACCTGACCTTGCTTTTTGGCTAGCCTCTTTCCCTTATCTATCAAACACATTACTCTCCCCATCATAACGTGGTAGTGCAAACATCGCAGCTGGCCAGCAAACATGACCAAAGCTACCTTTAAACTACCTCTAGACTCTTTAAACTCAACTAAAAGGCTGATTAGGTTCCACCTCTTTGGTCATTATCTCATTTCGATAGCCACGCAATGAAAAAGCAATCTAGTAAAAAGCTGCCTCATAGGAAAACTAGTTAGAGTGTGTGCTTGCTTAGGACGGTGCACCTAAAGAAAACAATTTATTCGTTCGTCAAAACCAACTGTGTAAACTAGTTCAGCTGTTTGCCCAGGCTTGGAATGAACAAACGTTGTTGTTTTCCTCCCACAGCCCGGCGGGGAGGGGAGGGAGCGGGCGCTCGGCGGGGCCGGCCCCGGGCGCTCCCGCAGCGCAGGGCGGGCAGGGCGCCGGCAGCCCGCCCGGCACCTCGCCGCAGGCAAAACCCGCACCCAGCCCCGCAGCGCCAGCGGGGCGCCTGGAACCCCCCTCCGCCAGCACAGCGGCGGGGAAACCCGGCCGCGCTCCATCCCGCTTGCTGATGGCAAGGGGATGCTCGCCCCGGGGCTGCCTAGGCAGGAGGGGTACCGACCCCCGCTTGCTGTTTGATCCGTTCGCCCTCCCCACCTTCCCAGGATTTTTTCTTTCTCTCTTCCTTTTCTAAACAAATTTAAAAGGCAGAGATTAGGAAGAGGAGGGAGAGGCTGGCTGCGAGCGGCAGGGTGGGGTGCGAGGCTGCAGCCGGCATGTGTAAGAAATACACAAGCCTTTCCCGGGCCATGTTTGCTCGGGTTTCTTTTGCAAGCGCGGCACAATGGCAACTATTCAGGAATCGGTCAATATCACCTGGCACTAACAAGCCCTAAAAACATATATGCTTCATTCTCACAGAGCCTAGGAATCATGTTTTTAAGTGAGATTTCCTTCCTTCCCACTTTTAAGTGGGATTTACTTTCTTTGTCAACAGAACAGGTAACGTGGGAAATCCCTGCCGTAAAAGCGCTCACCATCCTCTCCGCCCGAAGAGGATTTGGACCATAAAACCACTTTTCCTGGCCAGCTGACGAGGCCCCAGTACAGGTGGTCCTAAGCGACAGGATTTCCCCGGACCAAAAATAACCTGGAAAGGAGAAATGCCCTGGAAATGCCCGAGCAATCAAGCCAGGCTCCCCTGGGTGAGCTTCCCAAGGGGTGAGCTCACACGGGTGCCGGGAGGGTGGGCAGGGAGAGGGCCTCGGCCACGAAGGGGTTACAAGCCCGACTATTTGTCACCGACATCCACCAGAAGAAACACACACACAAAAAAAGAATTACTGATTAACGTGAGCTGTCAATACGCCTTTGCCCCGCGGGACTGGAGCCGATCTATTACCTGGCACCTCCTTTGCCATCTCCCTCACCTTGCTAAGGCGCTGCATCCCTCGCCTGGCCCTGAGTCATGGGTAAACACCGCCGGGTGCCAGGCTGCGCCCGGGTACCGGCCCCGGGGCTCCCGGGGCCAGGCCAGCCTCCCTGCCCCGCGGCCAAGGCGCGGGCTCTCGGGCTGGGGCTGGGGGCTCCTGCGGGGCGAGGAGAGCAAGAGTGTGAGCTCCCCCCCTCTCCGAGGCGCACAGGCAGGGCAGGGGGGGAGAGAATCACTCGCAGGCATGGAGAGTCGGTAGCGGGGGGCCAGGACTTGCCCCGGAGCGCATCCCTGACTCTGCAGGGGGAAGTTGGGGGAAACAAAAATAATCAAAAAAAAAAATAAAGAGCAGTTGAAAAACGTTACTTCCCGTAGTAAACCGTGGCTGCACGCAGGAGAAACAAACAAAAAAAAAACCAAACAAACAAACAAAAACAAAAAAAAAAAGCCAAAACACAACCAAGTAGTACCTGAACCAAACCTGCCGCAGATACCCCCGCAACGGGGCTGCGCAGGGCAGCAGGGCAGCAGGGCAGCAGCCCGGACCCGGACCCGGACCCGGCCGGGGACGCCCCTCTCCGGCACCGCCGCTCCCGGGCTGCCCGGGGAAGCGCCGCCGGGAACCAGACCTCCTTGAGCAAATTAATTCATCCCAGACCTTGTTAACCAATTTGCAGGGTGGGAATGTTGTGGACTGGGGTTGTTTTGGGGGCCGGGGTGTGTGTGTGCTTTTGGGGGGTGGGGGGTGTTTAGTTTTTAGCTCCTCTCAGGGGGCAAACAGTAGCTGGGAGCCAAAAATCTAAACTGTTTAATCTGGGGAAAGTGAGGAGAAAACCAACGTCTGACTCCCTCCTAATTTTAAATATGCTTGAATATAATGGAGCTACCGCTGCTATTAAGCATTTGACGTGGCTGATGGTGCTGTACTCGGGTGCTTTGAAAGTCCAGAAAATGCTCATTTGCAAGAAGAACTTGTTAAAAATAAAGGGCTTGGATTAGATGAAGAGGCTAAAGGCATTTGCTGTGCCACCGTTCACATCATGATTGTGTAAGCACTCCGCCACCTCTCCCCGTATATAAAATTTTTAGTTCAGAAAAGCCTGGTAGCTGTGCGGCACTAGTTCATAGAAACCCCTCACTGTATTTCCCGAAAACCTCGTCTGTGCTGTAGGACCTGCTGTGTTAAATTATGATCCAAAGGCTGTGGGGTGGGAACAATCAATCAGAATACCTGGGGTAGTGTGTAATGTGTGTGCTCTTGCCAGCGGGAGCAAGCGGCCCCTGAACACAGTCCCCCAGCAGGTTAAATAAATATGATACTATAGACAAACCGAGAGGATCACATGGCCGCATCAATCAGCTGTTGATAAAATACAATCTTCCTTTAATACACGCTGGGAAAGTTATTTAACACTTACAAAACCTGAATCCAGTGCTGTTTCTTTTAGTAAAAGGGGAGAAAAATATTCTTTGAAAGTGCAACTCTTCTTAAAAGGCAAGGAGAGGTGACAGTTGCATTTTCCTGGGGGATATAATAGAAAGCTTTTAATGAAGCCACAGACACTGTACAAAGTACGTGAGCCACGACGCTAGAAAAATACAGAAGCTGTTAAAAGAACAAGTTAATGTAGAAGCGGCCGGAGTCGATTCCAGGCTGCGCTTTAGGGTGTATTTCCTTTTCATTCATGATTTCACAGGCAGGGTGGCTGAAAGGCTCCCGAGAACTGTTTCTTCTTGGCATGCAATTAGGGACGAGCACCTCCAAAGAAGAAGCGACCGGGGGCTCTTGCCTCCCAGCTCAGCATTTCATCGCGGCTGCTGGACAGTTTGAGAGGCTGAAGAAGCAAGACAGACACAGATTTTTTTTTTTTTTTAAATAGAATGTGTCAGAGAAATAATTAAATATTGGAGTTTCCTAAAAGAAATCAGTTCTCTCGGGTATTTGTTGAAACAAAAAGTTGTTGGTAGTGGCTTATCGTGGGGCTTTGGGGTTGGATTTTTCTTTTTCGCGGCCAGTGTGAGGGAGTGGGGCGGTCGGGGTGCAATGAGTTTTCCCCACCCCAGGTAAGGGAGAGTGGAAGAAGTTTTGCCTACCGAGATATAAAGGGCTGTCGCCCAAGTACGTTTTGGGATTCTTGCCCATTCGTTATCTTCCCGCTTTCCACTTACTTAAATGAGCCTTTTCTTGAATGACCGTGACGGTGCCATGTGGCACTTGCACCCCGTGGCAGGCCCCGATCCTGCCCGGCTCTCCCCAGCCGGCTGCGGGACCCCCGGCACGGTTGCGGGGCTGCCGGCAGCAGTGCGGGTTAAACACCTCCCCCGGTCACCGAGCCCCTCTCCCGCTACCTGCGGCTCCTGAAGGCACGGGAAAAGTCAGCACCAAGCCTCGGGGAGATAAGGCATAAATCACTGGGCAGCCAAACCTCCAAGGCGAAAGGCAGGAGGAAATTCTGACAAGGCTTCCTCTAACAAATGAAGATTAATGCCCACTAGAAAAAGGAAGCGGTTGGAAGTGGTGTTTGTACAAGAGAAATCCTGGAAATAGGGGAAAGGCGGGGGGGGGGGGGGGGGAGGGGGGGCGGGGGGGAAGCCCGGGAGGCTGCCAGCCCGGGCTGGTGTCATCCCAAGCGTGGGAACCCGCTGCCGATGAGCCAGAAAGGCGTTTGACGTCCAGTGCCCTCCGAGGCGCGGCTGCCAACGCATCCCTGGCCGCCGCGGAACACCCGCGCTGCGCGGCCGCCCTGCCGCGGGCCGTGGGTCAGCCCCGGCGCGAGTGGGGGGCGCGGGGTTGTCCTGAGCCACCGCGGGGCGGGGGGAGAGCCCTGTTCCGGGGCAGGGGCAACCCACGCGTGGACACGGAGCACGGGAGGGGGCCTGGGCGCGGTGCCCCCCGGGGGCGGGGGCAGGCGGCAGGGTCCCCGCAGCCAGCCCCGAAGGAGCCGCGGGAGCCTCCGGTCCTCTAATCTGTTTGGAAAGTTGCGCTAAAGAGCTCTTTACCTGCAACAGACACCCTTAAGCACTCTCCAGGGGCTTGTTGGGCAGATGTAATGGCAAGGCCAGGGGGTCTTGTTTGGCTAGACGTAGGGACATTTGTCATGGCTGACCTGTGAACTTCAGCTTCTGAGCCCAGAACTGTAAGGAGAGGCTCGGGCTAATGTAATAAAGCAAGAGAGACAAGAGGAAAGGCCTATCTTGCCCCAGGGCCACCACATGTTCACTCCGTTTTACTGTCAGTGCTACATGGAAGCTGTGGCTTCATTTCATATTCCATTAATATTTACAGCGACGATTGAATTTCCCATTACAAAGTTCACCATACACACACTGCTAATATGAAATATTAATAGTATTGTGCACATTATGAAAAGTCTTACTATTAAATATATATATATATCTACTGGGCAATTTGCACGGGTAAATTCATTTACCGTGACCAGCCGGACCAGGGGACCCGCGGCGCGGGAGCTGCGCGGCGGAGCGCGGGGGCAGAGCGGGACCGCACTGGGAGCAGCCCCGGAGGCGGGTGGCACCGCGGGAAGCAGTCTGCCCCTGGCACTGCCATCTCCACCCAGGAGGCTGGGTCGTTTGCTTTGGAAGGGTCACGTTTTCCATCTGGTCTGGGGTATCCTGGGGACGGGAGATGCCCAGCGCGGCTTTTCCCTGCAAAGGGCTGGGGCTGGGGCCGGGGGGGGGGGGGGGGGGGGGGGGGAGCGGGGGGTGGAGCAGGTGAGCACTGGGGGGACGGAGGGGCTGTAAGTTTTTGGCTGCTTCCCCCAGCTCGACTTTTCGATCTGGCTCCAAGCACCGGCAAACCCTGTGCGTCTGAAGGATGAGTAATCGGGCATCAACTTACTTCGCAGGCTGCAGCTGAGTCACTTCTCAGTTGCTGCTCAGGGCGGCCAGAGAAATCCTATCTCCTGTGAAAAGAAAATTGGCCGCGAGTCCCAAAAGTGCCCCGAGGATCAACTGAAATGAAAGTAAACCGATAATTTCCAGATCGCGTGGAAAACAGAGCAGTATTGAATTTAACCGGTGCAAACTTAGCCCGACAGCACGACCCTCTCTTGGAGCACTTTATTGTGCTTTCATTTTAGAGAGCTACCCAGGATTATCCTGCTCTTTTTTTATTATTATTATTATTCCGAGCACAAACAGCCCTTTCTTTCGATGCATCGCAACTCTGCACGTTCTTGGGAAAATATAAATTCGTCACTTGCGTGGGAGCAAGGTGCAGCGAGGGAAACGAGCGAGTCCGGGAGCAGCCAGGCTGCAGCGCCGGCTCCCGGCTCCTCACCCAGTCTGGGCGCTCCAGGCAGCCCCACATTTAGCATTCGCAGGTGCAGAAAATATTAGGAAGACAGTTGACGTAGCCCGGGATTTTTCTAGGATTTTTTTCCCTCGAGATAACTCTTTAATAAACTGATGCCTGTCTGCAACTCAGACTCCTTTAAAAAACAAACAAACAAACAAACAAAAAAAAAACCAAAAACCCAAACACAACAATAACAAACTAGCTTGCTTGTTTTCTGTCAGGAGCTGGGCTGTATTGATCTACACGGGTATTTACTTTCTGCTGATTGCAGTAAGTAAAAGCCGCTGCAGTCACTTTCTCCACCTTGAATCTTTGGTGAAGGTTGTGTTTGAACTTCGCTGGGAGTGTTTCACCTCCCTGCACTGCCGGATTTAACAGTTTCCTATAGGTCTGGGCCCTGGCTAAACTGTGCCTAGGGCTGGTTTTTCCCTGCCGTATTTTGAGGGGGGTGGGGGGGGGGGGTGAGTAATCGGAGCCAGAAGGAAGTCCCTGGCCAGCTATAGGTGCTGGCAGATGTGGGTATAGATGTATCTGCTAGCGAGCATATCGTGGTGGCTCCTCTCTTTTCCCAAAGCTTCCCCCACGCACAAGGAATTAATAGATCTGGATTAAGGTAATTCAGGAATCCATAGGTTCGTCTCTCAGCTTGGGAAAGATGACAGGCTCTAGGAGGTATGGATGGGTGACATTTCCACCATGAGATCCGTCCTTTCCCCCTCCCCGCTCCCCCCTCTGCGTGCCCCCCTTCCAGCCCTAAATGTGTCATGCTTTGTCACATCTTCTGCGTGTGTGTTTTTAGAGAACATTTGAATAAAAGGCTCGATGCCAGGTATTGGTGACACAGTGGGTGGAATTTGCAGCCTTTCCACAAAGAGTTGGAAGCCTCCATTTGCATAAGGTCAGGGTACAGCTTCTCACAGAACTTTAGCAGCATCTCTGTCTCTTAGCAACACTCTTGCACTCTTGGTCCCTGCATTAAATTGACTGGTCCTTTCCTTTTCTTCCTTTCATAAGGAGGCTTACAATAAAATGTCACCCTTCCAACCTGTGCCTGTCACCCAGTAGGTCATCTGTTTCTCTTACACCTCCTTCCCCCCCCCCCCCAACTTCATCTCCAATTAGGGGATGAGATTATTCATTTGGTGGATTCCCAAAACTGCTTCATTTTTTATTTTGTTAATTAATATTAATAACATTTCTCCCTTTGTATTAATAAAAAGGAGCCCTCATAAACAGTGAGGAGATAAGGAGCAAATTGCAGGCACCTGCAAAACAATGGGATTGGAGAGGGGTAATAAGGCGAGTGGAGATAGAGAGAGCAAGGTTTAGGTCATCCTCTCCACCCATTTAGTTGATGCAGGGTTGAACTCAGCATGGAAGCCTTCAATGTGCTCAGAATATTAGAGTCACCCCTCTTGGCTCCGGCATGGGAATTGGTGACAGAATACAGATGCTGATAGGTGGTGTTAATGGAGGGTCAGGCTTGGACAATAGTATCCATCACTTGCCTCATGGCTCTGCTGTCAGATGGAGTCATTTCTGACTGCTCTATCACCAAGATTTGGGAGAGATTCAATTATTACCTTCAGCTTGGCAGCGGAAGATACAAATCTATGCCCAAAGGACCGGAAAGAGCACACCCCTCTCTCCCAGAGTGGGCTTTTCCCCTTTCTAAAAAAAAATAAAAACCGAAATATCTGTGCCATTCAATGTGCCCCTCTGCTACAAGTTCCTGGAAAAAATCAGCCACCGCATTGCTTGGCCTGAGAGTTGCCGGGCAGTTACACAGTCCCTGTGAAACTTTTGTAGGGAAGGTGATGGAGGAGCCTCTAAACTTTGAAGCCTGTACGGAGGGTTTGTGCCCTTTCCCCCGCCAGGACTTCGGGCTCCGCATCCCTGGCAGAGATAAATCTTGTCTCTGGGTGTCGAGGGGCTGAGCACGACCCACTGCTGAGCCCTGCTTCACCCCGGGCAGGGAGGTTATTTATAAAGTGTCCTCAGTAACTTTAAGAACGGGGCTAAAGGACAAACTTTAATCGCGGAAAAGCTCTCCATTTACCCCTTCCTACTTTTTAAAGGTATTTAAGTGGTGATAGTCGTTTTAAATTCAGTCCGGATTTTATTCCCCGGCTCCCTGTGGCGAACTGATCCACTTCTAAAGAGGAATGGCTTGTTTTCTCTAACACGTTATCCACCTCTTGAGTGGTGCAAATGCTAAGGTGAAACCTGGTGCTTTTCAGCGCTATTTCTTCAAAACTCTTATTCAAACGCCCCCCTCCCTGCTCGCTGCTCCTCCCGAAGCTTTCAGACACTGTAATTCCTGCAAGATAAATTCTCAGGTAATGGGTTCTGAGAAAAAGCAACAGAGGTTAGGAGTCAACTGCCTCCTCTTTAATAATTCACATGTCATATTTCTTCCACTTTGTCAAGTTGGCTAAAGAAGATGGGCAGGGCTGAGGTAGGCAGACACTTGAGTTTATTATCCGAGGGCTGGGGGGACCCAGGGAAGGGCGATGCCCTCTCTTCCTCTAGAAGAGGGGCAAATCCTGCTGTCTGGCTCCCGGGTTGCCATCTGCTCGCCCATCTTCCAGCGACTTCTCAAAGAAACCCTTGTTCTCCATCAGACGCACTCCTGCCTGACTTTCCTCATCCTAGGATCGCTCATTCTCCTCTCCTGTTTTACCTTTAAAGATTTTAATCGTCCTTTCCTTCTTTTACCACCATAAAAAAAAAAAAAAGACAACTTACAAATACACCTGAGCGAAAGCCCATACTTTTTTTTTTTTTTTTTTTTACCCAATGCAAGGTGATGTGTCTTCCTGAGTTATAATATCCTTTCGCATGGAATATTTCTCTGTTCATGTTTGTAAGAGTTTCGGGGCTCGCTAGCTCCAATCCAAACAGTTGCGGCTAACCAGAGGGGAGCTGGGGTTATCGGTGGGGTGAGGAAGCCAGGGCTGGGCTGCCTTCCTCCAAAGCACCAGTGCAGTCAAACACCAGCCGCTGCAAACGCCAGCAAAAATTTGTCGCTGAAGTGAAAGATGCAAACAGTTGACTCTTTCGAAATTTGTCAGCCTTCCTTACGTGACACAGGTCCCCGAAAAGAGTATATAATTGATACGTTATAAACCCAGGAGTCCCCGCTAATTTGTCTTTTCATACCGCTTTTAGAAAAACTTCCAGGATTTTCCAATTTTTCACTGGCTTGCCCTATCCTTAATGCACACTTCCACCACATTCCCCCTAAACCTATCTTCTAGCGTGGGTGCGGAATAATGTCATGTATCTGTGAAGGTGTCGGCTGCGTTTTGAAATAAAATAGAAGAAAAGGAGACGAGAAGCGGCTCCCTGAGCCACTCCGCCTGCTCTCGAAGGCTCAGGCACAGGTGAAAACGCGAGTGACAGCAGAGCGGAGAATGCCTTTATTCTTCTGGGAGCTGCCTCTTTCGTCCTCTTACTATATTATGATTTTCCTCATGCTACGGTTTAAAGTAAAACACTTTTTTTCAACAGTCTTTCATTGAAGCAGCAACACATTTTAACTGATCTTTTGCAGTGTAGTCTCTTAAGTCTGGCTCTAAGTCTTATCCAGAAACAGTAAATCTGTCTTATCTGTCAGATTTCGGTAACTTTATACATGAAACGGAAGAGCAAGCAACTTTGGGGGATTTAGCAAAAGGACTTATCAGTGTAAGTAAGGATAAGAGCAAACCCTGAGGCCCATGGGAACTTTGCCCTTGTGATACTGGCCGGGGTTTGTTACATTTTTGGTTAGAGCCTCATGACTTTCACCCTTTCTGCGAGCGTCGTTTCCAGAACCAGGCAGCTCCGGTTCGCTGTGCCGATTGCTCTGGGATTTTGTTGGGGTTTATTTTTCCTTCGGAGGAAACCCCTGATGTTACTGGGGGGTCAACCTTCAAAAATAAATATAAACCCAGAATAAGACCCATAAGCCAAAGAGAAATGCCAGGCGTCAGACAGTGACAGTGACCTGGCCGGCAGGCTAGAGGGGGCCGGCGGGAGCATCATCTGGGGGGGCAAAGAGGCGCGGAGGTGCTGTGCGCTGCGGTTTGTGCCCAGTGCTTCTGCCCTCGGCTCTTCCGATGGAAGCTTGTGTGGCTCACGGCTTGCACAGGGGTGGCAGGCTGGCACAGAGGTCATCCTGGGGCTCCTAAAATACACGCGTGTCCTCATATTGTCTTTGCGATTGTCGCGTTTCTCCCCGTCCAGAGGAGGATGAGGGGCTCCCCGGGCGTTGCTCACCTGCCATAAGGCATAACGTTACCCCGGCTGAAACTCTGGCACTTCGAAACTTTTTTATTTTTCCAGACACAAGCACTCTTCCTCCCCCCACCCCCCTAGCCCCCCACTCACCCCCGGCTCCCGAGATGTGAGTTTATTTTCCCGGTGCCAAACCGCTCCCAGAGACACCCGGCAGGCGCCGAGCGGGGCTCGAAGGGAGAGACTGAGCCTCCTCCATTGGCAATCAGCAATGAAACGCGCTTGAAAAGCTGCCAGGGAGAATTAGGATAGTAGCCTTATCCTGCAAAATCAGATGGTTTACAGTGTCCCTGAGCAGCTGTTAAGCTTGTTGGGTTTATTATTATTATTATTATTATTATTATTATTATTATTATTATTATTCGGCGTATTTTTTTTAACACCTGCGAAGTTTGTCTATGAGGATGCCACTACAGACAGAAGCCCTGAGTACTTGACAGACTCCAGAAAGTCCTTGGCATCCCTCTAACGACGTGCAGGTCCAAGGACTCAGAGGCGGGAGCGGAGCTGCGAGCGCGGCCCCGCGCAGAGCCTTTCCCCACCCGCTCCGCCGGGCACGGGCAGGCTGTCAGCCCCCCCCGCGGGCGGCAGTCCCTGCCCTTCCGCCCCCAAAGAGGAAAGAGATGGAGGACTTGGGAGGGGAACCCGACTGCAGCTGGTTCCTCCCGCCTCATGCACAGCCTGCCCTGCGCGGCGCAAGGAGGGAGGGAAGCTCTCTAGACATTCAGACAGCCCCGGTTTAGTAGCGAAAACAGGAGGTCTGGTGCTTTCCGCTCCTAATTTCCCAGGAGGAGCTGGCATTGGTACCCGGGCGCGCTGGCTCTGCCGGGGCAGCAGCCGCCCCGCTCCGCGCAGCGGCCGGCGGAGGATGCGATCGCACCAGGGCTTCTGCTCGCACCGACCACCTGCGGTCATCTTCGCTCTGTCTTCCAAACATCTGGAGCATCCCCCCCACCCCGCCTTGATTCCACTTGCTGTTTCTTCTTACTGAGTTCTCCAAGTCTCTCTGCAACTTGTCATAACCTGTAATAAAATGCCCTTTTCGTCAGGAGTTAAAGTCCAGAGGGCATCAGATCCATTTCCAGCTGACAGCAGAGAAGCGAGGCAGGACAGCGGCTGCAGGATCGCTTCTGTCTGCCTCCAGGGCTTTAACCATTTCACTGCGAGGCTCCTCGAGGGCAGCCGGACCCCGGTGTCCGGGCTGTGTCCCCCCACCAGTCCCCCCGGGCAGTGCATTGCAGCCTGTCGTGGTCCCCCAGCATCACACTGGAGCTAGGGCTGGGGATCCTGGGCAGCCCCTGCCCTGGCAAAGCCCGCAGATCCCTGCCAGGGAGAGCATTAAACAGCAGGGCATCCTCCTATCTCCTTGGCCCAGCCCAGCTATGTGTTGTTGTTGTTGTTATTATTATTATTATTATTATTCCTATTACTGCTATTACTAATATCATTAGAGTACACTGGAAGAAATGCAACTGCTATGTGCTACACATACCATTATGCATTATATAGAAGGCAACATCAGATGTGATGAGTATGTGCTCTTTTTATGTCCATATTCATATGCATTGAGAATAATGCACAACAATAAATATGAACATTTATAAATATGTGCTGTACGTGTATGTATATACTTATGCGCATGTATAACCATACTGTATATATGTGTGCATGTGTGTTTGCACGCAGAGTAGGTGTATGTACACAGATACATAAAGACAGGTTTTCCGTGTTACACTACACGAAGCAGTGTGTGTCCTGCCCAGCCTGTTGCCTGTTCCATGTACAGAGGTGTGTGTAGGACTGCAAAAGTACGCCAGAATATAAGGTGTGTGAGGCCAATGAGCCTTTAAGTGGCTACATGTGATTTTCTATTTTTTTAAAGATCAAGCAAACAAATAACAAACAGGAGGTGGGTTGAAATTAGGACCAGCAAGGTGCTTTGTAACCCCAGTGCTGCCCGGCGTGTCCTGGCAAGGGGTCAGGCTGCGGGCTTGTGACGGGGCTGCGCCTCTGATCAAGTATTTGTGGCCACTGCATCTTTGCATAACATTTACTTTGCTTTCTTTAATGGTTTCCTCGACTCCTCTCCCTCTCCTCGCTGCAAACAGCCTCAGTTCAGCCCCAGCCCCTGTGATGATATCAAGAAAGGTTTTTCTTTTTTTTATGGTCAAGCCAAAGCGAGGTCATTCTAATAATACCCAAGGTCACTGGTGGGAGCCACCGAGTCTCCCAGTCATTTTTCATTTGCTTGCAACAGTTAATGACAGTCACAGGGATGGAGCTGGGAGCTGATGGCCATGTGATGTCACCAGCACATGCTAGGGGATTATAAGGGCAGGTACAGGGCAAGGTTGTGGATTAAAAATGATGGGGGAAAAAAATCACTATTAACTGCTTCACTCCAGCAGCTTGGTGGAAAAAAAAAGGGTGCAGACAAAGGAGGGGGATTTTTTCCTCCTCCCACTTCCAAATCAATCCTCCAAAATACCAGCTCAACTGCTCCATTTTTTTCCAGATTTAATGACTCAGCTGGAAAAGGTCTGCAAAATGTGCGAGAGGAGACACCGCTTACTGTACCAGCTGCTGGGCAAGAGGTTGTAAAAGCAACCTCGCAATTACCCGAGGGCGTTCCTCTCCCTCCCATCCAAATCAAAGACCTCATGCCTTTCCTCCTGCTGCCAAGGGCAAAGCCTGTGGTGACACCAGCAGGAGTCAGACCTAGACAAGTTTTTGGACCTAGACAGGTATGTTGTGGGGGGTTTGTGGTTGTTTTAACTTCTTTCTATTCTAGCTGTCCACTTGGGAAAAAAAAAAAAAAAAGAAGAAAGAAAAGGAAGCAGACCTCCCGGTTAGATCACTCCCTGGTAGAGCTTTGGTGCTCTTTGGCTGGAGGAGCCCTGAGGGAGGTGGGTATTGATTTAACCATGTGCACCAACTGCGAGGTTCACACTGCAAAGTGCCCCTCACACAGCCATGCTCGCACTCAGCCATGCCCCTCGCCTCCGAGGAGTCACCCCAGAGATCTCAGTCCTCATGTGTGGCCCATCACTTAAACCCATGTACTGTAACATTACACGCTGGAAAGCCAGGAGTTTCCACCAGCCTGCAGGGACCAGAGAAAGAAGCTACATAAATCAACTAGATTCCAAGGTTTCTTATAATTTAAAAAATATAATTATATTCTGCTCCAAAAGGTGCAGAGGTAAGAAGTTTTTAACCTGTAGGATAACTAATAGTTTGGACAAAGTACTTTTTCTCACTGGCAAACAAACCAAAAGAAAGATAAATTGCATTTTAATATTCACTCAGCCTCTCATCATTGCACTATTTTGTCTTAGTTGTTTCATCTTATTGCATTTATTTATGAAACATGACCTTCCCATAGCCTTTGTGTGTATATTTTTATTCTTTTCTGACATATTAACGGTATAGTGACCATTGGTTTAGTTGTTTATTATTGCCATCATATAACTTTTAAAAAAGGAATTCCATGAAGAAAGTTGGATATCAGTTAAATTTTTTGTCTGATAATATGGGGTTTTAATCATTCAAGCTACAAAAGTAAAAAAACACCCATTGAAATGCGGCAATCCAGAATAAAACAATTAAGACAGAAAACAGGCTACCCCTAGGCTTGTTTCACAGCCTACAACCATTTATGAAAGTCTCGCTATTGAGGCCAATGGCCTTTGGATCAGCTCCTATTTAAGGCAGAAGAGATCAATGGCATGAAGAGACAAATTCAGGCTGATGTAGTTGTCCAAAATACACTGGCACGCATAAAACCTGTACTTTCTGTTTTATGTGCCTGTTGTCTTCCCTTAATGCTCATTCCTGCAAATAACTTTTCCTTCAAATGCTGCATCTCTTTTAGATGAAAAGAGAGAAACAGATACAGCTGGAGGCTGAATTTTTGAGCCAAATCATGCTGTTGTAAACAGTCGTGGCTGCAGTGAAGGCCTCTGAAGGATGCTGAGCTATGGCAGTATGATACCTGCTCTGAGACACGTTGTTAAGGATCTTCAGGTGTTACCCGGTATTTACTTCGGCAGTTCTGTCAGAATCAAAGGCTGATTTATGCATTATTTTTTCCCTGAGAAGATACAAACCCACGTGCTGCTCCTCGGATGAGAAGAATGTGGTGCGTTCTTCCTATCTGCCTGTTTTCCACCAAAATGAATAATGTCCCGTTTACAATTAGGCCTGACTTGATTTATCGTAGTTAATAGGATTAGAGTGTCAGCCTCTCTCAAGAATATTCAAATGCACGGGAAAAGTGGTACTGAGTTGCTAGTGTCTTTCTTCTCCTCCTGTGATGGGCATAATGACACACCTCCAAACAGAGGGGATTTGTCCAGTGGGAGCAGGCAGATTATCTGTATCTAGTGAAACAAGGCGTGCATGGCAACCTTTGCCAAGGCTCAAAGCCAGAACCTACTCACTATAAAATAATTGTGTCACTACCTAACCAAGGCACTCTTCATGTTTCATTTATCTTTTGACTGTAATTGAATGGTTGAAAAGCAAAAAATGTAGACAAATTCCAGCTGTATTGAGATCTGTTTCTTTCTCTGCTACCATGGCCCATCATTAGATAGTTTCCCTCTCTGTACAGAAGGTCAGAGAGTATAAATATAAATTGCATTTTGCATTACTTCTAGATGAGTGAAGCTGTCAAAGCAATAATATAAGCTTTCAGTCCCACATTCTACCACTTCTTTCCCATTTTTTGGCCAGGAGGTCATGTGCAAATTGAACGTGACAGCCCAGACGACATGTCCAACAGACTTATATTGTTAGACTGTTCTGCCATGGCACTCATCACAAATTAAACCCGCATCAGACTTAGAGCTCTTCAGAAGCTGCTAACAGTAGCTCAGACTTCTTGCAAAAAAGTTTGTGTCCACATCAAGCTTATACAAGAATAACAACTCTTTGGGAGGATCTTGTTGAAAATGCAGAAAACAGGAAAAAAATCTCACAGGCAGGCAAACCTGAAAGAGCAGATCACAGTAATGCAAAATTTCAGTTGGTTGAAAGCTGGATACATTTATAGTGCATGCATATGTGTGTACTCTTCAATACTGTAAAATCTTACACCTCCACGAAATTTAGGTGAACGTTCTATTATCTTATAGTAAGCAATAATTCAGTATTTAGGGGATATTTTTGCTGTCAACATTCAAAAGGGAACAATCCTCTAATTTTCCACCTCTTTTTACACTAAGTTACCTTAATTTCTGTTGGACAAAACACTCTGTATGCCGGTTACTAACACTGATGATTTGGAAATAAATGTATGTTTATGGCATTGAAATATGCCTGGGCAGTCTCCACTAGCAGCTATTTGGATGATGTAGTCTAAATGAATTTGTGAAAATAAATGCTGCTGAGCATTGTATTTTATACTAACTCCAAGCAAAGTTTATCTGCAGAACACCAGAAGGATGAGACTGAGGTTGTTGTCTTCAGCTGGGGTAGAATCAGGTGTCAAAGTAGCTTTAAAAAGTTCTTTGTGCTGTGTACGATGTTGGAGAAAAGATAATGCTGAATGACAGTGAAACAAGATGGCTCTGGGGACAGAAAAGCAGATTTTGAGCCCTTCACCTTCAGGTATCTAAAAATGCAGCACAGGTTGTGAACGACTGAAAATTCTTAGCATCTGGCAGCGGTATGCTGGCCTATGCTAAAGAGCTGGTTGTCTTAGTCCAAATCTCGGCAGAAAGGAGTTCACAATATAAATGACATTATCTGGCAAATCTTTGCGATAGTCTGAGCAGAGGGGCCAAGAACTAACTTGGCACAGAAACCCACGCCTTCCCTCATCGCAGAAATGTTCTCTCTAGATAAGGACTGAGGCATACATATGGATCAAGAAAAGTCCCTGCCACTCTTGCTCTACAAGCTTTCCATGAATTAACAAGAAGTTCATTTTCAAGGACTGTCAGGCTTTTGCCTTTTTTTTCCCTTTCTTTTCTTTTTTTTCAGAAGGACTAAACTTAGAGCGAAGAGTTTGAGTCCCATCTGGTACAAATCGGTAGGGGCTTTGCAGGCTTCAGTAGAGCTACACTGATTTACACCAGATGATGCTATTAGAGGACTGAACTATCCAACAATAATTATAAAAAATGTCTTTGATTATGCATGTGCAACAACTATTTATGTTTACGTTGCAGAGATTTGCATGTAGCACAGTGGGGAGTATTTTATCTCTTCAAAACATTGCACCAGCATAAATAATCCACCGACATTCAAATGAGCAAAGAAATACCCGCTTTTTACCACAAGATGGACCATAAAGGTTTTTTCTTCACATGTCTTTTTCAAACAGATTTGTCAATAATCCTCAAATGCAAAGTTCATTCTAAAGAAAGAAACATGGAAAAAGAAAAAGAAAAAAAAGATATGTTCTTTTCCAGGTGGTTATATTATAGATTGCTCTGAACAGCAAGTAAGTCTAGGTGCAACCAGATGATCCTGCGTTTGAGAGAAGAGGATGGGGGAGCCAGGGGAAGGTACGACATCAAAAATGCCCCATAAAAGGCAGTACCACACCTCATCTGACAGCGCTCAAAGCAAATTGTCAAGGAATATGAACCAGTTCAAATCCAGAGTGAATACTTGAAGCAATTGGAAGCAAACCTATCAAAGGAGGAGATGGAGATAATCATGTGAAAACTGGGAGACATTCTGTTGAAGTACCCGCCTGGAACGGCACAACAGAAATTACCATTGGGGGAATTACACTGACATTTAAGCTTTCAAAATAGAAAATGCTTAAAATATGCAGTAATGTGTTCTACCTTTGACTCACAAGAGGAAAGGGAGATGAAAGCGCAGGTAATATTCCTTTGATGTTGGAACTACATACATAGGTCTCCTGCTTTGACTTCTGGGTTTTTTTTTTTCTATTTGCTAATTGAGCTTTGGTGGTGCTTCGAAGGCATTAAATATCTCAAATGAAGGCATGTTGCCCTACTCCAAATACAGCTTTCCTCTTGAGACCAAGGGAGAAAAGCGTTGCTGGCATTGTAAGTTAGATGCCCAGCAGAGAACAGAAAGATGCAGAGACATCATTTTCATGGCCTGGCTCCCTTCATTCACCTTTGCATCATCCTTCAAATGCCCCAAGTGCTGGTGACAGTCGCACAGGTCTGGTATAGCAGCATGGTCACGATTGCAAGGTCATCTGGGCGTATATCCTGGGGTGAACTCACTCAGCCCCAACTGAAAAAGCCCCTGGATGTTGCTGGGTGACGGCTGTATCGCTTTTGTACCCAAAGGACCTTGCTGCCTTTAAGAGCGACCTTTGCTTCTGCCAAGAGTGTTGATGCAACAGCAGGAAGTTTAATCAAAACATGAGGAGGAAGCAGAGGCTCCAAGACTTGATAGCTCCATGCTCTCAGCTGTTTCCTTTGTTGAATTCTGGAAGAAAGACTTGAGATAGCAAGGTATTCCTCCATTTACACCCAGAAGAAGTAGATTTTGCCCCACATGGAAAAACATACAGCACTGAACTCACCTGGGTGGTTTGGCAAGGATTCTGGTCTGTTGTCCTACGCAGGTCATGTTGCCTCAGTTTCCCTATCAACAGAATGAAGATGTGATAATGATAATTCACCTCTTGGGAGCACTCTGAACAGTAATTAGTGTTTTTATTAGGTCTCCCAAGATGAAATGTGTCACATAAATGGACAGAGTTATTAAACTGAATTTAATTGGCAAGGGCTTAAGAAAAATGTCTATCATAAAAGGCATAAAAGGATACCTTTGAACAAGTGAAGGAGCTAGTGGACTTGATCCTGGCATAAGGATGCCCTTTTGTGTGACAGAACACGGGCTTGGGATGAGGGAAGGAAAGCCATCACACCCAACACTGGGTCCTTTAACTGGAGCCCAACATGAGGACTCATGTCAGGTGTATGCTCAGGATCCATAAGAGACAGAAACCTGAGCTGAATTTCTGAAGTAAACAGGGTGAAAGTGAGCTTCTTTAGAAATCCTGCATGCTCAAAGCAATGAAGAATCAAAAAAATCAGGCCCAGGTCCTGGCAGAGGAACTTAACAAGGGGAGCCAGGCTTCGTTGGGAGCTTTCAAACACCACTCAGATTAGGTAACTGTAATTTTCTATCTTGTGGATCTGTTTTTCTCTAAAAGCAGGTATCTCTATTTTCATGATTGTTTTGGAGGAAAAATAAGCTACTGTCTTTAAAACCAAGACTTTAATCCTCACAAACTAGCCAAACCTCCAGGCACACTGCTCACCAGAATTGCCATACAGGAGGAATTTGTCACGTTATGACTACAAAATGGGGCCAAATTTTCAAAGATGTCTCTGCAATGATACTCCGAAATCCGGTACTAAGCCATCAGGGGATTTGCATGCACAGTTTGGGTTTCCAACATTACAATAAGAAGTTTAACTCCAAACACAACTGTATTGCACACGTGCATTGAGAAAAGCCTCTTTTCATTTTCCGGGACAAACGAGAGTAAACTAAAGTGAGACAAATTACTTCTGCTTTGCATGCAGGCTTCCTTTGATTTTTCATGAGAGCTTAGACACCCAGAAGTTATGTTTATAGGACCTAATCAGAAAAAAAAAAAAAGAAGTTTTAAAAGCTTCTGCTGTTTTAAAATCAATGAATGTTGAGCCCTGAAGTCACCCAGTAGGTATTAATTTCATACCCCTGAAATTTATTCTGTTAATGATTGTAAATCTGTCTCTAGATCTTTTGAGGACATATAGATGTCCAAGATGTTGGGGAATGTAGTGATAGGATGAGGGGCAACGGTTTTAAGCTGAAAGAGAGTAGATTTGCCTTAGCTATTAGTAAGAAATTCTTTTCTGTGAGGGTGGCAATGCGCTGGCACAGGCTGCCCAGAGCAGCTGTGGGTGCCCCGTCCCTGGCAGTGCTCAGCGCCAGGCTGGATGGGGCTGGGAGCAGCCTGGGCCAGCGGGAGGTGTCCCTGCCCGGGGCGGGGGGTTAGAACGAGGTGAGCTTTAGGGTCCCTTCCAACCCAAACTATGATTCTATGATTAAGATGGATCTGTTCTGAGAGGTTAAGTTCAGTCCTCTCTGTCAGTAGGGAGAGCAAAGGTAGAGCTGGGTAACTCTTGCCTGCAGCATCAGTGGAGGCGGCTGAGAGGCTGTAGTGTACAGATCTGCATAGGACTGAACAGAATCGGACAGTTTCGCTGTGGTTATAGACTTCTCTTCCTTAGCGGCACCAGCTATTTTAGGCTGGCAGACGTATTGAGTGTGCTTCTAAATCTGCTGTTTCTTTTTAAATTGATTTTATTCTCCATCATGATTTAACCAGTTAGGTAAGCAATGTTTCTCTTTCCAATTTTATCATTAACAGGTTTTGTCATGGCTCCCTTTCTTCTACAGTTTATGCATTTGTAAATCAGTAGCTGCTTTAATAATATTTGCAGTTATATGTCCCTTCCCTGAACCACATTCACCATACTTACAGCATTCGTTCAAGTACCTGTGTCAAGGCTACTGTGTCAAAGGTTTTCATCTTTTCTCCCTATCTAAAAGAGGAGTTTGGGATGGTCCATTACAGGTACTTGTGCCATACACTTCAGATCATTCATTTAAGTGTACTTCCTAAATTGTCACATTAGTGCAGTCCCAAAGCAGAGTGTATAATCATACAGCAGATGCTAGATGAGATGCTCTTCTGGGGTAAAGTGACATAGCTGTACAGTCTAGCATAGTTCAAGGTAAATTTTTAAGACTGGTCTCTGCTTTCTATTAGTCTAATATGGGTATGCAGTTATTTATGAGTTTATATGTATTTCATCATTTGCTTGCGTATGAATCCATTACATGTATTTTCATGTTATGTGATAAAATACAATGAAAACAGTTGCAAATTTATCAACTGGAATCTTTTTCCTTCTCTTCTTTCTCTCCTCTCTTCCCTTTACCAAATTACTAATAAATTAGTGCTTAGGGAACCCATTTATGATGCAGAGGAAATGTGTTCAAATCTTCTGTTTATCTTTCTATTTCACTCTGTGAATATCTTCACTGTGGGTCCATTTGTTATTCTTATATGAGCATCTCTGCCTCAGAGGTTTTGACCAGAAAGTCATACCTAGATTTGAGAAGTCTTAAAGTTTAACTGAAATGGATGTAATTTATTTTTAAACATTTATATTTTCCAGTGGAAGAAATACATGCACATATGGGATTCAAGGTAAAATGTCTCAGGGTCTTCTCTGGCAGAAGAGTTTGTTAGGGCTGTGGGTTGGATGAACTGACTACAACCTCTTCCCTCCCCCAGGGATGGCATCTGCGAGGAGGTAGTGCCCAAGGTGAGAAGAGAAATGGCCAGTGCTCCTCAGCCAGGGGAAACTGACACTTTAATCAATTCACAGTCACTGTTTGCTTCCCATGTCATCTCCTCTGATACACAACTTTATACTGTCCTTGTTGGCACCGCCTTTTTTTTTTTTTTCTCATGGAAGGCCTGCAATCATTGGCATTATTTTCCACAGCTCTAAGATCGGTAATATACACATACCATCAGTTTCTTACCCCAAAGCATTTGCTGTTCAGATCCTCATTATCAGATATGCTATAACAAACTAGTATTGTTAATGGGATGGTTGAAAGCCAATGACATTTCTTGAATAAAATAATCCGTGATGTATAGCTGCGCGTGAGCAGGAACGGCCAACATTTTTAAAGACTCCTATTCATACCCATTGCTGGAGCAACTCAAAACACCAGCGCAAATTTTAATTTATGCATCAGATCTGTGCTGAGCAAAGGAAGTGCGGAGAAAATGAGGTTGAAGAAATTGATCGCTGTAAATATCTGTTCCTTTGCAGACATTTTGTGAGCAGAGTTCTTTGTCACCCGTGTCAGGCTGTTGTTTTGGTGATGCCTGACATAATACAGCCAGCCAAAAATGAATGTGGACATCCTGAACGTTTGCACCATGGCTCATATCCTTGAAGGTCTTTAGGTGTCTACTCATTGTGGTGTGGCAGGGTAGCCCTACACCATCCGGCTGAGTGACACAGCAGTGCCTGAAGCCAGGCTCACCTGGCTCTGCAGGACTCCCCCAAAGAGGGGGCACCAGGTGGTGCAAAGCCACTGTAGTGGATCTGGTGCCATCTGCCCTCCTGGCCATGAGCGCGGAGGCTCTTGGATGTGCCAGCAAGTCCTGGCTGCCAGAGCAATCCCTCGATGCCGCTGACAGCTTGTATGAGGGACAGGACTGTGTCCAGATGGCCCCAGATTTTGAGGAACTGCACTGAGAGATCAACACTGAACTTACCCCTCCCACGTCAGCGGTGGCGGCTGAAAGCACTTTCTTCTCCCACATCCCCCATATCCTACTCCCGTTGTCTGCCATCCCTGACAATATCGTCACTGACAATGCCACCCCATCACCATGCGGGCTTGGCAGCCATCCCTGGCTCCCCCTGACCTGCACCGCCTGTCACCTTCCCTCCACCACCCTTCTGAGGTCCAGCCTGGTCTGCTGTGTGCCCCTTTCTCCTCCTTTCTGTGTGTCCTTCCTCACCACAGCCTCCCATCTGTCACCCATCCCAAAAACCCAAGTGACAAATCACTTTTCTCAGCATCCTGTGCCTATCTTCCAGACATCCTTTACACTCCTTTTTTCCATCCTACAGCAAGGTCATACTTCTTAACCTCACTTCCCAGATGCCCATATGCTTTCTTTTTTATATATATTTCTTTCTTACCTTATCTCAGTTTCTTTTTCCCCCAGTGATGCCAGCTTGGATCATCTGTTTAGCCACATCTTATACAACTGCCTTTCTTCCTCCATTCCCCCTGTCCTCCCTTCATGGCACTCCTTTAGCATGAGTAGCCAATAGTTGCTCTCTCTTATCACTTAAGAAATCTTCCCGAGGTAGGATCTTTAAAAAAATTATCAAAGTCATAACAAATAGGTCAAACGTGTCAGGCAATCTCTCTCATATGTTGTCATTTAATTTAAAATGGACACTGGATGCAAAGTATGTAACAACTGTGTAAGGTGATGGTGATGCACCCTTTCCTGCACCATTTGAAATTTATCTTGTAAACACTTCAGACTCCAAGGAGCATTTGCAGTGATGTGGACACCATTTGATATGGCACATGTTATCATGCAAAAAGGACCACCCAAGCAAGTAAAAAAAAACCCAGCCTTCCCTATTTACTAAGATCTGCTTTTATTGGGGATAGGTTTACTAGTAGGACTAAGGAGATTGCATCCCTCTTCCCTCACTAGCAAACAATCCATGGATTCCCAAGAGAGGAAATAGAGCCCCATCTCTCTCATGGTACTATTCATGCCCATTTGTGAAGAAAACCTGCTCTGTGCCACAAAACCAGCCCTTCTCGCTAATTAATCTCTTTGCTCTGGAAAATACAACTGTTGCTTCCCGACTCTTCTTTTGTCTGCCCCAGGCACACCACAAGCTCTTGCTAACCACCTCCCTCCCCTTCTCACCAGTCATCCTGTCTCCAGTGACCACCTATAATCACATCAGGCATCTTGACCCTTATCCCAAAGTTTAGAATAGGCCACTCCATTGTTTTTATTTTTTTACTCTCATCATTCTGTGTTGCCAGTACCATGCACCGGCTGATGGGCAGCTCAGTTTGCTTTGCCAACCAGCTTCTGAACAGAACTTTAGCTGTCTTGATATCAGGAAGCTCACCGGAGCCGCTCTGATGGTTACCCTGTGTCTGTCACTTACAGAAGACAAAGCCTGTATTTCTTCTACACTATGAAATAATAACTAACTGGAGCTCTGAACCCTGATCAGTAAAAACCCTTCAAATATTTGCAAGTTTTCTACTGTTTGCCTCTCTGTGTTCACTGCTCTTGGCTGAAAACATAATTGCTGAAGTAGGCAGGAAGGAGAAATGACACTAACGCAGTGGCTGGGGCCGCAGCCCTGCTTGGAGTGCTGGATCTGCAGCTAAATCTGCTCTGCAAAATGCAGAGAGGGGTCATGGGATATTTCTAAATGCTGTAGAGGAAAAAGTCACCCTCCTTTTCCCAGGTTTGATCTCCCGAGAAGCACATAAACCCCTCTCTCTGTTTCTCTGTATATTGACACATGTCTCTGTGTGTATGCACACAGACACATGTGCCTGCAAGAAGGTGACTTGTTCCAATTGCAAAGGTTTAAAAGCCAGACATGCTGATTTCTTACCAGGATTTAAGGGTCCAGAGCAAAACAAAAATATCAGAACTAATCAAACTACTTCCGAAGAAAATGTAAACATGCTAGAGATAAGGGAGGCCCAAGGAAACGTTAATACTTTAATATCTAAGCCAACTCTTCTTATTCTATATAGGACAGTGGTCCCCAATCCACAGTCCTCTGATGTTTCCTGTAGCAAAAGAAAATTTTTAAAAAGTTGAAATTGAGACTGGCAGGCAGAGCAAAAATAAAATGTTGCTTGTGGCACATTACTTGGTGTGTGTGAGTATTGTGCCAGGCCAATGACCCTGCAAGAGGCTTGTTCTGCTCATTCACATTCCTCCAAGCAGTAGTTTTCAGCCTTTGGCCAGGAGAGACCTTGTGGTCCATGAGGCAACCTCCAAGTGACCGGGAGAGGTAACACCAACTGGCAGGTCTGCGGTCAGCAAGAAAAATGGCAGAGGCTAGAACACTGAAATGGATTGAAAAATCCTGCCTTATGGGAAGAAATTAATTTAACTCTTTACTTCTAGCTCCATCACTAAGCCAGACCAGGATGAAGCCATCAGGCGGGCTGCTAAAAAATACACCCAGAGAGATAATTCTGATGATGATGTAAAAACACCCAGAGCACAACCTAAGTTTTACAGGTGAGAAATTCAGCTGCAAGTCTACCTTTTACCCTTTTAATTTTAAATGCAGTCAAGATGCCACAGTTAATAACATAATCTTCTGTGTTTTGTGGGCTGTACAGATAAAGACCAGTTGGTGGGTCAGGCATGGCTGCTTCAATCCCATCCTCACCGGGAGCCTCAGAAAGCTGAAGCCATTTGCGTGTATCTGGACAGGCACACACGGAGTAAAGAGAAACCAGTTCTGCAAAGGCACCAGAGGATTCCCCTCCCTCGTGCTGGTCAGTGATGGAGTTAATAAGAGCAGAGCTAGTTTCATTTGCTACAGGCTGGTTAATGTGATAGTCCCTGATGAAACCCGTGACCGTGATGGACCAGAGAGTGACATGCAGCTGGGGTCTGCAAGGGGCATGATTTTAACACAAATGAGAAAAGGGATAATCTCCCCCCTCGCTTTCAACTTCCCCTTCTTTCCTTTTGGATACATCTATTAAAAGTGAAAGATTTTTTATGCATATAAGTAGATGCTTGGCTGGCAAAAACCATCACAAGATTTTTGAGAAACTTACAACAATCTTTGGGACCTAGCCGTCACGCTCTTTGTAAAGCATTCAAGTCGGTACCTCATACCAATCTTCTTTCTAATTTAATCCAGAGTAGTTGAGACTGGGCTACATTTAGATCAGTGAAAATCTGGTTGAAGAGCCATCATCAAAGGCAAGGAATAAGAGGAACAAATTACCAAATTACAGAACTTGGTGCAGGCATCTCCTGGAGAAAGGCTGGGCTCTCCGTGAGCATCCTTTTAAAGCTTATTTTGTGCAGGGGAAGGCTCTCACCTCCCCTAGTACCAGTTCTGTCACAGATTAATAGTCTCTTTCCATAGCAACACCTGACCCTTTCCTCCCCTTGCTGTGATTATACATACATATATACATATATATACATATAGATATATTCCCTGTCTAGGGAAAGAATGGACAGCTGACAATTTTCTGTGGCATCAGCACAATTTAATGAAAGGAAGGCTTAAAAAAAAAATAGAGACCTGGAATGCTACATCTGAAAAAAAGAAATACAGGGAGTCATGGGATCCGCAACCATGTCAACAGCACAACAAGCTGTTATCAGTAGCTTCAGACAGGGTCCTGCTTCCAGAAGAGACTGTACTATGACAAGTATTGAATAAACGTGGGTGACAGCACTTTGGAAACAGGCCACTGCTGGGGCAGCTGTAAGGGATTGCCCAGGAAAAGGCAGTTATCTACTCTGAGGCAATGGTCTTCTCGTAGGCAATGCTATGAAGTTGGTCTGCAAGTGCCTGGCTAAAGTCCCAACTATACTCACACCATCTCTGGTCACTGCTTTTCAAATGAAAAGCACATGTTTCGTGTTAGAAGCAGAACCATCTTTCATGGCACATTTCAGGCCGTGGTATGTAGGATGGGTTGGGTGGAGCTCAGCCTCCTGACACCTCTTGCAAGGAGGAAAGTACAAATAAAAGCAAGAGAGAGCTGCACCTAGAAAAAAACATAGTACCCGAGAATGGAGTAAATAGGAATTCTTTCCCAGAAAAATCCAGAAACAATATTGTATTTACAGGAAAAATAAGTTTGCACAAAGAACTGAAGAGTTCAGCTTGCAAGAACTGAATCTGTGCACAAACCCAACTTATAACCAAAGGGGAGAATGTGATCAGGTCCAGGAACATACCCTAAAACCATTCAGAGGCCACACACAGCTGCTAATAAAAATCACATGAATGAAAGGTTAACAGCTCTTGATAAAGCAACCAGCACACAGGAGTGTCACCCAGCACTGAGCAAGACTGCTGCAGATGATGGGTGACGCTGAGATGTTCTCAGTGTGAGAAAGAACAAGTCCTGCATGCCTGGCCCAGCACACTTAAAGGGTAGGGAAGCATTTGGAGGAGGTGAACCCTACAGGACAAGCTCAGGATAAAAACAGATCTCCCAAGCATGTTAACAGAAAACAAAACAGACTTTTAGCACTGGTATTGCTACTGACTTAAAAAACAATAGCTTGCACAGGAGAACATCATCGTATTTAAGAAATCCAGCACAGAATGGATCCACAGCCTAGAGATAAGGGAGCTTGCAGGTAAATTGAAGGCTGGCAATGACCCAAAACCACTGAAGAGCGCATGGAAAAGCATTGAGTGCGTGCTACTGATACTCCAGTGCTCTGATGTGAAGAAAAGGTATTATCCGGGGAGAAAAAAATCATTCCTAGGGGCCAACAGATTAGGTAGCGTGTTTGTTCCAGCTGTGAGGAGCAGGAGGCAGTCTATCAACATACTAAAATATCTTAGCATCTCTCATTAGAGCTGATGAATTTTTTTCTTTTTTTCTCTGATGAAACAGATGTCCAATTCATTGTATCTGAAACATTTTATTTCATCCCAGAAGATCCGCGCTCCTCACCCTGGCGCAGCCCCCTGCTGAGGCTGGCACCGGAGCTCAGGACCCCGTGAGCTCGGGGACTTGGGGCCGTCGGTCAGGAAGGATTCCCGCACGGCCCCATAGCAAAGCCAACAGGCATGTTTCAGGGGAGGCTGAAACAAAGGGGTTTGAAATTCCCAATTTGTTAACCTTATGGACCCTCTGAGGCTGCTCACAGCCACAGGAATTAAAAAGGATGGGGACAGGGGAGGAAAAAAAAAAAAAAAAAAAAAAAGACGCCAGGGCATTCCTTGCTTGATATTGTTATCCCGGGGCTCCCAGGGCCAGCGTGGGCCGGGGACCACTGGGGCAGAACAAAGAGTCAACGCAGACATCAGCGTGCTCAGACAGAGGGTCCTGCTTGCTGAATGAACGAAAAACTTTTGACTTTTTAATCCCAAACTCAGTCAGAAGGTTATTAGACCAATGACTGCTGAGCCTAAACCAACAGCAAGCCCCTGACTGACAATTTCTACACATTATGCTAATAAAATACAGGACTTCTTTGAAGCCGACGCATGTTTCTGCTCTTGCCATACACAAACCATCCCATAGAACCACATGTGATGCTTTCCTAGCACTATTCCTCTGGTGTTTCTGTGCATCTCCGATGAAATATGGTCCCACTAAAATCACAGGCAAATTACATTCAGCTGTGTTTGAATAATACAAATACACTCACGTAAGAAACTTCCAAGCAATTGTAACTTCTTAAATAAGCCTGAAAGACTGAAAGCCAGAAAGGAACTGCTAGCGACAAAGTTTGATGTAGTAAAACTCTCAGTGGTGGGCCGTATCCTAGACCAGTGTTTACACTAGGCTCTCAACCCTGTGGCTGAGTTAAGGGTTAGCTTCTAGAAAGCTATCCAAACCTGCTGTTACAGACTGAAGTGATGATAAACTCACCAAGTCCTTCAACATAACAGTTCAAGATATATTGTTCACCTTTAAAATGCTGTTTATTACGGTACTTTTAAAACTAGATGCTAGAAACTCAGGGATCAAATTATAATCCCTATGTCTAGCTGCAGTTCTGATCCGCCGTCTGCTCTCTGCAAGTCACCTCGCAGACACATGTACTCAGTCTACACTGCCTGGATATTTTTATATTCTTTCTTTGGAGCAAGATGTCAAGCAGCAACTATAGGCATAAGTCAAGAGAACAGGAGGGAATCGCAGCTAATCACCTTAAAAGACAAAGCTGCCTTTTAATTTCTCTAATATTTTATCTTTTTTATGTAATTTATTGTGGTGAAAACAGGAAAGATTTGCCTACCTGTGTCAGTAAACTTTCCTGGGGTCCACATCAAGCTGATTTATTCCCTTTTGAAAAAGACTTCTCTAAGGGAAGAGTATATCCAGATTTACATCACAGTAAATGAGAACAAAATCAGAGTTCTCAGGAGGGTAAAATAAGCTTTGGATAATTGCTGGAATTGTCTTCAGCTGAGCCAAATTAACAAAGTTTCAATCAGAAAGAGACTTTAATTCTGTTTAGCATTTCCCACCACCCCTGTTAGGTGGAATCGTCTCATTTTAGAGCCTAAGAAAGTACCAGGTGGAGAGAGCTCCTGGTGACAAGTCCCAGAGAGATGCTGTGAGGGTGCACTGCACCCCTGCCTAGCGGCGAGCACCCGTGCCCTGTGAACGCGTCCCTGCGGGGGCTGTATGGACGGCTCGAGCCGCGCCGGGCACCTATAGGGGGCACGCACAGAGTAGCGGGCAGCGGCCCGCTGGAGCCCGGCGGGGCAGCGGGCGGGGGGCTGGAGGGAGCGGGCGGCGCTGCCCGCCGGCCCCGCCGAGCATGCCCTGCCCTGCCCTGCGCGGCCCTGCGCGGCCGGAGCCCCGTCCCCAGGACGAGCGCTTGCCCTGTAAAACCCCGGGCTCAGCGGCGGAGGGGAGCGGGGGTGCAAGCGGGGACCCTCGAGGGGCGAGCGGGGGTGGGAGGGCGGCGGGCGCGGAGCGGGCGCGGATGCGGGACCCCCTGGCAGGGCGGCCGGCTGGGAGCTGAGACACGGCCTAAGAGTGCAATTAGTATTATCTTGATGAATTTATAGGCAGCGAGTCCTTGCTGTGCCTTTCAGAAGTCGCAGGGCACTCTGTCCCCATCTGTTCCTTTATGATTATTACTTCACTTCTTTTTTTCTTTTTTTTATACTAATCGTTGACCTAATATATATGGCTGGGGGAAAGGGGGAAGATGCGGCTCCTACACCGTCAATCAAAACTCTTCCTCAAGCCCTCCCCACACGAACACTCTCTATCTCCCAGCGGTGCTGGCAAGATGTTCTTAGCCAAATACATGATTCTATTAATGAGCACTTATATTTGCTAAGGAATGCAAATTCTTTCTCTCCGTGTATTATTAGCTGTATCAGAATGTTTGTCCTTTCAGTCCTCTTTGAAGTTGAAGGAGGAAAGGCTGTTATGTGGCACTGAGAAAGGGAGGGGGGGGGGGGGGGGGTAAGGAGAGGGGAAAAAGCACTTCTAACTCCTCCGGGTTTTTATTTGTTCTCTTGCCAAAAACGCCAAAGGTAGTAAAAGTTACAGAAATTATTTAAAATGTGTGGTTTTTTTCCTCCAAATTAGATAGATATTTTCCAACTGATCGTCCCCTTTTCATAATAATGGGATCTAATGAACAGCCTGCTTTGAATTTACTTTATAAACTAATCTCTCTGATGCTCTAGAGAATCTATTACGAGTTGGAAGGAAATAAATCCAATTGCCTCCCCGAACAGGAGAACGGCTGTTCCCGGCGCTTGGAGCGATGCAGGAGCAGCCCCCCCGCCCCTCCGCAGCCGCCGTGGGACCGGGCAGCGCCGGGGGTCCCGCCCGTTTCAGCCCGGAATTCCCGGCGGGATGCGCGGAGTTTGCGCGGGACGCGGCGGAACCCAAGAGCCGCTTGCTGCGGGTGTGCAGCGCGGGTGCGGAGGGGTTGCCGTGCCCCTGCGCGGGGGCTGGATCCTCGCCCACCCCCGGGGCAGACACGCGTGGGGGCTCTCTGCAGCGAAGTTTTCCTTCCAGATAAGCGGCGGGGCGGGAGGGGGGGCTCTGCGTCAGCTCAACTTTTGTCATGTATCACTTTTCCTCTTGAAAGGTGTTATAACAGCAATTCAATTACAGTAAATAGTGTACATCATCTTCACAGCTGGAAAATTCTGTAACTAACTGTGACCAAACGTTGTAAAGGAATATAGCTTAACCAGTATTACTTTTTTTGTTGCTGACCACAGGTTAATTAATTTCAAGGAGCTTAGTATATCTAAACAGAAACACACTGAGATGCTGGCAAGAAATCATAAAATATAAAACGTGGAATTAGGAAGATCATGTGAAATCTCCACAGCAGTATTTGGTGCCTGGGAATAATTCTGGCGGTCCCCCTCAGACAGCCGCCCGCCACAGCCCCGACCCCCCAGCCCAGCGGAGGCACCGAGCCCTCCGCAGACACCCCAGGGCACACTCGGGTGCCCACGCGTGGGTGCTCATCCCCCGTGGGGGTGTGCGGGGAGCGCACCCACCCGCGCCCGGGGGTGGATGCGCCACGCACTGAGGCTCGCGTACACGGTCCTTCCAGCAAACCCCGCTTCCACGGCAGGCGTGCACCGAGCAATAGAGACATCACAGGCCATACGTATAGGCTGCGGCTAAGCGCCCGCTTCCAGCCCGGTGCTGGGCGTGCAGGAAGGTAGAGAGTGTTTCTGGGCAGGGCCGCAAGGTGTGCGTAGAGCGCTGGTCTGATAAAAAAATACATGGTCAGAGAAGCCCCGAACCACCCGTGTAAAAAAACCGAGTGAAATTCCCCATCTGTCAAGCGCGGCTCTCATTTCAATTAATGGTAATATGAGCTGCCGTCTCCAGTTGTGACTGAGAAGATTTAAGGACGATTTCATCTACTGGGGGGTATACGAAAGGGTGCTATGTACCGGCGGGGGTGTTTTCAGCCCGGTGGGTGCTGTTTCCCCTCGCCGGGGGAGCGCGGTGCCCCCCCAGCCCGCACCCGGCTGATCCCGTCCGAGGGGCCCGCAGCGCGGCGGGCTGGGACGGGAGGGGGTGCCCTGCCGGGGGGCAGGATCGGGCCCGGGGAGGCACATCCAGAGCCAGCTAGGAGCTGATCCTGCTGCTGAAACTGAGCTCGTCCTGCGTGGTCGTGGGGCAGCGAGAGGGGGAGGTTGGATGCTGTAGGTGGGGGGGTAGGGGGGGTCCCGATTTGGGGAATTAAAAATAACATACACATACCCCCCACCCCCCAAAAGAAATAGAGAGAGACTGGGATTAAAGCTAGGTGGATTTCCCTGAGAAAGGGAGACAGGATCGGGCCCCTTCGCCTGCTCCTGCCCCGGGTTAGGGACGCCCTCGCCAAGCGGGCTGGAGTCACCAGAAGCGTTTCCATTAATTTCCACGTTTGTTAGCAAGCTGTTGGCCACGCTTCAAAACAAAACGAGTAAAAAAAAAAAAGAAAAGAAAAGAAAAAAAAAAGAAAAAAAAAACCCAATCCCACCCTCGATCTGTGAAAACTTTATTGAGCAAAAATTCTCCAGCCACGGACGGTCCCGCTTTGCTTTATAAGGAAGAAATTGTAAGTCGCCACCTCCAAATTGCACTCGCCAGCCCCAGAACAAAGGTCTGAGCCCCCACGTTTTGCAGTTGTCAGGACAATCTTGTCCATCTCTAGGGTGAAAGGAATACAAATTCCCGACCTCCCCTCCCTCAGCCTCAGCGAAAACCCGCAGGAGGGGAGATCACCACTTCAGCCCAGCGCCCACCGCCCTCCTCGCAGGACAGCTCTTTACTATTTAATTTTTTGACTCTCCCCAAGTAAAAGTTGGAGGCTTAAACTCCTACCCCGCGTCCTTGCCAGGATGGTAACGATTCCGTCCTGCCAAGTTCGTTTGCTGCTTCTCCTCCCCTCCCTGCCCCCCGAGCAGGTACGAACTCCCCGCAGCGGGACGGGACCTTTTCAGAGATTAAAAAATATCAGCGCGATACGAGCACAAACGTGCTGGTTTCCAGGGCAGCTCGATGACAAAGGCATGGTCAGGACTTGCATCAATTTTTTTCTACTTTTTTCCCCCGAATACAGTTTGTTCATCTCAAAGCGGGAAATTCGGCAGCAGCTGAAATTTCTGATATACATGTGCAAAAATAATTGTGTTATTTCCCCCAAGGAGGGAAGTAGTTCTTATAAATTGTCTTACACTTATTTCTGTTTCCCCCCACCGTCCGTCGAATACCTTTAATCTTGCGTCTTTCTAAGTCTTTCTCAGATTTTCCTGTCTTTATTTCTCTATTTCTAAAGCTGCACCCGAAAACATGGACCGCAAACGCATCACCATCCAGACACAGGTAGAAAAGTACAATACCCTGAATCCTCCTAATTCTAGTTTATCTTTTCCGGAGGGGAAAAAAAAATAATAAATCGCCCCCCAGAAGATGTTTTTGATCATCCTTTAAACTGACCCATCACTGCATGTTCGAATTACTTTATTTAAAATTCTTTAGCCTTGTTTATTTTCTTCAGGAAATTGCTTCCACTACCGCGTAGGTTCATTTTTGTGACACAGCCCAGAAATATTCCCAGCAGAGAAAAAATACACCGCAAACACAGCTCTCCAAAGTTTTTTTTCTTCACACCCTCAAGTTCTTCGATAATTTTCTTCATAAAATTCTCACCCATCATTTAGAAAAGGTGGGTCCGCGCAAAATGGGGGGTGTATTTCTTAATTAACTGATCGCTTCAGATGGCAAGGGGAAAAAAATGGATGTTATTTCTATTATTGAGACGTCATTTAGCAGAGTGACCACTGTCAGATGCGGGGGGGGGGGGGGGGGGGGGTACGGACGGACGGACACGGGGTGGGATGGGGGGGGACGGGATACTTTGGCGGGTTTAAATACAGGTTTTCTTATCATAACTTCAGCAATGCAAATCTCATCATTTCAGGCATTTTGCAGAGGTTATTTTCTGCTTCCCAGCGTGCCAGGGCAGTTATTTTTTATTTCGAGAGAAATTTTGAAACTCCAGTTACTCAGTGGAGTCTGAATCCTTTTTCATCCCTTCCAAGGGGAAAAAAATGTTCATCTTCCTGGTTAATATTTTTTTCTTTCATAAAGTTATATATAGATATATATAAGGTCAATTATCAAAAGCACATTTTCTCTGCTTCCCTGCCCTATCTTTACCTGAGGAAGTGCACTCGGCGCCAGAGAGGTTAACTGAAAATAAAATTAAAAAATATATAGATATATATATAGAGAGAGAGAGATACGGATAGATGCATGGATAGATAGATAGATAGATAGATAGATAGATAGACAGATAGATAATCTCAAATAAAAAGGCATGCAGGTTGTGAAATATGGGGGAATTTTTGCTATTTCTTAGGATTTGGCTTGCAGAATACCTAGGAGTAAAATGCAGAAGAGGAAACTTTCCCGTGATCCGAGGTCCCCAAACGCTCGCCTCGGAGCTAATTAGGAAAGAGCATCCCGGCAAGTTCCTATTTCCAAATCCAGCTCGTTTATTTCGGAAAGTTACCAGCACCGCTTCTTTTAGCAACCACAATAATTAGACCTGAGCTGAGTTAACTACTCTTCCTCCAGGTCAACAAATCAATAGCAATTAATTTGAAATAGCTGAGATGATAAAACACTTCCTATTGCGTCTGACCTTTCCAAAAGAGTTATAAATAGAATATAGTGAATATATGTTTTAACACAATTCCCGTTGCTTTAATCTGTCTTTGGCTGTTCCTCGGCTCTTAGGACACTTTTTAATTTTCTATTTCCTTCCGTTTTTCCGACTTCTTTTTTAGACTTTAAACAAATGTTCTCAGAACGATTTAATGTTTTCGACAAAACAATAATGGCATGAGATTATTTGTAGCAAAAATAATCTCTTTACATTAAGTTCGAGGACAACATGCAATATATTTCAAGTAGGCATATACGATGAATGATACAATATTAGGCATGAATATACATGTAGCCAAGATTGTATCACTTATGCACACTGTCTCGGAGGACATGAATTGATCTAAAATTGAAATTGTAGAGGAGAAGAAGGTGATGGGGTGGGAGGACTGTAAACGGGAGGGATCAGAAACGTTTAGGTGTGGAATATTAATTATAAAACACAGAACTCTCTTTACTTTTCTTTGCCTGGTAAGAAAGCCTCGTCTTCCCCCACTCCCCCTCTTGCTCCCTCTCCCTCTCTTTTATTGGAAAGAGGATCCTAAATTCCTTTTGACTGATAGGAAGTTACAAGACAAGATGCTATTTTCTCTTTCTTTTCTGACAACTCTGTCATCCCAGGGATCATAGTCATGTCAGAGTGTCTGTCTGGGAGAAGAAGAAGAAGAAAAAAAAAATCAGTGAAGCCTGTGGCCATCTTTGCATCAAAATTTTCCAGACCTCTATTTTTGATTGTGATCCCGCTGATCTGAGTTTGAAATGCGAACGCAGCAAAGCCCCTAAGCCTTCAATCGTGTGAAATTTTCAAAAGATCTCTAGAAGCAATCTCAGGCTGTCTGACCCCTGACAGGCGGAGATCTCTTTATACCTCTCTCTGCCAGCACTTCATTTGTTGGAATATCTTTCAGATTTGCACCTCCAGATGACAACCTGAGTGTTTATTATGTGTATGAATCTGAAATCTTCACTGCAGTACAAAGGAGACATCTTAAACATCGTATTTAATTTCAGATCATAATTACCTGCTCCTCTTTTGCTTCTAATTATCTATTCCTCCTTCCTCTCTGTGGCATGTTGATATTTTGTTGATTCTCCCTTTTAATCAGCCTTTCTTGCTTTCTTTCCTTTTTTAATCGTATTAGTTTAGTCCACGGGGGAATTAAACAT